>NC_057823.1:104258014-104863014 GCF_910594005.1 Cervus elaphus | reverse complement strand
AGTTTTAAAAGAAAATTGCTTTATAAATTCTTATATTGTTTGTTCTCCGTAGTACTAAATATGTTTTTTATTTATTTAATGAAAGCTACACAAAGTATTTACGAAAGAGACAGCTGAAAATCTTTCTGAGACTAACAATGACTAAGGTTAGTTTAAAACACTGAGTTTATACATTTCCTGAAGTATCGCTAAACCTTCAGCATATACTCTAGTGTCATTTCAAAACAATTCCTATGTAAGCTTGATTCCCATTTTCAAAAACTATAGGTTCTAAGAGGTTGGGGTTTGTATACTCAGGGCAAAGCCAAATATATAGATCTACAAAGCAGGACTGCAAATCTTGTGAGAGCAGCCTTCCTAAGAGATTTTAGCACTTGATCATTACTTTCTCATCAGTTAGATGTGTTAGGGAAGATAAATAAGAAGCAGTTTGTGACTGACAATAATTTTGAACTGGGCAAGAAGTCATATTTTATGGAAAGTAATTTGGATGATTTGAGTTTGAAGATACGACAAACTAACAACAATCAAATACTGGGGCAGTTCAACCAACAGGCACTTTGTATTCATGTTTTCAGATTTTTCCGAGGCATCATTGGCATGATTCCCATTGATTTTAATAGAAGTTACTTGTACAAAGTAAGGAGTCAATAAAAATTTGATGATGGACTATGATAACATCAAGGCTCTTCTGTCAGTTGAATAAAATATGTCTTAGAGCTCAGAAAAACATGCTGAAGAGACCAACTGAAATTGTTCTATGGCTGCGTCTCTTGATTTGATCACTAAGAGCTGACATATAATATCGTTTGAATAAAAGACTTAGACATATTTCAGACAATCAGATATCAAAGTAAATATAATATTTTAAAGAACTCTCTAAATTTATAAAAATATACAGAATCTAAGGATAGTATGACTAAACCATAGACATATGAACATTAATTTTTATTTTACATCCTTTATGTCCTATAATAAATGATACAGAATGTAATTTGTATCTAGGGGAAATTTTCAAAATACAAACTACCAGGCCAAAACTCAGACATGCTGAATTAGAATTTCCGGGACTGACACTGGGAAATTTTATTAAAGAGAAAAAATAAAAGTTTCTGGGGGATTCTGATAATTAGCTCAGTTTGGGGGTTCATGGAACTTAATCTGCTGAAAATCTTCTATTTTTGGTTTAGGCTCCCCACCTTTTTCCCCTAGACTTTTCAATTCTAAACAGAAATTACACTTTAAATACCCGAGTTCCCAGTCTGTGAGCCCCGTGGCTCCTCTTTGTTTTGTTCACTATTGCTTCCCTCAGGCTCTTAAGCTTCCTTCAAATATCTGCATCCTGTTGGATCATTCTCACACTCATTATGTCTGTTTCTTGTGCTACTTTCATTGACAACTTTGAGTTCTCCAAGCATTTTTACAAGAACGACTCAGGCTTTCTCTGCCTTCCTGTGTAGACTTCGTTTTTCTATGTAACTCATGCAACCACAGGCAAAACCCAGCAAGATCCAAAGTCATATTTTGGGAAACTATTCCTAAGCATATGAAAATATGTAGGATAAATCATTCATCCATATATCCCCCAAACCTTTATGGCCTCATATGATGTGTCCTGGTATTGTGCTACATTCTGGGGATTCACTGATGAAAAAAATACACACTTGTTGCTCTCATGGAAACTCTACTCTACTGGGAAAGAGAAGAATAATTTATTAGGCAAACAATTTCAGGTAGTGGTAAGTGCTTTTAAGAAATACATAGTGTTCAAAAGTCTGTTCTGTATTTCTGTGTCTCTTTTTCTGTTTTGCATATAGGGTTATCGTTACCACCTTTCTAAATTCCATATATATGTGTTAGTATGCTGTAATGTTCTTTATCTTTCTAGCTTACTTCACTCTGTATAAGGGGCTCCAGCTTCATCCATCTCATTAGGACTGGTTCAAATGAATTCTTTTTAATGGCTGAGTAATATTCCATGGTGTATATGTACCACAGCTTCCTTATCCAGTCGTCTGCTGATGGGCATCTAGGTTGCTTCCATGTCCTGGCTATTATAAACAGTGCTGCGATGAACATTGGGGTGCACGTGTCTCTTTCAGATCTGGTTTCCTCGGTGTGTATGCCCAGAAGCAGGATTGCTGGGTCATATGGCAGTTCTATTTCCAGTTTTTTAAGAATCGGGTGGAGAGGGAGGTGGGAGCGGGGATCGGGATGGGGAATACATGTAAATCCATGGCTGATTCATGTCGATGTATGACAAAACCCACTGAAATGTTGTGAAGTGATTGGCCTCCAACTAATAAAAAAAAAAAAAAGAAAAGAAAAAAAAAACAAATACATTTATCTAATAAAATATTGTTTGTAATCTCAAAAAAAAAAAAAGAAATACATAGCAAAATAACATGGTAATCTTAGCACAACTAAAATGGCTAACAGTTGAGAAAAGTTTAACTAAATTATGGTAAATTATGGTAAAAATTGAATCCATTATTCAATTATTTAAAGATCACTATTAAGAAGATTTTGCCACTAAACACAGAAAATACTTATGACACAATATTTAGTGGAAAAATTGGGATAAAATATATCCCTATGTGTCTGCAAAGCATATAGAAAAGAAAGCAACACTGGAAGAAAGGCCAGTTTTGAGATCATGTTGTTTTTATAATTACAATGCTACTCTGAATTAAATGTGAAAAAGTACATTTTACTTGGTGTCTTGTTATGCAAAGAATGCTATTACCTGGCTCTTCTCTCTCCCACAGCATTGATTTTTCATAACGGTAAACATGAGACGTTAAAGTACACTTTAGTCATCAAAGATAATGATTTCCTTCAGCATAATTTCCATGCTAAGTATATTTTATTGTGGTTTAATTTTTCATATCAATGCCAAGAAGTAGAGGAAAACAATAGAATGGGAAAGACTAGAGATCTGTCTAAGAAAATTAGAGATAACAAGGGAATTTTTCATTCAAAGATGGGCTCAATACAGGACAGAAACAGTACAGACCTAACAGAAGCAGAAGATATTAAGAAAAGGAGGCAGGGTACAAAGAAGAACTACACAGAAAAGATCTTAATGACCCAGATAATCACAATGGTGTGATCACTCACCTAGAGCCAGACATCCTGGATTGTGAAGTCAAGTGGCCCTTAGGAAGCATCACTATGAACAAAGCTAGTGGAGGTGATGGAATTCCAGTTGAACTATTTCAGATCCTAAAAGATGATGCTGTTAAAGTGCTGCACACAATATGCCAGCAAATTTGGAAAACTCAGCAGTGGCCAGAGGACTGGAAAAGGTCAGTTTTCATTCCAATCCCAAAGAAAGGCAATGCCAAAGAATGCTCAAACTACTGCACAATTGCACTTATCTCACATGCTAGCAAAGTAATGCTCAAAATTCTCCAAGCGAGGCATCAATAGTACATGAACTGCGAACTTCCATATGTTAGATGATTTAGGAAAGGCAGAGGAACCAGAGATGTAATTGCCAACATCCGTTGGATCATAGAAAAAGCAAGAGTATTCCAGAAAAACATCTATTTCTGCTTTATTGACCTCACTAAAGCCTTTAACTGTGTGGATCACAACAAATTGTGAACAATTCTTAAATAGATGGGCATACCAGACCACATTACCAGTCTCCTGAGAAATCTGTATACAGGTCAAGAAGCAACAGTTAGAACCAGACATGGAACAAAGGACTGGTTCCAAATTGGGAAAGGAGTACTTGAAGGCTGTATATTGTCAGCCTGCTTATTTAACTTATATGCAGAGTACATCATGAGAAACGCTGGGCTGGATGAAGCACAAGCTGGAATCAAGATTGCCAGGAGAAATATCAATAACCTCAGATATGCAGGTGACACCATCCTTATGGCAAAGTGAAGAAAAACTAAAGAGACTCTTGATGAAAGTGAAAGAGGAGAATGAAAAAAGCTGGCTTAAAACTCAACATTCAAAAAATGAAGTTCATAGCATCTGGTCCCATCACTTCATGACAAATAGATGGGGAAACAGTGGAAACAGTGAGAGACTTTATTTTTTGGGGCTCCCAAATCACTGCAGATGGTGACTGCAGCCATGAAATTAAAAGACACTTACTCCTTTTAAAATGACACTTTTTAAAAGAAGAAAAGCTGTGACAAACCTAGACAGCATGTTTAAAAGGAGAGACATTACGTTGCCTACAAAGGTCCAGCTAGTCAAAGCTATGGTTTTTCCAGTAGTCATGTATGGATATCAGTGTTGGACTATAAAGAAAGCTGAGCACTGAAGAATTGATGCTTTTGAACTGTAGTGTTGGAAAAGACTCTTGAGAGTCCCTTGGACTGCAAGGAGATCCATCCATCCTAAGAGAAATCAGTCCTGAATATTCATTGGAAGGACTGATGTTGAAGCTGAAACTCCAAGATTTTGGCCACCTGATGCAAAGAACTGACTCATTTGAAAAGACCCTGATGCTGGTAAACATTGAAGGCAGGTGTAGAAGGGGGTGACAGAGGATGAGATGGTTGAATGGCATCACTGAATCGATGGACATGAGTTTGAGCAAGCTCCAGGAGATGGTGAAGGACAGGGAGGCCTGGTGTGCTGCAGTCCATGGGGTCGCAGACAATGGGATATGACTGATAGACTGAACTGAACTGAACTGAATTTTTCATAGTCAATCATATATACATAGAACTAAGTAAAGAAATAATCTATTAACCAGAATATTTGATTAACTAGAGCACATTTCCTGATGCCCTAGATAAAAGTTATTTATTGGCAAAAATAAAGAAATTAAACCTCAACTTCAACTACTTCTTGTTACCATTCAATTTCTTAGAGGATGTTCATTATGAAATTAGAATCCTGTAAAGGTATCTTGATAGCATAGAAATCTGTCCCTTCATTTCACTTGAGTGCCTCTATTTTTCCTGTCCTTGGATATTAGGGATTGGGAACTGTCTAATATAGTTTACATTCTTTATCTGAATGTATATCAATTCATTGAAAACATACAGTACTTGATACAAGACTGTGCTTTCAATGACTATAATATGCATCGATGAATTATATACTGCTTTTGTGGAGGAAAAAAAGACAATGATATTAAATATGTATATTGAAAATTTTAGTTCCATTCCAATTTAAAAAAATTAAAATGCTAAATATGCCTTAGGATCAAAGATATATGCTACATGTTCTGGAAAGTGTTCAAAAATTTACTTCCAGGTGAATTCAACTATGATAAAATTCTAATACATATCCTGGGCTGATACTCAGATGCAGCTATGGCAGAAATCACAGTTTCTAAACAGGGGTCTCTACCATTCTGATATAAATTTTTCACCCATGTGTGGTGAAATGAAAAAAAAATAATAAAAGGAAATAATGAATTTTCTCAACATTTTTTTTCCAGTTTAAAGAATAAGATGCCCCTTCTTTTGTGAACTGATGATTATTGTTATGTGGGTTTGTTTTTGTTTTGATGTGTTTTGCAAAATAAAACTTTAGCAATCCTGTGGTGGCCTCCAAAGCATTTTTTGAAAGTTTCTGAATTCATGAAACTCAATGAGTGTAAGTGGCCAATTGTCAATAAGGACGGATTTACTGTCAAAAGAACTGGGGTTCGTTTTGCAATTAATAGCTGTGTGTTCTTGACTATGCCTGACTCTCTAGTCCTTCATCATAAAATAGGCCTGCACCAGGCCCCCAGACAATACTACCTTAATGATTCAGCATTTGTCTTTGTCAAGGACCTACTCTCTAACTGCCACTGTTACTTTAGATGATTACATTACACTAACTATTGTTTAATTTCATTTTTAAAGCCATCTGATTGAAAGAGTATTAATCAGCCACTCTGGGCTAACTTCCCTTTAAACCCTGAGGTCCCACTTGATGAAATCCACAGGAAACTTTCATGAGTCTTTTGCAACCATCCTGTACAATTACGATACTACCTTATTATTTCCAATCAGTCCTTCTTCCAGGACTAAGAAATTTTCCTGAGCACATGGTCTGTGAACTTCTTTTTCTCCTCTCAGTTGTAAGGGGAGAGGCTTTTTCTTAAGAGGTGTCAGTCACATCCACAGTTGGGAAGATAACGGTTTGGCCTGCGTGGAAGGTTTATGCTGTCTCGTTTAGGTTGCATTCGTGTGATATCTTGTGTGTTTGTCATTGTAACGTTTTGCTTGGTTTGGGAATTGATGTTATTTTTCATTCAGCTCTCTAAGTGACACAGCAGTGAGGCACTCTGAACGCCAACCAATGTGGATTACAGAGTGAGCTATACAGTGTAGAAACCAAAATCCTCAAGTCTGCCAATCCTAAGGAACTCAGCAAGAATCCAGGACCCTGCAGGAAACACAAAGAGAAGTAACCTTTGAAAATGGAAGGAAGAGCGATAATTACCTCTCCATATTTAGAATCAAAAGGGTTTTTACTCTCGGAAACGTTAGAATAAAAGATGAAAATTGGTGAGTTTAATATAATTTTTATTGGAATACATTTTCGGGGGAGTGTCAATTTATTTTCGAGTGTACAATCTTGCCAAATCTAAAACTCTCACATATATATAATACTTTTAAATTTGATCTCTTGGCTTGTCAAGAAACACACTACTCTTCTAAAATAAGATATCTACCTAATAATGGAAGCATTTATCTTAAATTCTCTATTTAAATGACTACTTTGAATGACTGCTGAAATTAATCTAATCTCAAGTTTATATACCTGCATAATTTTTTTTTTTTTATTTTGACAACAGGATTTCATAAGCTATGATTAGTTCAGGGATTTTGTGGGCGTAATGTACAAGATAAGCAGGTTGAAAAGTTTTTTGACTTATCAGAGCCACATTTTTAGAAGTAAGGAAATACAGCTTTCTTGACTGGCATTTCCATAATTATTTGCAGAATTGTTTGAGCTGTTTGGCAAGTTCCCATTTGTCTTTAAAATAAAAAGGACTATGGGGAGAATGACCTCAGACCTTCCAGGTATTTTAAAGCATCTTTCATGAACAAGCAATATTTAAACCAGAGGGAAAAAATTGATACTTTTTTGAATTTTTTAGGTCATATAATGCTACTACTTGAGATCCACAGAAATTTTGGCTCTAAGGGACGTTTTTGACATAACTCTTACTCTCTCTGAATTAACATTTAAATATTTATGCAATTTTTCAGTCTAGAAGAGGAACTGTAAGACTTCTCTGAATGAGAGGTTAAGCAAAGGTTATGATGTTACAAATTAGAACTAAATAGGACACTGATACTGAGAAACTAGAATCCTGTTAGTTAGACTCATAATGAATCAAGTCAATGAGACAAAGGGTCCCTCAAGGTGAGGTTTGCTGGAGTCTGAATATAAATGGCCACATTATTATTAATGCATCCATTCATGAAAATGCTGCAATACTAGTTTATGCCACAGAAAAGAGAGCATGAATCAGTGTGAAGGTGTGCGTAGAGGAGAATTATTCACACTTCTCAATTTAAAGTAAGTTTAATAAAGGGGTAAATAAGCTAACTTAATTTGTAGTATATTTCTCTATATACTTTTCCATACTGAATAGATAAGAGTTTTGCTCTGCATTTATTTAAATGGAAGTATCGTGGCTCAGAGGTTAAAGCGTCTGCCTGCAATACAGGAGACCTGGGTTTGATCCCTGGGTTGGGAAGATCCCCTGGAGAAGAAAATGGCAACCCACTCCAATATTCTTGCCTGGAGAATCCCATGGACAGAGGAGCCTGGTGGGCTACAGTCCATGAGGTCGCAAAGAGTCGGACACGACTGAGCAACTTGACTCACTAAAGTTCTATTAGTTTATATAAAATAAAGCATTAAAAAGAGTTTGACGATTTCCAAGACCTATTTGAAGCTTTAAATTTTAACACATCATTTCTTATAAATAATTCTCACTATCCTGGTGCATTTCTGCCTGCATACAATGAGGAACTGAATTAATGTAAAGAAAATAGAGATGTTTTTGTCCCCTTATCCAAAGTTTTTATCCAGGCCCTTAACTATCAGTGAAAATGAACTGTTTTCCTAGCCTATAATTTTGAAGATGTTTCAGAGGTATACAGAATGAAATTTGAACATTTCCACAAGTTTAAATGTCTCTATAAATATTGTTTCATATTCATAAGATTCTCTCTTTGTAGAAATGATACCTACTGATCAAAGGTGTTGGGAGTTAAAGTTTTTCTACTAAGTTTGGAAGTGAAGAAAAGAAACCCGGTGGTTGAAATAACCAACTTCACCTTACGGGTGCTGAGAGAAATGAGTTTTATGCAGCTTAACATAAGAGCCAACCTACTTTGCCCCCAGATTCGGTTTTCTTTCTCTGCAATGCTGTAAGAAGTCATACTGTGCTGGGAATGACACTGTCGCAGTAACATTTAATGTTGTTTATTGAAACTTGAAGTTTAAAAATTGAATTAGATTCACATTGTTCTGCTTTAGCACACTCTATCTGGAACGTGATGCCAATAAAATTTCTACAAATACTCATTTATGCTTTCTGATGTTTTCGTAGATAAGTCTGGACACATTAATTTTAATATAGTACATATGAAGCTTTTTGTCTTACTCTTTCCAAAACAAAAGAATTTAGATATAGTTTGGCCCAAGGAGAAGACACATACAAATTAACATTGTAGCAGGGCACTATAAATATTAACTATATATTTATTTTGTACCCATTTTGAACCTGGCTCTGTGTCAAGTTATGGGAATATAACATGTGCTGAGCAGATGAAATTTCTGCCTTCATGGAGCATGCTGTCTAATACTATTACTGGAAGCTATTAGAAATAAATAATTTGTTCTAAAGTCAGCCAAAAGTAGTGCAAACTCTTTTCAATCAAGGGTCTTTTTAATTCTATCTTTCTAATGTCCTGCTCAAAGACCTCATGCTTTAAGGCTTTGTTGATAAATCAGATTCTGCATCTTAAGAAATAAAATTCCTATTCCAAAATTAGCAAAATGCATATATTGCTGACAATTAAATTTCCAATTCCATTAACAAAAACCATCTTCCAGCATTGAATTAAAATCGATGAAGCATTTTCTTAAGCAAATGTGTTCCAAGAATTTTGATATTGTTCATAAATTCTGGGGGCGGGGGGGAGGCTTCCCGTGTAGCATAAATTCTGGGGGATCCCTCAGATTGGACCCTGCAGTAGCTAAGAGTTGCTTAAATGTTTTAGATTCTTTGTTGCATTGGTCCTAGGCATCCTAGTCAAAGCATTCAGAACTCTGGTAACATTATATTAGAAACGTGGTTTCTTTTCTACAAATCCCTTCACTTCTCAGTCATCCCTAGCTAGCTTCTGACTCGAACACTCCACACATTGTCCAACATAAAAGGTATTTTCACTCCCAGTCCTTTATAACTCAGCTTCAGGGTTTGATACAATTGACAGACCTAATTTCTTGAAAATTACACTTCACTTGAGTCTTACAGAATCATTTTCTCCCATTTTCCCTCCATTCCTTATGTTGTTTGATTAATCTTATCCCTATTCATTATACATAAGTGAGAATTTTTTTTCCCTAGAAAGATTCACCTTTGATCAATTCCTGCTCACCACTGTATGTTCTCCTTAGTAGCTCTCATTGGCACTTATGACGTCGAGCACTATTTACAGTTCTGAAGGGCTCCCATATATACATTTCCGATTCTCCTGGTTCCAGACTCATATTCCCCACTGTTTGCTGGAAAAACTCACATGGGTATTGTGGCTGCTTACCTATAACTAAACGCTCCTGCTTTGAACCTGGCTACCCTCCTATGTGCCTGCCTGCATACGGAATTGCTTCAGTCCTGTCCAGTTCTTTGTGATCCCATGGACAGGAGCCCACCAGGCTCCTCTGTCCATGGGATTCTCCAGGCAAGAATACTGGGTGGGTTGCCACGCCTTCCTTCTCCTCCTCTTCTTGATGATGAGTTGGGTATAATTAACCTGGCAGGGATGAGTCCTCCACGGACTCAGGGATCTAACCGGCGCCTCCTACGTCTCCTGCATCCACAGGCACGTTCTTCACCCCTAGTGCCACCTGGGAAGCCCTACCTCCTACGCACATATACAAATGTGCCCATGCACAATCGAATCTTATTTCTCTTCTGTATTCTTAATCTTTCCTATAGTAATTAGCATCAAATTGGCCTTGATTTCTTACCCTCCCTACTTCTCAGACCCCATTCATGACAAAGTCCGGTCAGAACTATTTTTGGTCTCTACCATTTCCTCCATTTCCTCTGATATAGCTGATCTCATCCCTTCCTTCCTTGCACAGACACACCTTGAGGTCTGTGTGGGTTTGCAAGGGCTGTTGTTGCAAGGTACCGCACCCAGCAGGGCGGTTTAAGCAACAGAAATTCCTCCTCTGATGGTTCTGGCGTCTAGAGCTCTGAAATCCAGGTGTCAGTGGGCTTGGCTCCTTCTGAGACCCGTGATGGCTGTATTCCCCTTGTGTCTCTTCAAATCATCTTTCCTCTGTGTGTTACTGTGTCCAAATTTGCATTCTTTATAAGGACACCAGTCAGATTAGATTAGGTCATCGAATTATCATTAGGTTTGCTCTAATGACATCACTTTAACTTGATTAGCTCTGCAAAGATCCTTTCTCAAATAAGAGCATATGCTGAGGTACTGGGGTTGGAAAAAATGCACATATATATACATATATATATGTGTGTGTGTGTGTGTGTGTGTGTGTATATATATTTATATATATATATATCTAGGTGGTGTGACACTGTTCTACACATAGCAAGCTCCTACTATGTGTTAGACATTGTTTTAGACAATGAGAACCCATGCAGAGGGGAAACATTTCTAACTCATGGACCTTAAAATCTAGGGCTGAGAAAGTGATGACAAATTATCCTTAAAAATGAATAAAATAATTTAAGCGGATGCTAAGTGCTGTGGATAAAATGAAGCAGGGTGATGCTGTTTCTTTATTCAGACTTTTATAATAACTCCCCACTCCACTTTGTCACCGTCCACTCTGCCTACTCCATGACTTTGCCTTTATAGTTCAGTAAGAGCATTCAGAATTTGTACCATGTGTTATCTGCATACAGGTCTATCTATAAAATTAGCAAGCACTGCAAGGACTCATGTCTGTATCCCTGGAACAGAGCATAAGGCCTGGCACTTTCATTAAGTGTTTGTTGAATAAACTCACTTTGTAGTCATGACTCTGCCACACGCAGCAAACTCAAACTGGAATAAAGACCATGAAAGCAGTATTCTGTAAAGGGTGATACTTCTTTGGCTTGCCCATGGTAAATAAATGATTGGGTAATAAAGAGGAGTCCATCTGGTTTAGATATGATACTGTAAACAAAACTTAAAACATTCATTGGTTCAGGGCTTTATGATGATAAGAGAAGCATTAAATAGCAAGGCTGAACTCACACTGTAGAATGAAAACAGAGTGATGCTCGTTACCTTTACAGTTACTTGTTTTAAATCAATATGCTCAAGTTCTGATAATGTCTATGCTTTATTACTGCAGATCGGTGGAAAACCAGTAGCCACCAGTGGTTTCGTCAAGCACTCTCCTCTACTTTAGTCCTTACTTTTCTTCTTGGTTTGTTCTGGAACTGATGATCATCTTTGGTATGCCATGCACAATCTGGCTCTTCTGATTAAAAACATTCTCAGATTTTGCTTATTTATTGACCTAAAGTCCACTCTTGGTGTATGATTTATATCAATGGTATTTCTGAGTAGTCTTTGTTACTTTCTGGCAAGAAAAGTTAACATTTTTGACCAGGATGGCCTTTGGTATCTCTTTGCTCCTTTCACCAGCTCTTCTTGATGATGAGTGGGGTATAATTAACCCTGCAGGGAAAATAACAGAAGGAACTCCCGGATAAGAGGTAAGTGGAAAGGGACACCCTTTTGGGCAGGATACGAATTCCATGTCTGTATCTGCTGAAATGTCGTAGGACCTCTCTGTGCGGGTGTGGTCCGGTCTTTCACCAGCGACCACGTCTGCTTCTGCTATTTGCAGTATTACTGGATCAGAGATGAGAAAGGACTTGGTAAAGTGAAAAGCGCTGGGTAAGTGTAAATAGTAATACAACTGTGATGACTTATTTAGGAGCAAATGTCTGAGGTATAATGAGTAAGTTTAAAGACAGATTGACTTGCATTTCTGCCCTTAGAGACTTGGTTTCTTTGATTGCACTGAGTTTATGCATTTTAAGAATAAAAGAAAGGATATATGTATCTCAAACCAGTCAATCCTAAAGGAAATCAACCCTGAATACTCATTGGAAGGACTGATGCTGAAGCTGAAACTCCAATACTTTGGCCGCCTGATGTGAAGAACTAACTCATTGGAAAAGACCCTGATGCTGGGAAAGATGGAAGGCAGGAGGAGAAGGCGATGACAGAGGATGAGGTAGTTGGATGGCATCACCAACTTGATGGACATGAGCTTGAGCAAGCTTCGGGAGTTGGTGATGGACAGGGAGGCCTGGCGTGCTGCAGTCCATGGGGTTGCAAAGAGTCAGACTCAACTTAGCGACTGGACAATAACAACAATCCTTTTTTAGCCTGTGAGTCTATCCATCCTCTGCCACCTTTGTTTCTGAATATTTTTTGCTGCACAATCAGGGGAAGGGGAAACCAGAGTAGAGATGTGGCCTAGACTTCAGGGGCACTAATCCGGGGAGGAAGTTGTTATAATGGAGAGTGAGGAGAGGGGAACTGAGAGACAGCAGAACCAAGGTGTGTGCCAATCCTGGGGTTTGTAAGGTGATGGGTTCTGAGACAGCTATGGTTTACAGAAGACACAGGTCTTGGAAAAGATATTTGACAAAATGTTTCCGTAAACTGGATTCCCCTTAATGTTCTTTTAAAACCTGAAATAAATATTGGATTTCTTTTAAAATTATTTAATAGCTGGATTTTGCTCCCCTGAATTCTACTCCATGCACTGACTGGATAATTCAGGGGTCATAATTTAGATTTTAGTTGTAAATGTGTAGGTAAATGAAGAATAAGATTTTTATTAAGAATGTGGATATACAGAGCCTGACGTTTGAATTTTCCAGTTTCAACATTACCTCCTGCTGCCATTACTGAGTTCTAAGATTTGGTAGTCAAATTTTGGATGATAATTGAAATTAAATAGGAAATGCTGATATTAGGATTCCAGGAGAAACTGGCATTTCCATCACTTCTATTTAACAAGAAATACTGAGTCAAGAAATACCGAGATGCAAATTTGGGGCTTTGGGAGAAACATCCGTGCTTCTAGGCCACTGGGGCATGGTTTAGTAAATTGCTTCTTCAGCACTCAGCCTGGAGTTGCCAAATTTCTACGGATTTAGCATTGGAGTTAGAAAAAGAGTCCAATCTATTTCAGTTACTAGCCAAAATTGGGGCAGCAGGCCCACCTGTGAAGATGAGCTTTCTTTCCCTAGTAGGGTCTGCCAGACCTGTTTCTAATGGATTGGAGGCCCCCAGTCTTGCCTTTGGTCTGGAGACCGATCACCAGTTGTGGTTTTTAAGTAGCAGTGCCTTTCCTGAGTTGGAAGATACAGATGCAGCCATGAGGATGGTGTAAATTATGTATGTGTCTGCCTAGTGTAAACTGAAGAGTCTTCACCCTTCAGTCACTCTCTTCATAGGCTTTTGGAAGACTCCAAATTCCAATGATTACTCTTTTTTTTTGTGGGGGGGGGGGGTGATAACCATTTCTGGCCACTGATAAATATAATCAAATGTTGCTGGAACAGTAATATATTTTGGCTCATTAGGGTTGTCTCAGTCTGCATTAGTTTATCAGATTAGCTGGCAGAAATCAGAGCTTCAGGAAATAAGAGGGAGCAATGTCTGAGCAAAGCAGGGTGAACAGAAGGTTTCGGGGAGCAGGAGGAGGAGGGAAGGAAAACCATGGAAAGAATGATGTGGGGAGTTAGTGAGGAGGCCATGGGTGAAAAAGAACTCCTTCAGAACTTGATCTAAGATCAATCCTGGCCTGAACAAGAACTAGATAAAAAATCCAGTTTTTTTTTTTTCTTTAAAATTAATTGCATGGTTTTCTGTTTATTATATTTCTGCAGAGTTTTAACAAAGACTTTTGCTGTTGATGATAGCTAGGTTATCTCAAGAAAATAAAAGAGAAATAAATAAAAATTCTTGGATTTCATACTCAGTACATAGAGAGGTACATTTTAAAGAATTTATCACAGTAATTCTTTACATATGTCAAATGTATCTGAAACTAGTTCTGATGTTTTAGTGAAAAGAGTGTTAAAGCAAAACATTTATTATCTCTTTTATTCATACAGAGATTGTTTTATTCATATAGAAATGCAGTGTTAAGCTCTTATACTCCTATTGAAAACAGTATCTTAGAATTCATGAAAAGAAGACCCTAAGCATTTCATTTAATTTGATCTGAAATCCATATGCTGTCATTTAAAGAGATCAAGTCTAAGAACCTGGTGGGTATAAAATGTGCTCCGCATGGTCCTATTTAGAAAGATGCCTCAAATGTGAGTTTTCACAAGTTCCATAAAACACATTTTCACACCAAATTTGATACAGACATGTATTACAAAATCTCCCCATTGCCATTTGAATATAGAATGGAAAAGTTTCCCTTGAGTTTGCAAGAGTGCTTTCAAGCGTAAGTTGGGAAAGTAGAAGCTGTATTAACATCTGCCACTTGAAACTGTACTGTGGCGTTTACACTTTCAGAGAGACGGAGTAGAGAATACATCCTTCCTTAATGTAGGCCCAGAGGAACTTTACATATACGAAAGGGAGTCTCTAACGGGTTCTCTCATTAATTTCCCAATTAAAAACGACTTTCGCCCCATGTAGAGTACTGTTCTGTCTGTGAATAGGACTGTCGGGGGGAGACGGAGAAGCCTGGCGCGGCCTGTGTGAATGTGTGAACCTGTTCAAGTTGTGAGGGGGCTCTATCTGTGCGTCCCTCAGCAAGACTGCACCCAGGTGTAACCTAGAGGACGGCGTGTGGGCATCCGTGCAGGATCAGCGTCTGGAGATTCCGGGTGTTTGGCTCCAGGGCTGGAGCTGTGGAGGGGAGCCAGCCTGAGATGGGTGCTCACACAGTCGGGATAGGACAAAACACGTCCTTACCTACACGCGTGTTGGCGTGGACACTCCTTGTCCTAACTTCACACAGGCATCACCCAAACATGTGTGCTGTTCAAGGTGCATGAAAAAGCACTAATTTAAATGTTAGCCTTTTGTCTTGAGAAAAGGAGTGCCTATTTTAAATTCACACAAAGGCACTTTACAGGGTCATGGAAAGCGCTGGGTAAAGGAGGGGACACTTTACTCTTTATAAATGAGGGGACATTTTACTCTTTATACACTTCAATGCTTTATTTTTTTAATTAATTTTGTATTTTTTATATTTATAGGGCAAGAAATTTATATAAGTAAAAAAAAGCAAAGCTGGCTTCCTAAGCGGTACACCGTAACGCCATAACACCGTTGCAGGTCTGCAGTATCTTTCTGGAAATCTTGAAGGGGGCTTCTCACTCGACTGCAACAGAACTCTGTTTTGGGGAGAAATGAGAGTGTTTGAACAATGCGCACAAGAATTTTGGATTAGCGCAGCTTGTGTGTGTGAGCAATACTCAGAGGCGGGCTTCTGAAGGATGCGGCGGTAACTACAGCGTCTCCGACGCCGGACCGAGTTGAGCCGCTCGGAGCGGAGCCCGCGCGGAGGCGCAGAGCACGTGGGTGCGCCAGGCCCGAGCAGGTGCCGCGGCGTCACAGCGCTCTCTAAGGCGCCCTGCGGGAGAGGCACATCTGTTGCAGTGTCTAAGGTTTCTGCAATTACATCTTGGTTAAACAGTCAGTCATTCAGCAAGTATTAATTTAGCGTTCCCCGGACATCAGGCGAAGAAGGACGCGCTGGCCTTGATCCAGATCCTTCGCCTGGGCTCAGACACCACGTGTTCCCAGCACTGTCCGTGAACGGCATTTCCCGCAAGATGGTTAGAAGAGCATGCTGCGCAGCCAGCCAGCCGCTCCTCTCCGCCCAGCGAGCCCTCTCCAGGTCAGCGCTGGGCTCAGCCCAGGAGCAGGAAGCGAAGGTGCCCGCCTTCAGCACGGCCTCAAGATGTTTTCGTGCTGCAACTAGGCATTTCAGTCTATTGTGAACCTCTTTGTCCTGGGAATTCCAGCTTCCAAAATTCTTGGATGGTTCAGGCTAGTCTTTGTCCTGTTAGGGAAAGTTTGTGGTTTGATCTATATCATATAAATATGTGCACATATTATATCATTGCAAAAATCACACATAATAGAAAAAAGAAGAAAATAAGATATGCCATTTCTGACAGAAAAGAGCAGTTAACAGTTTAATGTGTATCCTTGCAGAGTTGCCTTCATTCCAATCTATATTAAACATACCTTCTAAAAATGGTATTACAAAATATGAGCTCATCTTAAACCTGTGTTTTAGACTTAACAAAATATGATGAATGCCATACTTGTAAATATAATATCTACATTACCTTCTCATCTGTATATTACATTATGCTTGTCTTTGGATAGCTTTAACGCTTATATTTCTCTAACACTGGAGCTTATTCTTTAGACTAACAGGAATCGATTGTATTTAGACGTTGCTAACAACTGGTAATCCAGAACCCTGGTTCATATATTATACAAAGGGCTAGGTGTTAGCTGTCAGATTGTTCCCGAGGCCACACTCTTCTGTAACCTCTAGAGAGAAATGCCCTCAGATTCTACTTTAGATGCTGGTCAAATTCAGCATAACTTTTATATGAAAATACTGTATGTATACTTTAAGTACTGCAATGCAGAGCTGCCTTTTCTTTCTGAATTTCACAGGTTTGGCTCTGAAGGGGACAGGGGGCTGTGTCTACTACCCACGTGGCATATTCTCCCACCCACCCCCCTCCAGCCCCTGGCGTGGAGACTCACTTGCAGAGCGTCGCCAATCCAGAAGGCCTGGGGCTCTTTCAGAGGAGTTTGCTTCTGTGGAGACTTGGTGCGCAGCGGGCTCGGATTGCCCTGGGCTCACAATTTCTTTTTCATCAGTAGCTGGCATAACTCTAAATAGCCATTCTTTTGCTTTTTAATAAGGCACATTTTTGTTAAATGGGAATGCAATTTAACTTTGCAGTAGCAGTAACACCGGTCTATTCCCAAGGCACTTTGTTAAAAAAAAAAAAAAATGAGTAGAGAGAACACTTTTTATTTGATCCTGTGGAGCTGTTCCTGTTGAGGGAGCAGACGTTCACATTATGGAATTTACTTTTGCTTGTACTGGGATTGGGGAAAAAACCTTCCGTAAATAGACGGGTTTCCTGAACTCAACCTCTGAATCTTCAGATAAATGACTACCCCACGTCTTACTGTTAGGAAAGCAATCGGTCATTCTAGCTGTGTGTTGTGTGGCTCAGAGGCCACCAGGACTTTCTCTTGGGTCTGGAGGTTCTTGGTCTCAGATGACCTGCAGTAATTATCTTCTGGCCAGACTGGAATCAGATTAATATGTAAATCTGTTTATGTCGAGTATTAAGCTTGTAATTAAGACCAAAGACCTTTAGCAGTTTAGGCATGAGGCTAGACAGAAACCTTGAACACATGATCTAATTTAACCCCACAGTCTGAAATGGATTCATATCACGCTTAGAAAAAAAAATCCAAACTTCAAAATAGAGCCTTCAGAGCCCTAAGAGATCTGCCTTCAAAAATTATGATTCTGTATTTGTTATTACTTTAGTATTTAGGCTGCCTTGTGCTGGATTTATGCCATGGGTAAACTAAGCAAACATTTAGCACATTAACCATGTAGGGCTAGTATGAGAAAACACAAGTAAAAAATGAAACAAATTTCGAAAAGCATTTTGAAACAAAATTAATTTCAAATGTTACACTAAGGAAGTTCTCATTGGGAAGAATTTTAAACTTGGTTGAATACTCATACACATATTTATGGTGTGTGTGTGTGTGTACATGAGATACTGACATTTTAAAGTGGTGACGACCTTCAAAGCCTTAATCCTTCTCTTCCCCTATGGAACTCTGCCGCAATTAGAGATATCCCAGTGAAAAGGTAAGAGAAGATGAAAGACAGTGTTTGACATTGCATGAAGCCCTCCAGAGTGGGCAACTATTATGGTCATTCATACGCTTTATAACTTGGTTGCATTACATTTCTCAAAAAATTCTCTGTATGGTAACATTAAACTTAGACTAAATAATATAACAGGAATATTTAAATACAAATGAGTTTAAGATAGTGATTAGAATAAATGTGTGAAGTTAAAGATATACAGAAAGTTTTTTCACGAGTGGACAGGGAAACCTGGCGTGCTTCAGTCCATGGGGTCGCAAAGAGTCAGACACGACGATGCAACTGACCTGAACTGAAAACATTTGTTAAGTTTGCCAAGAATATCTACTTTATACAGATAAGATTCATCTAACTTTGGGTGTCAACAGGATTCATCTAGCAATGAGCTAGATTGGGAAGTGCTGCTGAAGATTTGCGGTGATATATTTTGGGCAACAAAACAAAACAGTCTCCTTCTTTCAGTGGCCTGATAACACCTCTGCTAGGTTCATGCTTGGCAAGGACTTTCTGGAGAACTTGCAAGCTTAAAAATTCACTGTGTGTTTGTGCTAAGTCGCTTCGGTCATGTCTAACTCCTTGCGACCCCGTGGACTGTAGTGCGCCAAGCTCCTCTGTCCATGGGATTTCCAGGCAAGGATTCCGGAGTGGGTTGCTGTGCCCTCCTCCAGGGGATCTTCCCGACCAGGGACTGAACCTGCTTCTCTTGCAACCCCTGCATTGCCGGTAGATTCCTTATCACTGAGCCACCAGGGAAACCCAAATATGAATACATGCTCATTTTACACAGAACTTCCAAAAATCCTTGAACCAGATAAATCCTGCCCTATGCTCAATGTATTTGTGCACATCCTATTATTTTATTTAAAAAACTGGAATCGCGGTTGTCCCATTTTGCTGTTTATTTATTGATCACCTTTCCATGTCACTTTATAATTCTTCTCTATATCATTTTAATGGCTGTTAATTATGCCATTGTGTGTTTCACTTTTACTTGAAGTAGCATGCACTGTTGGACATTTAGTTGTTTTCTAAAGGTTTACTATTATAAGTATGCTTAAACAAGCGTTCCTACAGAAAAATCTTTATAGACCCCCATGCTTATTTCCTAGCAATGAACTTGCTGAATCCAAAGTTATGTACCTTTATAAGTATTTTGATTCCAATTGCTAAACTGCCTACCAAAACAGTTTGACATTCTCTCTGATCATCAGGCACAATTTTTTTTCTTGTCAATAGAGAACAGAATTTGGGGGAAAGCAGCATAAAACAGCCTAGAATGAAAGTTAAGGGACTGTAAAGAAATTACAAAGTCTTGTTAGAGGCATTGGTCTGCTTAGTACATGTTGTAATAAAAGTTGTTACCATTTTTCAGGGATTTACTATGTACCAAGCACTGTGCTAAATGTTTCACATATTTTATCCCATTTAACCTACATTTCAGCCCTATGAGATACAAGTATTGCTTTTATTCCAACTGAGATGTTGAAGCATGCATGCATTAACTGACTTACTGAAGGTCACACAAAATCACTTATCCAAGATTTGAACACAGTTATGTTCAGCTGAAAAGTATAGGCTCTTAACCAATATACACCTTATTCTTTTGGCTATTGTAGAAGGGCTTGAGTAATATAGATAACCTATAGTGCTAGATGAACTAGATTTGTATGTGTCAAAGGGGGCAAATGGGACCCCAACATAGTGGAAATACCAACGACAATAGTTTTGCCCAGGACAACATTGCTATTGTTCAGATGCTCAGTCGTATCCAAGTCTTTCCGACCCCAAGGACTGCAGCACACCAGGCTTCCCTGTCCTTCACCAACTCCTTGAGTTTGCTCAAACTCATGTCCAGTGAATTGGTGATGCCATCCAATCATCTCCTCCTCTGTCATCCCCTTCTCCTGCCTTCAATGTTTCCCAGCATCAGGGTTTTTTCAAATGAGTCAGTTCTTTGCATCAGGTTCAGTCCTTCCACTGAATATTCAGGATTGATTTCTTTTAGAATTATCTGGTTGATTTCCTTGGAGTCCAAGGGATTCTCAAGAGTCTTCTCCAACACCATAGTTCAAAAGCATCAATTCTTTAGTGCTCAGCTTTCTTTATGGTCCAACTCTCACATCCACACATGACCACTGGAAAAACCATAGCTTTGACTAGATGGACCTTTGTTGGCAAAGTAATATCTCTGTTTTTAATATGCTGTATATGTTTGTCATAGTTTTTCTTCCAAGGAGCATGTGTCTTTTAATTTCATGGCTGCAGTCACCATCTGCAGTGATTTTGGAGCCCAAGAAAATAAAGTCTCTCACTGTTTTCATTTTCCCCCCATCTGCTTGTCATGAAGTCTTGGGACCAGATGGCATGACCTTCATTTTTTGAACATTGTTTTAAGCCAGCTTTTTCCACTCTCATTCTTTCATTTTTATCAAGAAGTTCTTTAGTTCCTCTTCACTTTCTGCTTTAAGAGTGGTGTCATCTGCATATCTGAGGTTTCTGATATTTCTCCCAGCAATCTTGATTCCAGCTTGTGCTTCATCCAGCTTGGCATTTCTCATGATGTACTCTGCACATAAGTTAAATAAGCAGGGTGACAATATACAGCCTTGACGTACTCCTTTCCCAGTTTTGAACCAGTCCGACAATGTAAATGAGAGCTCATCTTCAAAAACTGAGTTCATAATCCATCAGCTGGATTGCTCACTGCTGACTGTTGTGTCTGTGCGGAATGTGCCAGATTCAAAGTCAACAAGCAATGACAGTGTACTAGCACTGTTTACTCTCCATGTAAACAAAATGTCTTGGAGGCCAGGAAGAGATGCTTAACCTTGAATCTATGTTCTGCAAGTCTTCTCTGAGGTGATGATTAGAATGTGTCACTTAATGAAAGGAGCTAGTATGTTGGTTGGGATTACTGGCAATGGAAATGAATTCTTACCATAGCTGGTCTGATTATGAAGGTTGCTGATAAGTGACATTTCATGTAACTTGCTAATAAGTGTAGGAGTCTGTGAATTTCACCATGGTTTTCCTAGCTTGGAGTTAAATAAATGTTCTTTTCTTCTCTTCCTTTTTTCCCCCACCCTTCCATTCCCATTCCCACTGCTTTCCTTGGATTATATATTAGATTCTTTGGACAATGGCTTATGGTATTTAGCTTGAATGAAAAAATTTTGCGTTTGAATATAGTAAAATAAATATCCAGCTGTCAGCACATACCTTTATGAAAGTCACTTAGAGTGAGTAGAACCTTGGCATGTAACAAATATTTTACCCAAAGTATATATCATGTCTCCTTATCAGCTGCTACTTGATATGCTTTTAAAATATAAACCAGACATGGAAAATGAAAAATTGAATGTCTTAAATTGTTTTTAGACACACCACCCCCAGAAGATAATTTGTGCTTATTTAGCTTTAAACTTGTTAAACTGTAACTTGAAGTGTGCTATTAGTCTTGAGCATCTGCCAGTCATTAAGTGCTTTCGTGGCCAATGTTTCATATCTTTGAAACCTGCCTTTGAGTTCACTAACCGTTTGATATGTGGTGGCAGCAGCCACAGAACGAAAAAAAGCAAATGTGAAAGAGTTTAATATGCATCGTTTATCTCAGGGTAAAGCCGCTCTAGGGCCAACTGGTTTCTCAATGTGTTCTTTGTCCTCTGGTGTTTCCATAATGACAATTATGCTGATTTTGCTTGACTCTTTAAAAATGGATCATATATATATATGTATATATGTTTTTATTATACATATATTTCATGCAGTTGCAAGCCTGTTGCCATGTGTCTACCTTAATACCCCCGACTTCACTTCTTTTGTAGTGACTGCAGGTCTATGCTCTCCTTTATGGGATATCACCTATTCAAGATTAGTAGAATCTGCTCTAAACTGTGGCTTCCCATGATGGCTCAGTGAGTAAAGAATTCACCCGCAATGCAGGAGACGCAGGAGACGTGGGTTCAATCCCTGGATCGGGAAGATCCCCTGGAGAAGGGAATGGCAACGCACTCCAGTGTTCTTGCCTGGGAGAATCCCAAGGACAGAGGAGCCTGATGGGCTGCAGTCCATGGATCGCAAAGGGTCGGACGTGTCTGAGCCGCTAACACTCTAAATTGAGAAAGCTCATAAAGAGCTTGAGGGTGCCACTGCTCTAAATGTTAATAGGAGGTGAGCACGTCTGCTTTAATCCAAGAGCCACTCACCCAGGTGGCCGTAAGCGCTCTGGAGCTCTTCTGGGAACAGCCTTATAGACTGGCTCTTGCGACAGCAAAATCTGCCCAAATAAGGCCTTTGTTTCTCTTATTCTCCTCCCATCTTTGTACTTAGCACTGAGCCTGTCACTCCATGTATTTGTGGATGAATGGACTGTAATTTCTATAAACTTATTTAACTGTGTTATCCTTGTAATTTTTCTAATTAATTATACATGACATGCTAGCAGGAAGTCCAATTATCTTCATTTTAATGACTTCCCCTGAACTTCTGATTTGTTCAAAACCTTCAGGAACATATTTAATTGGAAGTGGGTGGGTAAAACATTGCTTTTAAAAGCCAGTATGGTAAGAACACGAGCAACTACAAAGACCGCGTTTGCTGACACAGAATGAGCGGAGAGCGGTCACGTAGAGAGCTGGGAACAACGGCTTCCCTCCGCCGCTGCTCCGGGCAGAGTGGGCCCTCACTCTGGGGCCAGGATTATAGCTTCTATTATTATTTCATCTTCCTAAATGAAGCCATTTGTCCTTCAAGCAAAACCATTATCCCAGAGTGTTTAGGTCTATAAAAATTCCATCAGTAGCCACACAAGTAAGCTACTTTGTAGCCTGAGGTGCCCAGGTTTCCAGACCCAATTCCAAGTTTCCTGAGTAGATTTTGATCTTTGCATTTGAGGGTCTTTTTCTGCCGGGAAACTCCTATCAGGTCGCTCTGGTCCACGTCCTGGTCTCTTTCACTGTTGGTCCCTCCTCTCTCTAAAGGATCTGGGCTCCTTCTGCAGGCCGACAGACTGCCATCTCTGTGTCTGCATTGAATACTGGGTCTGCCTCGCCCCTCGTAAAGGGCAAGGCTAACACACTCCAGGGGCTTCCCAGGTGGCCCTAGCGGTGAAGAACCTACCTGCCAATGTGGGAGATGTAGGAGACGCAGGTTCAGTCCCTGAGTGGGGAAGATCCCCTGGAGGAGGGCATGGCACCCCACTCCAGTGTTCTTGCCTGGAGAATCCCATGGACAGAGGAACCTGGTGGGCTCCGGTCCATAGGGCTGCACAGAGTTGGACACGACTGAAGTGACTTAGCAACCAATATGCTCCAAGGAGACTCATTTTTGGCCCAGTGAAAAAGTCTGATAATTTTTAAAGTGCCCATTAAATAAGAAGTCTAGTTTACCTCTCCTTCTACAGTTGCCCTGTTAGAGAATGAATACCATACTTAAGTAGGATCTTTTGAGAAGGTGCATCTCTTTGCAAAATTGTGCAAAATTTTTCAGAATACAATAGTGCACATACATTATAAGGAGACGCATATTTGGAAAGTGATGCATTTTTTCACCAAGTCTCCCTCTTTTTTTAAGATCTCTATCCAGTCGCTTCCTTCTTACACTTCCTTACTAGTTTCATCTTCCCCCAGGTATCATTTTCATCTTGACCCTCAAGTACTCTATGCCTCTTCGGTTGGCGGTCTCACACTCACAGCTCTTCCCTTTTGTGTATGTCCTACGTCTGCCACTGGATCTGAGGCGCCCGAGAGCAGGGCTTTCCTCAGCTTCCTTTTCTGCTTGTGTTCTTGCAATGATTCCCCATACACAGGGATCACTGAATATGTGCTTGTTAACGCCGACTTTGGTGGCAGTGTTCATGCACTTAGGCTGGAAGAGAGACTTTCTGAGCTGTAGTGTGCTAAAAAATAATAATAATAATAATAAAAATAAAACCTGCAGGAAGATTCAAAGCGAGCTTCTCCAGGATTGATAGGGACTTGGGAAAACCTTTGCACTGATCTGGAAACCATCTCTTCTTTACAAGGACGCTGATGAGAGCCTTTAGCTTCACTTATTCTGTTGTCTGAAGAGTGTTTATATGTAGCTGAAATTTAGTAAACAGGTGAGTGAAAATGGTCATTCTCAAAATATGATCTGTTGATTCAGAGCATTAGCATTACCTGGGAGCTTGTTGGAAGAGGAGTCTTTTGGATCCCACCCTAAATTCACTGAATCAGATTTTAAGCAAGAGTGCGGGTGTTTCCCATGGGAAAAGTTGAAGAAGCAGTGGTCTAAACATCCGACACACACCCCTTTATCTCTTTGGCCACATATACGTAGTTATTGGCTCTCTTTAGGCCTGATATTTAAAGATTTACTTTGAGGTATTCTGTCTTCAAGAGAAATGCTTTTGACATGTCTTTTGTACACAGCATGTTCATCTTTTTTTCCTGAGGATTCATCAGGATAAAAGGAGAAAAATGAAATGCAATATAATTTAAATAATATGAAAGAAAATTATTGCTGCTTATACTGTGTTTCATTGTAGAATTCAATATGTTACTCAAAAGGTCAAAGAATTATACATCTAATACATCCCCTAATGTTCTAAGGAATGATAATGAAACTGTCTGGAAACCAATTTGAATACTATGGGCTGCCATTTAATCAAAGAAACTTCGATAAGGTAAGACTTTGTGTAATGGGTAGGCAAAACATTTCTTATTAAAAATTCATTATCTGCTCAAATTAACCAAATGTCTTCATTCATGCCTTTTAGGATCAGTTTAACTTTTTAATTTCTATAATGATTTCTTCCAGAGAGGTGAAGTTGGGGTTTCTCATGAACTTAAGGGGAACTTATTTTGAAGCTGTATGGCAAAGAATCTCCTGTACGGCATGGCTCACAAGAAGTAACATTATTCAGTTCATGGAATGACATTGAAGCAACATTATTTAACCACATTCAGAAAAATTTCCGCTAAAACATGTATTATAGGGAAAAATTTCTAATAGGAATTTGAACTTATAATTAGTATAATAAAATTAATCATCAAATAATTGTCATTCTTAACTAAGCTTCTTACTATAATACAAGTTAAACCATGACACCTGCCCTCTGGAAGCTTGAACTTGAACACAACATTTCTGTGGGCCTATAAACTGAAAGACTGTGTCTCTTAAAGTACTATCATCTCTTCTCCCTGAAAAAGAATGCCACTTAACAGTGAATTAATTTTCTAGAGTCAGAACATGTGGAACAAAAAGGACGTTTAAAATTAAGTGTCACCTCTAAAGATTCTACTCTATTTTCAGTAAATAAAGCTGAAAATCAATTTCCAAAACAACAATTTGGTAGTGATGTGATGTAAGTATATTATCATGAAATTTGGATAAATTAGCAGCCAGGTAATTCATAGCTATTGATAGATAATTATTTAGTTTCTTAGTGAAGTGGCAGATTATGAATAGGTAGTTGCTTAATTAATGGTTTGGGGAGTTTTTATTGTAGTGAATTGGATCACTGCAATAATCAGGTTAAAAAATTCACTTATTCATTCATTAGTGCATTCATACTATGTACCAGACACTGCTATATTTAGAAACTATTCGATCAGACTGTGATGTCTCATCATTTTTGAAGGACTTTGTGACCTCAAATTGACCTCACAACCTCAAATTGCTCTCCAGAAATGTTTTAAGGAACTCTCTTACATCAGAATATGAGGGACCATCACTCAGAATTACCACTATTGTGGATTTAACAGATAAAAACATGCTAACTTATTAAGGCTTATATTGGAGTTAAATACTTTTATATCATTTCCACTATCCATATTTCATATTTTATACAATATTTATTTTTAAATTTTTGAGTAATATTTATACTACTATAATTATTTTTCCCAGTCCATAATTGTTTTATCATTTGTTTTTATCTTATTATACTTCTAACCAGAATTTTAAACATTTGCCTATTATATATGATAAAACATATATTAATTTTTCAACCAATTTCTTTTTACTGTTGACATCACAATCCTATCCTATTTATTAAAATTTGGATTATTACTGTATGAATAGCTAAATGCTAAATGACTTTTTAAGAAATTAAGAAAGAAAAACTGAAAAGAGAATTATAATACGATGTAGCAATCCCACTCTTGGGCATATATCCAGAAAAGACAAAAACTCTAATTTGAAAAGATATGTGCACCCCACTGTTCAAAGCAGCACTGTTCACAATAGCCAAGACAGGAGCATCCTAAATGTTTATCAACAAATGAATGGATAAGGAAGATGTGGAATACACCGACACACACAGGATCATCACTCAGTCATAGAAAGGAAATAATGCCATTTGCAGGAACATGGATGGACTTAAAAATTATCACAATATGTGAATCAGAGAAAGGCAAATATCATAGGATGCCACTTACATGTAAATCTAAAAATAATGACACAAGTAAACTTATTTATAAAATGGAAACAGACTCACAGATATAGAAAACAAACTTCTGATTAACCGTGAGGGGTGGGGAGGGATAGATTAGAAGTTTGGGATTAACAGACACACATTGTATATACAAAATAGAAATGCAACAAGGACCTCTTGTATAACACAGAGAACTATATTCAATATCTTATAATAACATATAAGGGAAAACAATCTAAGACTAATATATATATACATATAATTAAATCACTTTGTTGTACACCTGAAACTAACACAAAATTGAAAATCAACTATACCTCAATTAAAAAAAAATGAAATTCTGAGATTTTTTTCCCCAATGTTTTTGTTTCTTCTTTTCTCACCCTGCAATAAAAAAGAAAACTCTGAAGGCTGAGTATTTGCATCCAGACAGAATCCGAATGCTGTTTACTTGATCAGACACCTTTTCCTATCTTTAACTGAGAGCAGGCAAATACCCTCAGCTCTAATTCTCAGTTGCTAGGTTGCAGTGTTTTCCACCGTGACTCTGTGAGTTGAGGGGGCACCTTCTCTACCCTCTGCCTGACCCTCTGAACCTACAGGCTGGATCGAAGAGCAGCCGCCAGGGCCTCTGCCTGAACCTGCAAAGTAAGATTTGGACATTCCTCCTGCGTGGTGTGAGCAGTGTTGATCTTTCTTACCTATATTTCCCTAGTGTTACATGTGAAGGTTTCAGTCTCTGGACAAATATTTAACAGAAGTAAGGAGAAGTCTTACTTTTTTTCCATGTTATAAAGAGTGTCTGTGCCCTTGCTGGACATTCTCCATTTTTGTGGTCTATTCAGATCCTGGTTTCTTAGACAATTGGGGCAGCGCTAAAATAGCCTATACTTTCCTTAAGGCTAGAAGATACTAAGGGAATAATGTAACAAATAATATTCATTATGATAGTGGTATGTTTTGCAAATGAGAATACAGGATATTATGAAAGTATTAAATCAATAGATTAATTCTGAGCTTTAAGTCCCATGATTAGTTAGCCTACTGGCTTTTGACCTCTAAAATTATACAAATGCCTTTATGAACAACTAGAAGTGTACATATCCTTATTTAGTGTGATTATCATAATGGTTTTGGTGGATGGGAGTTTTGTTGGGATTGAGATTTAAATATGTTTGTTTCCAGCTAATTATCCCCCTTTTCTCCTCATCTATGCAGAGTACTGCAGTTCCCCAAATTTCTTCAAAAACTTTGCTTTCATGAAACCAATAGTAAAAAAGAAAGTCAATGAGGGCCTGCAAAAGCCATGCTGAAATAAGAATTTAGTCTTAAAAACTAGTGACATGCACATCCCATGTGAATTGGTAACGACAATATATATGAAGAAGGTTATATGGAAACTGTAGTTGATATTTAAGGTAGCTAAAATTGCTACCGCAATTTTTATCATCATGTTCACTTTGATCACACATAATTCACATATTTTTTCTATTCCAGCCTTTTTTATGTTGTTGATATTTTAGGTGTCAAATACTCATATGATTAGCTGTTTTTCCCATTTTGTACTGTTGCTGTTGAGTCTATTTATCTCCTATCTGTTTTATGTGACCAATTTTAAGTGTGTGGTGGTCATAATTTGGGGGATATATTACCCTAATAGTTGAACACAAGTATAAAATATTACAATAATTTTATATTACCATAACAATATTTTTTTTACTAGCCCCTAGCTCCATGCTTCAACATAAATGGTAGGAACTCAGTAGACATTATGAATGAATGGCTGAACATTTTTTCATGTCTTTTTTTTTTCAAATTTAAAAAGATATACCAATAAATATTGGCTAAAGTAAATCCAAAATTATTCAGTGTTTTGATTATAGGAAAAATTGATGACACGCTTTAAAAGTGTTATTTGCTAAACTGATTCAAATTTAGAGTTGATGTGAAAATAGTCATATGGATTCAAAAATAGCTCCAAAACCATAAATAAAGCATGAGAATAAAGGGGCACTGAGACACATCTTCAGGAGGTGTTTAGGGGGTGTTACAGGAGGTGGTGTCAGGGCTGATCGTTTTTTAACGTTCATCATTTATTAATGATTTAAAGAGAATCTGTGAATAGCACATTGGAGAGCTTTACAGCCTGAGCTATACTGGAAGCTGCCGCAAGCAACAGAAATACACCTGACCTAACAAGAGCATCATAAACATGAGGAATTTTATTATCATTATAAAACGCATGTGTTGACAATTATTTTAAAAATACAGTCTTTATACAGTCAATATGCTTAAAAGTGATGAACAATTTATTGGGAGACAGATGGTGTTGACTACTAAGATGAGGGTTCAGAGTCTTTCGTGGTGACTAACTTTGCACTGCTGTTTGTCTTCCTTGCCATCTACTTAGAATGGATGATCATCTCAAATCGCTTTCTTACATCTGTCTGACTACATTTTTCTTAATAGCTAGCTAATCACAATGGGAAGATGATTAATATGTTAAAAATATCTATCTTTGTGCATCTCTACAGCACAGTGGTTAACAGTACAAACTCTAGAGTCAAACTTTGACTTTGATTTACAGCTTCACCATGAGCTATATAACCTTAGCTAGTTACTTAATCTTCCTGTGTCTCAGATTCCTCATATTTACAGTAAGAGACTCATAATATGTGAAGTGCCTGATGGGCAGAAATGCTACATGTATTACTTACCAATGTTGCTACCATTCATTTTATTATTTCATTATGCTTTGTGTATACCTTAAGAGACTGAGCAAACAAGATTTGTCAGGAGTTCATGTTTAAAGAGAAATGATGTGATAGACACTGACTTTTTAGGCTTTGAAACTCCCCTTAATGAGAGGTTCTGCTGAGTACCAAGTCTCTTCACTGATGTTCTGAATTATATGCACACAGGTACCCTCTGGTTGAATTAAAATTTTTTTTAGGGTTGTGATTTCTTTTAAACATCTAGTTCTCCTTCTCAATTAGATAAAAACTATTATCTAAGTGGGTATGGGGTCATGCTATGAGGATAAGTGTCAGAGAGTTTATATCAAATCCAGACCTGGCAGAGCATAATTTAATGTGCCATCAGGCAGGCAGGCGGATGCCTGGACATCAGTGGTGTTAGGTTGGGGAGAGAGGCAGTCTCCTTTCCTGATGAGCATTAGAAGGAGAAAAAAAGGAATGACTTGCTCTATTAAGTTATCACTGACCATAGAGTAGATAAGTGAAACTGTGGAGTAAAATCAAAGTTAAATAATATAGAATGTTTATACACCTTTATCTGGCATAGATGCAATCTGTCAGATAATAGAAAGGAAAAATGATAAAGATGAAGCAAATCTATTATCTCAAAATTAGTTTTCAATGCTCTTTCTTTAATCTTAAATGAAATGGAAAGCTTCTATGAAGTAACTGAAACAATGCCAGTGGAAGGAAAGGTAATATTTCTTCTCCTAGTGATACCAGTGAGAAAAATCTCCATTCCTTTGGCCATCCAGGATCCAAAAGGTACAGATAGACTGTCTAGATACGTGCACGCAGAGCTGATTAAAGAAAAGGGTGATGGATGGATGCAGAGGAGTTTGTAAGGGATGAGGGGTGAGGAACATGAAAACAGGCTGGGCGGCCGGCCTAACAGCGATGTTGCAGCAGAGTCAGCTGGGGACTGAAGATAACACTGGAAATAAAATAAATGTGGTCCTAAAGATATCCAGAACAGCTCCCTGACTGTAGGAATATCGGGTGCTGGAAATTTTCTTGAGGAAATTGGGACGGCTCTGGGATACGAACCAGTTGAAAGTAGGGGACTCCCTCCCGCTGTCTGCCCAAGCAGAGACAAACCAAAGAATAGACCCGTCTCTTCTGTCCTTTCCATCTCTCCCTCTCTCTGCTCACTCGCTCATTGGGTGGGGTGGGAAGAAAGGGAATGGGGGAATGTAGAAAATATTTACCATGAAGTTGGAGAAGTGGGTGACCATTCCATATTTTTGGTTTACATTAATTGCAATTTACCAAAAAAAAAAAAAAAAAAAAAAGGTAAAAATATTCAATAGAGGACTAAGGGCCTCACACAATTGGTTGTGGCATAAACTTGGGGTTCACTCAGCTTCTTTATTCTGCAGATGTTACCCCATCCTCAAAAAATTTAAGAGGCACTGATGCTATTGTAAGTTCTATAAAATCATAGGAATTAGGAAGGAAATGAAAAATGTTCAGTATTTTATTCCAACCTGCGTTTCCTCAAAAATGCTTTCAGAGTCACACTTTCCTGTACAAACCACTTGCAAACTTTGTTTTTTTTTTTTGTAACAGAATTCCTCAGTTTTAGTTGGGCTACCCAGCTAAATTAGACTTTTGCAGCTTTTCTTTTCTTGGTGTTAGCGATAACCTTATAGCTCTGTTCTTGACTCCCTGCTAAATGGAATGAGATCAAGATGTCGAGAGCAGGAGCAACTATCTTGCACCATGAGTCGGAAACCACAGTTTGAAGATGGCAGCGTAACAAGGTAGAAGGAAGCTGGTCTCTGGGAAAACTTGTGGAGAACTTCTCCACCATCTTGTATCAGAGACAAAAATAACCTTTTACCCTTTTAGCTTGATGATTCATTTACAGTAGCTAAAATGACATCATAACAAATGTACCTCTCTAAAATCCAATAAAGTCAGTTCTCTCTACTGCTAAATAGGAATAATGATATTACTCAAGATTAAATGAAATAATAACTTTAAAATACTCAGCATCATGTCTAACATGTATTATTCTCTCAAGAAATCCTGCATTAAAAAAAAAAAAATGAGAGCTTTTCTGCCAACATCTTCACTTTCTCACTCTCTTGACCCTCTTTACAATTACTCTACTAACTCAATTTTGGGTCAGTCTGACAATCTGCACTAGAGCATGTGGAATAAGTCATACCATAACGGAGACTGGGTAACCAGAAGTGCATGTTCCCCATCTTTCGTTTTCTGGGCCACTTTGCTCCATGCCAATATCTTTACATGTTTCTAGATCTCCTCTCCATTTCATCAGGATTATTCCAGAGTGTGAGCACACACTCAAGTCACTTAAGTAAATGCTCTGTCCCTTTGCAGTTAGCTGAATACGTTATGATAAATCCCTCAATATTACATCCCTATTCTCAAACCTGGGTAAATCTGTACTCACGTGAATCTTTTTGTTTTAGCTTTAGAGGAAGAAGTGACTCATTTTCTGAATTCTTGATCATTCTCTCTTGCCTTTAGGACCTGACTTCTTCATTTATTCTATCATTAACCTAGACAAATTTTCAATTTTTTCTCGTGTCCGCATCTTTCACATATGCAGAAAAGCACATGGTCAAGTCTTTCTTCACTCATGAAAGACCTAGTCTCTTTTTTATCTTCTCTCCTACATCTATCACTTTATCTCTCTCCTTTCTAGAATTAAGTTGTCTGTACATCATGGTCTCTAATTTACTCTTTAACCTCCTGCTGTCTGGTTTCTGCTTTCACCTCTTTAATGAATCTCTTCTAGCAAAGGTCACTAATAGCATACTAATAGGCACATATAATGATTCTTTTAAGATGCAGCATACATCTTGAAAGTTCTCTTCTTGAAAATGTCTCTTCTTTTGACATACAAGGTACTGATTGCTTACGCTTTTTTTTTTTTCTCCCTCCAGTTTCTTAACATTAATCTCAGTCTTTCACCTCCTTCTTCTCTCTGTACTTTTTAAATGCTGATATTCTCCTGGTTGCTGTCTTTAGCCACCTTTTTCTTTACTACTTGCTTGCTTCTTTTTGAATGCATGTGTTGCCTTTTATTGATATCCACAACAGTTTCTTTAAATACCATTTTTATCTTCATGCCTTCTTTGAAATATGTGGCAGACAGACTCACTGAACATCAGTGCAATCCTCTATTTAAAAGGGGGTGGTTACAGGCTGGAGAGCTAATGCTGTGTTTCCCAAATACTCCTGCAACCCTAGGTATTTGGATAGCTTTTGTGAAGCCAACCTACCACGTCAGCATTTCAAGGTAGATCCAGGTGGAGTTTGCATGGATCTTCCTTTCAAGCAAAGTTGACATGCCTTTGATTCTTCTTGTAGAGGTCCTCATATTTGGTCCCCAAATTCATACATATTCAGAGGCAAGGCTCCTAGTCTGTCTTTTGGCTTTTCAGTATTTTTAGAGAAGTCAATTCAAAGTTGAAAAAAAACAAACAAAAAAGCAAAAAAAAAACCTGTTTTGCTGCTGCTGCTGCTACTGCTAAATCGCTTCAGTCGTGTCCGATTCTGCGACCCCTGTAGAGGGCAGCCCATCAGGCTCCCCTGTCCCTGGGATTCTCCAGGCAAGAACACTGGAGTGGGTTGCCATTTCCTTCTCCAATGCAGGAAAGTGAAAATTGAAAGTGAAGTCGCTCAGTTGTGTCCAACTCTGTGTGACCCCATAGAGGGCAGACCACCAGGCTCCACTGTCCATGGGATTTTCCAGGTGAGAGCACTGGAATGGGGCAAAACTATTTTAAGTGTACTATTTATTGGTACTGAATAGATTACTCATGTTGTACATCCACCAGCAATATTCATTTCCAAAACTTATTCATCGTGCCAAAGTGAAATTCACTCAGTCGTGTCCATCCAACTCTTTGGGACCCCGTGGATTATACAGTCCCTGGAATTCTCCAGGCCAGAATACTGGAGTGGGTAGCCTTTGCCTTCTCCAGGGGATCTTCCCAACCCAGGTATTGAAACCAGGTCTCCCGCATTGCAGGCGGATTCTTTACCAGCTGAGCCTCCAGGGAAGCCAAAGAATACTGCAGTGGGTAGCCTATCTCTTTTCCAGTGGATCTTCCCAACCCAGGAATCGAACTGGGGTCCTGTACTGCAGACAGATTCTTTACCAGCTGAGCTACCAAACAAATCCTTTATTCTTTAAATGATAACTTCCCATCCCCTCTCTTCCCAGCCCCGGCGTCCTCTATTGCACATTCTGTCTCTGTGATTTTGCCTATTGCATGTACCTCATGTAAGCAGTATAATACAATATTTGTCCCTTTCTGACTTGCTTATTTCATTTAGCTTAATGCTTTCAAAGTTCATCCATGTTGTAACATGTGTCAGAATTTTCTTCCTTTTTAAGATGGGTTATTATTCCATTGTATGTGCCTATGGCATTTTGTTTAATTATTCATTTGCTGGTGGACATTTGGGGTTTTTCCCCCTCGTTGGGGCTATTGTGAATAATGCTGCTGTGAGCATTGCTATGCAAGTAGCTGAACCTCTGTATTTAGTTTATTTGGGTCTATAACTAGAAATAGAATTTCTCTCTTATATTCTCACTAGAAACACAAAAATTTGTTTCTCTGCATCCTTACCAACCTTTGATTTTTGTTGCTGTTTTGTTACTATTTTTGTTTTACTGAAGCAACATTGGTTTAAAGCATTATATCAGTTTCATGAGTGTAACCTCCTATTTCTACTTTTATGAACATTACAGTGCGCTCACTATTAAAAATGTAGTTTTCACCCAACACCATGCAGTTAACACTCAGTACCCATCCTTCCCTTTCCCCTTTGCTAATCGCTGCTCTGTTCTCTGTATCTACGTTTGCTTTTGTTTAGTTTGTTCGCTGCTTTTGCTTTTAATATTTCACATATGAGCGACATCACACAGTATGTCTCTCTCCATCTGACTTATTTCACTCAGCACAGTACTCTCGAAGTCGATCCATGTTGTAAAAAATGGTAAGGTTTCACCTTTTTATGGTTGAGTAGCATTCCATTGTGTGTGTGTGTGTGTGATGTGTAGTGTGTTAAGTAGTGTGTGTGTGTGTGTGTGTGAGTGTGTGTGTGTGATGTGTAGTGTGTTAAGTAGTGAGTGTGTGTGTGTGTGTGATGTGTAGTGTGTTAAGTAGTGAGTGTGTGTGTGTGTGTGATGTGTAGTGTGTTAAGTAGTGAGTGTGTGTGTGTAGTGTGTTAAGTAGTGTGTGTGTGTGAGTGTGTGTGTGTGTGATGTGTAGTGTGTTAAGTAGTGTGTGTGTGTGTGCGTGTGTGTGTAGTGTGTTAAGTAGTGAGTGTGTGTGTGAGTGTGTGTGTGTGTGATGTGTAGTGTGTTAAGTAGTGTGTGTGTGTGTGCGTGTGTGTGTAGTGTGTTAAGTAGTGAGTGTGTGTGTGTGTGATGTGTAGTGTGTTAAGTAGTGTGTGTGTGTGTGTGTGCACGTGTGTGTGTAGTGTGTTAAGTAGTGAGTGTGTGTGTGTGTGTGTGTAGTGTGTTAAGTAGTGTGTGTGCGTGTGTGTGTGTGTGATGTGTAGTGTGTTAAGTAGTGTGTGTGCGTGTGTGTGTGTGTGTGATGTGTAGTGTGTGAGTGTGTGTGTGTGTGCGTGTGTGTGATCTGTAGTGTGTTAAGTAGTTCCCACATTTTAGCTATTGTAAATAATGTTGCAATGAACATAGCAGTACATATATATTTTTTGAAGTAGTGTTTTTGTATTCTTTGTATAAATACCAGGAGTGGGGTAGTTGGATCATATGATAGTTCTCGTCTTAATTTTCTGAGGAATTTCCATACTGTTTTCCACAGTGGAGGCATCCATTTACGTTCCCGCCGGCAGTGTACGTGGGTTCAGAGTGGGTTCTGTTTGGAAAGGATGCACGTTGTTGGACTTGGGGCGGTTCTGATTCTGGCAGATGCGCTGGCAGCTTTCTGATTCTGTTGGTTCTGATCTCAGCAGATGTAGCAACCTCACTGGTGGGCCAGGGGTTTTGGTGTTTCTGGAAAAGGAGACTATAGGCTCTACACTTCTACATTAATTCTCTGTGTCCTCTGTAACACTTAAAATCTCTTTCCGATTATCCTGACTAATGCAGACTCTGTCTGCAGCTAAGAACTTTGCCTAGTTTAACCCTCAAACCACATCTACAGGTCAGTCTTCTTTATATTCCCTGCACTTGAAGTATTACTGACTGCTAAGTAATTCATTTTGGTAGACCTTCAAGATAGCAAACTCAACATGCTGTCGTTTGCTCACAGAACCATTCCCGTTTCTGAACTCTTAAACGTTGTAAATGACATTTTCTGCATAGTAACATAAGGTACAGACCTGGAGGATCTTTCTTACTTCTTATTTCTAACTTACCCCTATCCAGCAGAGCCTACCTTCTTAAAAGCTAGTTGATTTACAGTAGCTCTCGTGTCCAACGCACGCTCTTTTCTCTTCACTACTGCTTTAACTGAAGCCTGTCCCTGTCTTGGCCTGGAGTGTTGCTGTGACGTCCCAGTCCCTTTTCCTCTAGCGTCGCCCTACTCCGATCTAAGCTTGGACCGTCCCTAAGGCAGAAGCTTCAGCGCCTCACTCTGGCGCTTGACAGCGCTCTCGCTGTCCACGCGATGGAGGACCATGTTCCTGGTACGCTGTGCAATGGCCCCTGTGAGCTGGCCCATGAGGTCCCTCCAGCTCAATCCCCGACTGAACCTCACATTTCAAACTGTGTCTGTTCTGAACTGCCCGTGGCTTCGGACACACAGGCTGGTCGCAGCCCAGCCCCTTCCCCTCCGTGGTGCCTCTCCGCCCCGGGCTCCACCTGAGACCCTGGAACTCTCAGGCCTTGGTCACGCATTGCCAAATCTCTCTTCTTAAACAACGGACGTGGGGTTGGTGTTCCTTTTAAGGTTTTGATGGGAAAAAAAAATTACCCTTGCCACAAATAGATTCAAGAATTATACTAATCATTTTAGAGAGTCAAAGTTTATTTTCTCAAGGTTGCCCATCATGGAATAATAGCAGACCTGGGTCTTAAATTCAGGTCTTCTTATGTAAACACAGGGCTTCTCTTTTTCATCATAACTGGAATCTAAGTGCTGTTAAAAGAAGGGAATGGGAGAAGGAACAAGAAAATAAATGAGGGGAAGGTAGGGGTTTTGGACCCCACTGTAAAAATACTTCCATATTTCTCACGTAGTAGCTTCCTTAAAGCACCTCTAAATAACAAGTCAAATTATTTCTGGCATTCAACTTTGAGGGGTACTACAGGCTCTTAAAAAATCTTAAAAATACATCTTTACAACTACTCAGGAGGCTTTTCCTATTTACTACAACTTAGAAAGCTGTAGCTACTTGCCAGAGCTTCCTGGGTAGCTCAGCTGTTAAAAAGCTTCGCCTACAATGCAGGAAACCTCAGTTCCATTCCTGGGTTGGGAAGTTCCCCTGGAGATGGGATAAGCTACCCACTCCAGTATTCTTTTTTTTTTTTCATTTATTTTTATTAGTTGGAGGCTAATTACTTTACAATATTTTAGTGGTTTATGCCGTACATTGACATGACTCAGCCATGGATTTACACGTGTCCCCCATCCCGATACCCCCTCCCGCCTCCCTCCGCACCCCATCCCTCTGGGTGAGCACTCTGGACTGTGAATCCACTCCAGTATTCTTGGGCTTCCCTGGTGGCTCAGATGGTAAAGAATCCACCTGCAATGTGGGAGACCTGGGTTCGATCCCTGGAGGAGGACGTGGCAACCCACTCCAGTATCCTGCCTGGAGAATCCCATGGACAGAGGAGCCTGGTGGGCTACAGTCCGTGGGTTGGCAAAGAGTCGGACACGACGGAGCGACTAAGCACAGCTACTTCACGATTGAAATGAAAGAATTACTCCCTAAAGTATGTGTCTTTAAATTTTCCTTCAATCCCAGCTGATATTTTAATACAAAGATGAATTAACAGATGACTAGTATTGTATTTTTATTTTGCGGAGACAGAGGCAGAAATGAAATGATTTGGTCAAGGTTATAGAGGTGTGGTGGACAGTAAAATTACTCTTCGTCTTAAACACTTGTTATTTTTTTTAAGTGAAATCAACAGCTTCACATCAGCTACTGATCAGGTACCAGATGGCAAAAACCTTCAGTCACTACCACCTAGGGCTATATTCAAACCAATGAAAGGCCTGTATCTCATTATCAGTCCCTTGAGTTCTCTCTTCTCCCAAACGGTACTGTCCTTTTCAAGTAGAAAAGTGACATTATTTTAAAAACTGCCCTTGTTTCAGATAGCCAAAAAATTCTGATAATTTAAACAGTTTTGTCCTTTTAGGTGTTTGATTTTGTACGACACTATTAAAATTGAAGAACGTTGCAACAGAAATTTGTAAAACCAAACCAAATAAAAATAAACTATGTGATAACACCCCAGAATCTTGCTCCATGTCAAAAATTATAGGTAATTGAAAAAGGTTGGGAGGTTTAGCAGATAAAAACCCAGAAAACCCTGTTAAATTTGAATTTGAAATAAATGAATATTTATTTTTTTAGTACACATATGGACCAAATATTGAAAGAAACCTACTTTCTTTATTTGAAATTCATTTAGCTATAGATCTTATATTTCATCTAATAGATCAGACAATAAAAAATGGACAGCTCAAATTATTTTGTATAACAAAAAAACAAGGACGAGTGAGTAGATCATAATAGTGTTATGATGTCCACTACAGCCACTTTATGCTCTGCGGGAGACAATTACATCTTGAAACCATTACTACAATACCAAAAGTCTATGAAGAGTGAAAGGGAAAAAGGTATCTTTTGACTTGAAAATAGAATTATATTTTGCCAGCATGAAAAAGAATTGCAGCAAAATCAAATGTATTGTGGACTTTTGAAAGTCCCTCTTATAGAAATAGAACCGAATAAATTGGTCAGCAATTGTTTTCCATTTTTTCAAATAGGCAAAACATATTGCTCCTAGTTGGAAAGCTACAGGGCCAGCTTTAAATTCAGCAACGTCATTCACTGAATGAGGAACTCAGAATTGTTACATCCACAGCCCCTTATTCTCTACGTCCGGTAGGTCTGTGAAGGTAGAAGTGCATCTCTGGCCATGAGTATGGTTCAGTGGTATCTATAATTAAAAACCAGCACACAGATAAAAAGGAAAATATAGGAACATTTGCCTAGGTACAGGTCTCACATTTAATTTTTTTCTTTTATCTTGTTTCAAGAGCAATGCAAGAAATGTGACAGCTAATATGTTTCCTTTCTAATACGTATGCATACAAACTCAAATCACACAGCCATGGTAACAAGGACATTAACAGTAAATATAAAGAGTACATTTAAAATCCCTTTTGGGTGTATGTTCTTATCTTGATCCTTAGAGATTTATACATCTAAAATCCTTTAACACTGATGAATATAAATCTCGGGTACTGAGGAAAAAGCATACATTTTTTAATTCAAGATGTAAGCATCCTTACCTCTAAGGGTTAGCCTTATGAAAACGAACAAAAGCAATGAAATGGAAAGTTCAGGGAGCTGACATTAGGCTCTTAACCCAAGATAATGTAATATAGATAGTGAAAGGTTTCTGAATTGTGAGCTATGCATTCTGATAACTATAAAGTGAGTACTGACCTCGTGCATTATGCTATAACCATAGTTGGTATTTTAACACAGCTGTTATTGGGAAAGTAAGCCTACTTTATCACACATTTTGCTTTTTTTTTTTGAAAGGTTAAGGGGAATAAATCTGTCTTGAGTATGGTATCAGCCTTTTTCTTTCTGAAAATTCAGGATATTAGATTACCTTCAGTGAGTATTATTTTTTCCCCAAATAACGTAAATACTTGGCAACATGAAATGTCCTCATAAAACAAAAATATAACAGGATGGAGACAGTTTTCAGTGAATTAAGTGCCAGAGTCTTATTTTATGGACATCTGTCTATCTGAACTGATTTCTGAATTCATATTTCAAGCAAGTTGGTATTGTGTTTTATTTTATGACTTAAAAATTATAATCACATCTGTACATTCATGCTTTTCTTAAGTATTCATATTGGAAAGAGGTTATTCTGTGTTTTTTGGGAATACAGTGATCTTTCGGGTGTTTAGGATGGTGGGTGCCAAGGGGTCCTTGTTTAGTGTCAAAGAGTTGAAGATGAACCAAAGCAGAGTCCCCAGTGACACATGGGAGAGACGGAGGGGACCCGGAGCGGCAGGCATTTCACGAACACTTCAGAATAATGAAAAACAGCTATCGGGAAAACGTCATGTACTCACAGCTCACTCTACATGCTGCTTCTAATCTTATTTGTACAAGTACAGGCAAAAATCTACTAACAACAGAGGTCTTCCCTTTCCCTTTGTTACAATTTCGTATTGATCGCTGTGCTGGAAGGTTGACATGAATCCCAGAATGGGTTTAATTACAAATATACACAAAAAAGTAATTGGCAATAGAAGTAAAGGGTTAGTTAGCAGATTTTTTTTTCCAACAGAGCCACAATATTCAATTTGAGTAGAAGTGGTAATCAACAAAAATGGAAAATTTAAAAATACATATATAACTAAATATACATTATATATTAAAATACATATATATATATATATATATATACCTCCCAAATCACTGCAGATGGTGAGTGCAGCCATGAAATTAAACAATGCTTGCTTCTTGGAAGAAAAGCTATGACAACTTAGCACATTAAAAAGCAGAGACATTACTTTTCCAACAAAGGTCCGTCTGGTCAAGGCTATGGTTTATCCAGTGGTCATGTATGGATGTGAGAGTTGGACTGTGAAGAAAGCTGAGCGCCGAAGAATTGATGCTTTTGAAGTGTGGTGTTGAAGACTCTTGAGGGTCCCTTGGACTGCAAGGAGATCCAACCAGTCCATCCTAAAAGAAATCAGTCCTGGGTGTTCATTGGAAGGACTGATGCTGAAGCTGAAACTCCAATACTTTGGCCACCTCATGCAAAGAGTTGACTCATTGGAAAAGACCCTGATGCTGGGAAAGATTGAGGGCAGGAGGAGAAGGGGACGACAGAGGATGAGATGGCTGGATGGCATCACCAACTTGATGGATGTGGGTTTGGGTGGACTCTGGGAGTTGGTGATGGACAGGGAGGCCTGGCGTGCTGCAGTTCATGGGGTCAGAAAGAGTCGGACACTACTGAGTGACTGAAAAACATCAATATATATTAAGAGTCCCCAGCCCAATTTAAAATTCATTTATCCTTTTTCCTTTAGCCAGTGCCCTCAGATCATTTCAATGCCATCTCTGCTTTCTTGGGACACAAGTCACCGAGAACTCAGTAAATGCCAAACTGGAAAAGTACAGTAGGATGGGACGTGGAAAAGGGAGGGAGCAGCGTCAGGAGGCTGCCTCCCACAACTCATCTGAGTCATGTGACATGGAACATATTATAACTCTGGATGCCAACATTTTTTTCATTTTTGGCAGCCTTCGTATAGGACTGAAAATTTAGGTTAGTGATACCTTCTCCACTGATTTTTTTATTTTTATATCATAAGTAGAATAAATCTCAGACACATGAATCTGAAACTTCATTTTACAATATGTTTCTTTCCTCTTCAGCTGATAATGTTTACACTATCTCACTTTGTTCTGAGGACACAAATTGGTTTCTCGGATCATGCTGTTATTAATATGATTTTTTAAAAATAATAGAATTTAACACAGATGTAGCTTGAGAAAACATGAAAGGCAAAATGAAAATGATAATTCTTGGTGTGAAAAACTCAGAAAGTGAAATGGAACACAATAGTGTTCGTTGCATACTTCAAAATGTCTCGGGTATGCTGGACTTACCGATAGCACAATGTATCAGAACAGGGGCTTGTCAGGGCATTGCTGTCCTTGGGGTGGGAGTGACTCCTGGGAAACTCTGTTAGGCAGCCAAGAGATGTTTCATTGGGGATTATTTAGTTTTGGTCTCTTCTAAGCTCAGGATTTTCCTCCATTATCCCTGATAAATCAATGCAATATTTATTAGCTATACTGTTAACAATAAACTTCTACTCTTGATTCCCAAGTTTCCCTCCTCCTGCCACATTCCTTCTTCTTGCTTTATGTTAAAAACCTTTTGCTACCTGTTTAGCCAGTCTAATATAATGTAACCTGGAATAAACAGAAGTATTTATAATCACTAATTTGTAAAATTAATGCAATTTCTGTCATCCTATAAAGATTACGTTTGATCTTTTGATTAAACTGTTACCTAAAAACACTGATTACTTCACAGGAAGCCTAGCAGATAGTTACTAAATACCAGTGACTGGAGACTGACAAAAGGTGAAAATATTGCTTTTACATTTTCAATATACTGATATAATTACAAGAAGAACAGTAAACAATAACACTTTCTAGACAGAATTTGCTTTTATAAACACTTTATATTATATATATTATATCTTTCTTTTGAAAAATTTACATAAATGAATGTAGAGAAATACAATGATAATATATTTTTGGTAAAAACTAAAAATACTCATTTACTTTTAACTGCAAAATTCATCGTTTTTGTTAATACATGTAAACATGAGGCAGACCTTGATGAAGAAAGCTGCAACGGCGGGAGTGTTGTACTTTAACCCGCGTGGATGTGAACAGGCTTGAATCACGTCTACCTGTGTGACAGGTGAGATGGGGGTCTTTCTGCGTGGGGACCGACTGCCATAATGTGGCAGAGTTAAAGCACAGAGCCGCTGTCTGCTTACAAACAGAAAGGACTTTTAACAGGGCCTTTTCCTAAGTATACTGGCATTCACATGACAGGAACAAATTTAAAAGAGTTTGCTTCTTTACACTTAGGAAAAGTAAATTTCAGAATAACAATTTTGCTATATGTCTGCATTAGAATTGCTGTGAGCATGGGGTGCATGTTTAGTTTGAAAAAGTATATTCCTTAGTGTAATTTCTTTTTATACATATGAAAATTGAAATAAATGATCCAAAATTCAAACCTGAGAAAGTAAAAATTGGCGAAATATTCATAGCTGGTGGTGTAATAGTTAAAAAAGTTTTAGAAGCCTCGTTTAAGAGAATTTGGGTTGTATTAAGTGGCAGCAACTTCCTGAGTTGATAGAAACAATGAAATTTTGAAACCTGACTAAAAAACAAATGATTTAATCTGATTCTCACAGCACTGGTGTATTTACAACTCAACGGGGCCTGCATTGATCAAAGACAACCTGCACAACATTAGCTATCAGGAATATCTCTTTATAACTATCTCAGGCAGTTATTTTGAAGTTAAAAAAATGAAGCGATGCTTGTGGCTTGTCTTCCATGAGACAAGCAGAAAAGTCAAGATCATTTTATATGAAGTAAATGATGAATAAATGTAATGTATAAATCTTCTGTAAAATGCCTACATTAATATTAATAACAAAAAATAAAAAGCCAAAAAACCTAATCAAACAAATCTGAGTAAATGAAACAAACAACTAAAAAACTTCAAGTCATTTTAAAAAGTATTCCCTCCTAAGACATTCAAAAAGAATTATTTCATACAATCTACAAGGACGTGAAAAATTTAGTATTTTAAGCCTAATGAGATAACACTTACTATGAACAATCTAACATACTTTAAAGTAAGGCATCTGAAGAAACCGGGGTTCTTGCCTTGCAAACTTATATTTAAAAGGATATATCAGTATTTGCATTCTTTCTAAGGTGTGAAGACTAAATATTTAAGGGTAATATTTTTGTGTATGTGAATGTCTATGGACATTTTATTAGAGGAAAATGTCCCCATTTTTCATAGAAATGTCACCAAAATGTTTGGAAAAGATGAATTTTACTGTTTTAAAATTACCATGTTTGACTGAAAATACTAACTCTACTAAGTATTATGTTTACAATAACTGCAGTCTTTATGTAAAAATTCTCAATGAAGGTTTAACAAATATCCTTTTACATTTTGGTTGAGATACTTTTAGTTAGAGTTTTATCTTTAACAAATAGTGACTGCAAATTGAGATAAACAATGACATAAATCATACTGGAATAGACACAAATGCAATCTTACAAAGATCCTTAATTTTGCACCTGTGAAGATCAAGTCCAAGCTATTTACTGGCAAAGTCAGGGTGAAATCTTGATTCTTGCAGTTCTCAAGCCATTACCCTAGACCACACTGCCCAGATCATGTTTCTCTTGTGAGGGTAGAAAGTGTGTATATCAAACTGTTTTAAATGCCGTAATCTGTTGCTTAAAGGGACCCCAACAAAGAACTGTTCAAAGGCGGATAACACATTACATAATTTAAATACTAATTTTCTAAAATGGTAGAAAACACTCAGAAGCAGCCTCCAGGAGACATGGTTTCTCGCCCTTTTTCTGGCAACAACCGGGAGCAGATTTAGGACATTCCTGCTCACTATTCTCTCTCTCTCTCTGTTTCTTTCCCAGTATTTTCCTCTGCAAATAAAGCAGTTGAATCAGATGCTTTTTCAGATACTTTTTCATTCTAACAGTTCAGTTAAAGTGATTCTAGAAATTACAACTAGCTCTAATAATTGTTTGGGCCCTGGACTGATGGGATTAATTTGAACACTCCTCTTCTACCTGAAAAAAGGAGTCTTCACAACATAAACCCTCAGTAGAGACTATTATAAAGTCTCTGTCCATGAGATGTACCCTCTTAAACTCCCACCTGATGCCTGCAGTAGAATATGATTTAACTTTTGTGCTAGTTAAATGTGGTAAACATTTTCAGATGGGAAAATGAATATAACACACACACCCATACAGGCTTATACACATACATACATTGCTTTAGTTTCAGGAGTAGGTGAAATGATTACTCATTTTAGTGAAGATGCAAAACTTCTATCATACTTTTTAATTTATCTGAATAATGAGTGCTGAGTTTTTAATGCAGTTCAGTTCAGTTCAGTTGTCACTCAGTCGTGTCTAACTCTTTGCAACCCATGAACCGCAGCACGCCAGGCCTCCCTGTCCATCACAAACTCCCGGAGTTTACTCAAACTCATGTCCATTGAGTCGGTGATGCCATCCAGCCATCTCATCCTCTGTCGTCCCCTTCTCCTCCTGTCCCCAATCCCTCCCAGCATCAGGGTCTTTTCCAATGAGTCAACTCTTCCCATGAGGTGGCCAAAGTATTGGAGTTTCAGCTTCAGCATCAGTCCTTCCAATGAATATTCAGGACTGATTTCCTTTAGGATGGACTGGTTGGATCTCCTTGTACTCCAAGGGACTCTCAAGAGTCTTCTCCAACACCACAGTTCAAAAGCATCAATTCTTCAGCACTCAGCTTTCTGTATAGTCCAACTCTCACATCCATACATGACTACTGGAAAAGCTATAGTTTTGACTGGATGGACCTTTGTTGGCAAAGTAAGTCTCGCTTTTTAATATGCTGTCCAGTTTGGTCATAACTTTCCTTCCAAGGAGTAAGCGTCTTTTAATTTCATGGCTGCAATCACCATCTGCAGTGATTTTTGAGCCCCCCAAAATAAAAGTCAGCCACTGTTTCCACTGTTTCCCCATCTATTTGCCATGAGGTGATGGGACTGGATGCCATGATCTCAGATTTCTGAATGTTGAGCTTTAAGCCAACTTTTTCACTGTCCTCTTTCCCTTTCATCAAGAAGCTCTTTAGTTCCTCTTCACTTTCTGCCATGAGTGTGGTGTCTGCATATCTGAAGTTATTGATACTTTAGTGCAGTTAGAGAAGTAGTAAGCTCGGTTCACCTCTTCCTTCTTATCAGGCTTAGTAAGGACTAAGAGAGGAGAAGGAGAAGGCAACCCACCCCAGTGTTCTTGCCTGGAGAATCCCAGGGACGGAGGAGCCTGGTGGGCTGCTGTCTATGGGGTCGCACAGAGTTGGACACGAATGAAGTGACTTAGCAGCAGCAGCAGCAAGGACTAAGAGAGGGCCCTTTGTGGGAAGGAAAATGAGTGAGCTGCCTCGGATTTCCCCTCATGCAATGAAGTACAATGATCTATTTATTTTCTCTCAGTACGTATAGCTGTGTTTTTGGGTTCCTTAAAACTTGGCGACTGTTACACTGTCACTTTCTCTTTCACACATTTCTACCACTTTTCTTCCATTTTTATAGTTTAAGAGAAAGCTGTAAAAGTTGTTCATCTTGTGATCGTTTGACAAGCCTCAAGCTTGGGAAGCTGGAACGGTTATTTAAAACTTGCAGGAAATATCAGAAAAATAGTAAGTTAAGTAGCTAAAAGTAAGGTTGCTCTATGAGATATAATAATCACTACTGACTGGAAACCTCAAATGCAGGCAGGCCAACTGAATGGTTATTTTTCATCCTAAGCGATCTGATATATCTGTGTAATCTGCAGCAGTTTCATCTGGGCACATCTCTAATGTAATGAAGAGACACATTACTTCATCCAGGCAACAGAGCTTTTGGGAAGTTAAACATAAGCATGTGTTGCACAGGGAACAATACAAATATTAACTACATATTTGAAGATGATGTATCCATTAGCAAAATGTATTTATTTGGCACAATGTTATTTCAGATGAAAAAAATTAAAAACAAAAAACAAATAAACCTAGTTACATGAATCTTCCATTGAGTACCTAGAGGACATTCCACTGTTGGAATACAAGTAAAGACTTAATGAAGTGTGCAAAAAAAGGCAGGATTTCTGGTGGTTTTCATATATAACTTGATTCTTTTGAATGAAGCAATTATTACAAATTTTGGTAGAAATAAAAACACTCCAATTAAAATATTTGTTAAAATTGTTAGAAATTTATAAAAATAGCAAATGTGCAATTAGAAAGTGGTGATAGTATTTTGGTTAAGATTCAATTATTAAAAAAATACAGATAGCTTTCAGTGCCATTAGATGGCTGAAAGGGCTCATATAAAACTGTAATAGCCCTTCTTTGTCATCAAAGTATATTCTCCTAACTGCATCACTTATATATGGTTATTGAATATATGAAATGAATGTGCCTTAAACAAGATGAAGGATTTTGTCTAAGAATAACTTTCAGAGTCAAACTAACTCAATACATAAAGTGGAAAACATCATATTTTGAAACATGACAGAAAAAATAGCTACATTGTAATAGTGGTAATTTAGCTAATATTTTTGTCTTTAAAAGGCTCTTCATCTATGTCTTTATTCAGTAAGGAAATAGTGCCCATTTGGGCTGACTGGACAGAGAAAATTATTGGTGAATGCATCTGGAATTATTGATTATGCTTAGGCATAGTGAGAGTTGCTAAAAGGAGACTGAATCTGAGAAATTGAGCTGAATTCTCTCATCAGGTGGTTCTGAACTTTTCTTCCCTAACCATACCCCCTCCACTTGCAGAATCCTCAAGATCACAGGTATGCACCAAAATCAACAATGTTGCTGAAAAGACACGTAAGATAATGTGTGATGATGAGGCAAGGAAAGCATTCCTTAAGGCATATTTATCAATCCAGTAACATGCATTTATGCATATGGGAGGAAGGTTGAGGCTGCTGCCAAGTCACAAAAGGCTGCGTGAGTGCGTGTTAAAGAGCTTGGCTCAATTCTTTATCCATGAGTGGGGGTAACAGTAATAGAATGCTCGAGGCTCCTCCTCTACACTTCTGCTTCCATTTAAGGGGATTTTTTTCATCTCCATCTTCAGTAGATTGTACAATTGCTTTTATATTCTGATTTTCTTTTCTCTTTGTTCCTTCCCCTTTTGTATTTTTAATGTGTTTCAAATCTAGTTCACATCTGTCAATTACTGGACATAGTTCTGGGATGCCTGATTTAGTCAATTTAGCAAATCTCTCCTAATTCTTCTTATTGGTATTTATTAACTTGATAAAATTGCCATCTTTGACAGTATATATAAAATGCAAGCCCATGGTTCAGACCAGGAACTTTCCTCTCCAGTGATCAAATGACATGAGACAGCCATCCCATGCATCTGCAAAAAAAACGCTTAGGAAGCCTTAAGAGTGAGAAGACATTCTAATCATTACTGGGGAAAGCAAGGCTATTTCATTTATAAAGGAGCTTAAGTAGAAAGATTTGTGGAGCGAAAGGAAGGCAAGGTAATAAACCATGCTTTAAACACGTCAAGTATTATATAAACTCTAAACACACTCTCTGATACTAAGAAATACAGGTGTCATTAAAGGTTTGTCAAATAGCCAGTCCAAGATTTAGAGAAGACCGGCTCGGGACTTTCATCTTACAAAAGTCTGTAGGGATTTTTGTCAAATATTTTTAAAGGAACAAGTACTTTATCCTGAGCTTGAATTTGCCTGCTGGCTAATTCAAGCTCAATGGCCACTTTTTATGTTTAATAGTGATGTGTGTGAAACTCTGCAAAGTAGCTGGATAAAATTCCACATTGTCTGGTAGGTAACGAGTCTGGACTGGATCAAATCTTGTCAGGTCCAGATTAGAGTTGACCCTATCTTTAGGGTCACATTTTCCAATTCTCACACCACTTTACAAGCTCCAGTGTGCATGAAATTATAAAACACGGAGCATGAGAAAATATCTCCCAGGTTGTTTTTGTGGCAAGAGAGCCCAGAGAAATAAACTGATTTTCAGCCCTTTGAGTTTTATTATTTTCTGAAGAAAGAAAATTTGGTTAGGGTCAGTTTTCAAGTTTAACAGTTCATCAGCCCATAATTGCACTCATTATTACTGTAGCCAGCTTTATATTGGAGTTTGATTAATAACGATATGCACTTCAGTAACGCTTTCCATTAAGTGGCCCTAATTATACTGTAACTGCTGTTCAACAACCAAGCAAGTGTAGCTACAATGTCATTTTTATGAAGCCAGATTTGCTCAGAAGGGTACTTTGATAATGCTAATGTGGAAGTGAAGGAACTGAAAGTGTGTGGTGTCATAGATACTATTACTTTAAATCCTATAGACATTAAACCAAGACGTTCTGAAATTCTTACTGGTAGGGAAAGCTTTGGATATGGACTCAGTGAAAGTCTTTGAAATGTAATGAATAAGCTTTATCTGCCTGACACTACTTTGAGTACTAAGAGGCCCAGTTATTGAATATAAGAGCATAAGGCTTAACTGGAAGACCAGCTTCAAATCTACAGTTTACTTATTTATTTCTCTGATCTTGGGCAAAGTATTTAACTTCTCTGAAATTACCACAAATGTACAATGATACCTGCTCCATATTTGTGACATGAGGATTAAATGAGATACTGTCTGTGCCTAATATAGTTCCTGGTTTAGAGCAAAGGCTTTCCAATGTTTCATAAAGGCATACCTGCCGGGGGCTGGCACACGAGGTCCCACCTATGTCAAGGTCGTGAGGAGTAGACCTGACAGGCAAGGTGGATCAGGACTTCAGGGGTTTCGAAAAGCTGCCCCGGCGCTCACCTTAAAGATGACCTCTGTCTTTCTGATGCTTGCTACATTAGACTACTCCCTAATTTCTGTGACACAGGCAGAAGGCCTTCCCCGATCTCCCTCCAAACAGAATCAACTTAGAACTTTAATGTGTCCCCTGGATGTGGTATCCTATAAGATTATCCAGGATGAAAGGAACGTTTCCATTTAGACCCCTTTGCTGGCATTCTAGCCTGCTTGGCAAATGCGTATTAATGTACATGACTACTCACAATACCTTAATCACGAACAGCATAAAGAACCTGATCACACAAAAGGCCCTAATAGGTACAGAGCCCTTCCGGGGTGAGGAAGCCCTATTAGAGAACATAAAAATATTATTCTAAAAGTGGTTGTAGTTAAAGATTTAGAAAAATAAGAGTTTAGAATTGTTAATTTTAACCAGGAATGCTAAACAGGGGCTGCCTCCCCGGAGCTGCAGAGTCTTTGTGTGGTAAACCTTTTAGATAAATTTAACCGATAACTTCTGCAAAAAGACTGACCTTTGTGTTCATTAAAGAATAGATTACGGAAAACAGCTTTGCATTCACCTAGGTCATAAAATGTCAATAGGCCCCAAGGCCAGAAGATAATATACAAGACTCTTACAAAGAAGTATGCAGAAAACACCCTGGTTTCATGAAGGATAAGCTGATGTAATATTAAACTATCTTCCCCTTAAAAAATGTACTAACTTAGAATATAAAAGCTACGGTAAAAAATAAAGATTTGCCAGACTCTGCTGCACACCCCCAGTCTGGTCTTTCTCGCTCTCTCTTTTTCTCGCCGACGCCGTTCGTCCTGAGGGTACCCCTGGATCCTGCTGAGGCTGAACCCCAGCACATACCCTGTCTATTCTTTCTATCATTCAATAGTAGGCAATGGATCATTGCCTTCCAAATAAGCCTTCCACTTGAATTAGGATTAAATAAATATAAATGCTTTAAAAATATGTGCATGAGTAGGGACAAAAAGTGTAAACCTCTAACAGGAAAGAATGCAAATTAATCACCACTGCATTAAAAGAAATTGAAGAGACAAAAGGAAGGCGGGGGAAGGTCTCAATTTTTTCCACAAGGTGGGATATTATGCAGAAGTAGAGTAATCCATATTTAATAAGGCTGCAAATAAGGGGCAAACATTTTAGCTGGGTCTCAGGAAGGAATAAATGCTAGAAATAATGAAGCAACTTGGATTGCAAAAATTGCACAAGAAACTGAACATCTATTACTTAAAGTGGTTGAGTTTTTCTATCTTGTTTTTTTTAACTACTTCTGGTTCTTCTGGTAATCATTACATTCCTTTAACCCCCAAAAATGTTGCTGAAGAAAAGAGTTAGGACCTGTGTAGAATAAATGATTGCACTTCCCAGAGGGGGAGATAGTCTTTTTTTTCTTTTTTTTTTAAAGAACCACAGGGAATGGGCAGTGTTCCAGCGTCGATAGCCGTATGGTTTGCAGATAATGTATTTACTAGTGAGTGGTGACAGGTCAACTGAATTAGAATTCTTGCCGGGACTCACAAATATTTGGTGGAGAGAAGGTCAGATCTTAAAGTAAGATCAAAATATCTTTATATTCTGATATGTCTTCCAACTGTTTCCTTCATTGGAACACAACTATGTTCTTATTTCTAAAAAAAAAAAAAAAAAAAAATCACCTTATATGGTCAAAAGGTACAAACTTCCATGTCTAAGACAAGTAATTGCTAGGGTGGTGATACAATATGATGATGACTGGGCTGTGCAAAATACAGGAAAGTAGTTAAGAGGATAAATCCTAGAAGTTCTCATCACAAGGAAAGTAAATTGTTTTCTTTTTTCTTTTCTCTTTATTGTATCTATATGAGATGATGTATGTTCGTTGAATCTACTGTGGGAATTATTTTACAATACATGTAAGTAAAAATGTCATACCATATCTTGAATTTATACTGTTAAATATGTTACTTTTTTTTCAATAAAACTGGGAAAATAGAAAGGAATTTTGAAAATAATTTTTAAAAATCTTATGAAATTAGCTGAAAAATACACGCTGGGATTTGGTGTGAAGGGTGATGCACAGGAAACACATGGAGAGAAATTCTTTAGATGTCACTATGTCTTCTGCGGGCTTCCCTGGTGGCTCAGATGGTAAAGAATCTGCCTGCAGTGCAGGGCACCCAGGGTCCATCCCTGGGTGGGGAAGATCCCCTGGAGAGGGGTATGGCTACCCACTCTAGTATTCTTGCCTGGAGAATTCCATGGACAGAGGAGCCCGGCGGGTTATAGTCCATGGGGTCGCAAAGAGTCAGACACGCCTGAGCGACTGGCTCTGGGTTATTGGAATATTACACAAGTGAAAAGGGGAGAGAAAGAAAAGAACAAAGAAAAGATATCGAATGATATTCCTCTTTTAAACTATGTGCCCTTTCATCTCATTTTCTTTTTTTTTTTTTTAATCTCATTTTCTAATGACACGAGTTATTGCTAATGCCCAAGTACATTATGCAATAATTTAGCAACTAGTCTTTGTGACATAGTTGAAAGAGTAGGATCTATTGAGTTAATGCCAGGAGACAAGGAGACTTAAGTGTATTGAAAAATCTCAAAGGTTGGTGAGGTAACTGACAGGGACAGGCTCTTTCTGAACACTGACACCTGTGATTAATAGCTGGTGAGCATCAGCAATTAAACATTTGGCTCTGATTTTCTGGATTGTAAAAAACTCAACTTTTGCTTAGATTTCTTGAAAAGATTTTCATATTTCCCTTCAAAGTAGATTTTTGTGAACTTCTATTTATCTAAAACATAAAACTATGAGAAAATTATAGGCTCCCGTAACATTCATATTTGATGGAAAATTCACACCAACAATGAGTGGAACCACCGATTGAAGTAGAGAGCAATAAACCCAAAACCTGAGAGAAAGGTGACTCAACACCATTTCCAGCCAAAGACGTGCTCTAATTACTGATATTTCAGGTGAAATGCTTAATCCTCATTTCATTTATAGTTATCTATAAATATATTGAAATGTTATTGTATAATATTGTGACTAAAAATGAGTTTCGTGTTCCCATTTATTCAGGTATATATTCACAGAGTTAATAGGCTAAAGATATTACAGATGCCACCTTTTCAGCTTTTGCTACTTTTCAAATAATTCATTAACAGCAACTGTAAAGAAAGAAATAATGAACTTCATTAGAGTTAACTAATTAGGCATGAAAGTGAAAGTAAAATTTGCTCAGTCGTGTCCGACTCTTTGCGACCGCATAGACTATACTATACAGTCCATGGAATTCTCCAGGCCAGAACACTGGAGTGGGTAGCCTTTCCCGTCTGCAGGGGGGGGTCTTCCCAACCCAGGGATTGAACCCAGGTCTCCCACATTGCAGGAGTATTCTTTACCAGCTGAGCCACTAGGGAAGCCCAAGAATATTGGAGTGGGTAGCCTATCGCTTCTCCAGGGGATCTTCCTGACCCAGGAATCAAACCGGGGTCTCCTGCATTGCAGGCAGATTCTTTACCAACTGAGCTATCAGGGAAGCCCAATTAGGCATAAGTTTTTATGTAAATCTATTTAAAATATTTAATTCTTCATAAAAATATGAGCTATTTTTGTTGGGAAAACTGATGCCTGGAGAGTTTTGGTTGAAAAGTGAGGTGACAGCAAACCTAACATGAGATGTTGAATGGAACAGAACACAAAGGATAAAGGCTTATCAATTCAGAGTACGGCATAAAATAATTATATGATGGCTATGTTATCCACTGCTAATGATCAGTCTAACGTAGGTTCTTTAAAATTTTAAAAGAAGAATAAATATTTAATTATAGTTAGTCAAGATTACACCAAAAGTCTACTTTTTTTGGTATTGAAAAACCATATAGGGTGGTTTAACTTTGAAAACACAAACCTTTCCTTGTGCAAACATTTGTTTGTTGATAAATACATTTGGATTTTGTTAAACACAATACGTATCTACCAGTTTCAAATTGTGGTACATCTGATAGCATGACACAATACCATATTTGGACACCTATAAACACAAGTTATTAAATTTTTCTACAAGTAAAGTGCTGTTCATGGTTATCTGAAAGTGAAAATGAAAGTTAAGTTGCTCAGTCGTGTCCAACTCTTTGCGACCCCTTGGACTGTAGCCCACCAGGCTCCTCTGTCCATGGGATTCTCCAGGCAAGAATACCAGAGTGGGGTTGCCATTTCCTTCTCCAGGGGATCTTCCCGACCCAGGGATCGAACCCAGGTCTCCTGCATTGCAGGCAGACGCTTTAACTTCTGAGCCACCAGGGAAGCCCTGAATGTGCTGCTCATGGTTATCTAACTCCCTGGAAAAAACAACTATACAGAGTATAGTTACATGTTCATAACAACCACAATGGAAGGTAAACGGCAAATTTCCCCCACAGTTACACTACCGAAGCTTCTCTATGGCCAGTTATCTGCCTCAACCAGTATGCTTTTCTGCTGGGTGTATCAAGGGATGTCTGGACAGAGGACTTGTTTTATATCAGCCTAAGAACGGCAGTGCTTAATAACTTTCCTCAGAGTTGTACATAAATTTTTATATTGACATTGATGTTATTTGCATGATCAGGTTAGATTATCTCTACTTAATAATACCATTTATGATTTGGTATCACTTTATTTGCTTCAAATTTTCCTATAACAGATAACTTGGAATCCCTAAAGCAAATCATTTAAAATTTTATTGTAAAATACCTGTACATCCTAAATATACTATACATAATACTGTAGATTTTGCTAATTCTCTAGGTTGCAATTAGGACTCCAACAAAATTCTGTTCATTTTGACACTTGCTCACTTTAACTTCTCCATCTTTATCAAAACTTTGTAGCTCTTGAGGCAGAATTCTACTTTATTGGAGGTTTGTAATAAAGCTTTCCTTTAATTCTCAGGATGTTCCCAAGAGGTATAGCATGTTTGATTTCAAAAGTTTAATAGACAATCTAAACATTAAAAAAATATTATCTTCAAAAAGGGTTGAAAAATTCGGATCCTTATCTGGCTTGCACTTGGTAATCTACTTTTTAGATTGTTTTTGCCACATACACATCATCATTTATTCAGTTCTTGATATGTTTATTTGTAAAAATATGTAGACTTAATATTGTACTATCCAATCCAATACAAACTCAACACATACATACAAACACCATACTTTTTAACATGTATTATGCTTTGGAAATTATTTATTATACATTCATGCACGGTATTTATGCCATCAATTTTTATTTATTCAAGAATCAATCATTATCTGTATTTAAAAATACCTATAACAATTACTGTAAGTTGCCAGAATGGATCCAAGCCTGTATCTGAATTGTTCGAGAGTTATCTGAAACATGGAGGTGGGATAATAACAAAAGCCTGACAAGGAAACAGATTTTCCACTTACACGTATGCCTGTGTGAGACACAGACTCATCCACATACATGCCTTTGATCACATTTAGCTGACTACCTCTGTATTGATATATTTTGGGGTGTTTCTGCAATTTAAGATTCCTTAAAAAATGCTTTATTTTCCCTATGGTCTATGCAACCAAGATATCCAGGATGAGATCTATAGAAAATATGAATGGCTCATGGTTTCTCTCTTTTTTTTAAATACACTTTTTCATTTATTAGTGAAAATAATAGTTATCTGCCTCTCTGTGTGTATGTGCACACATGCATGTGAGTAACCACAGAGAGAAAAACAAAAGCTTTATATTTCTTCAGTTTTCTTGCTGACAGGTAGATTCATATCTATTATAAAATAGAAAAATTAGTACCACTGTGAAGATATTCATGTATCTGGGTAGAAATCCTTTTTTACTTATATTGTAGTTCTAATATGCAAATTGAAAATCCAAATAAAATCAGCAGGACATATATATTCATAAGCTATATCAACACAAATATGAGTGTCAAAATGGTACTGGGTAATTCTTATTCTGAGCCATCAATAGCTTCTTCAGCCCACATTTTGGTCTATCCAAGAAACATTTCTTATATATAATCTCTCCTATTTTTCTAGCTTTTTCTGTCTTGCTTTGGGTGCTGCTGAGACAATCCAGCTGTGCCCAAGTTTCAACCAGCCTCATGATGGCATAAGCCAAGACTGCCTCACCATGGGTCTGTGCTGCATGCCGTAAGCCTTACACCTGTAGGTCCTTGGTTCACACTGACGCAGGAGACATCTAGGGCCCCTCAGTGTCCACGCGTGCACAAGCCAGATGCATGTGAATGACAACTCTGTGGGTTGAACCAGTGAGATAGGAGGTCTATTGAGTGACCTAGGAGGTGATTAATACATTTTCTCCATCTGAGTTTAGACCATACTGAGAAGCAGTTGTTCATATATGGCGTTTTGGAAGAGAGTCTCAGTGAAATCCATCAATAAGTCACACTTAATACAATGCAATCCCCAGTTAAACAACACATCCTTTTACAGGTGATGTCTCTTTCTGATTCACCTTTTCCCCCCTCACACCCTCTCCCCCGCACGAGACTCAAGTAAAAGTTCAAGGATTCAGGCCCCGCTTTCTGGAGAACTCAGATTAAAACTGGTGTCAGGAATGGCCCTCAAAGACAAAACTCATAGGTCTATCAGCAGTAACAATTTATTCACTGATGGTAAGCAGGATGATGATACATTATGGTGTATGGTAGCTTTGCAATTGCTAAGGGTTTGATTTGCAGTTAAATAAGAAGTTAAATAAGGTTCAGATAGAAGGTACGGTGTTGCATTTTACAATGGCAGTCGGTTTTTAATAAAATGGGGCAAAAATAATTGTAAGAATTGTGCAGAGGGCAGGCTTTTGGAATTGGCGTTGGAATCGGTGGCAGAAGACAGCAGTAGGCTAAAGAAAACCAAATGACTACTGAAGCCCAAGAACCTCTACTGCAGCTTTTAAGAAATCCCCTTATTCTGAAACCAAAACACAGACTGCACCAACTGAACATCCTAAATAGGTCTCCATGTCAAAATCAGGTCTCTAATAGAAAAAGACAGGGATTCCAACACTTATCATGAGGCCATTTGATTGGGCAAGACTGAGATTCTGGAGTCCCTAGATTCCCTGAAACCTCTGGTTGGCAGAAGCAACACCTTTCCTCTTGCTTCTTTGCAGAAGAAGGCTCCTTTTCCGTAAAAACCATGCAATCACCTTACTGGAGGCAGGTACCTTGCAGGATGATGCTTGTTCTCTGCAGGATTTGCCCCCACCACTTATTGCCTTCAAGCCAATAGGCAGGTCACATCTCTCAGCACAGCCTCATTGAGAAGTACAGCCACTGCTGTATCAAAACTATTTGCCTAAGGAAGTTTAGCATCCATATATACCATCAGGGCCTGGGGAACACGTATAAAATGGAGATGAGAGCGTTCAGCAGGAGAATGCAGAGAATAAGGCTGGAGAGTGGAGAGGTGATTGACCCTAAAGCCTGAAGGAGATCAGTCCTGGGTGTTCGTTGGAAGGACTGATGCTGAAGCCGAAACTCCAATACTTTGGCCACCTCATGCGAAGAGCTGACTCACTGGAAAAGACCCTGATGCTGGGAGGGATTGGGGGCAGGAGGAGAAGGAGATGACAGAGGATGAGATGGCTGGATGGCATCACCGACTCGATGGGCATGAGTTTGAGTAAACTCCGGGAGTTTATGATGGACAGGGAGGCCTGGCATGCTGCGATTCATGGGGTCGCAAAGAGTTGGACACGACTGAGTGACTGAACTGAACTGAACTGAACTGAAAGCCTTCATGATAACTTGTAATTCAACGTTCTGACAGGGACCAGGATCTAGTCATAACAATCTGCTGATTTTATTCCTTGAATCTAAGGCATGCCTATATTCTACAAAATGTGTTTTGCTTTCGAAATCTAATGAGGCCCACCAATCTCTATGTTTCTTTTTTACTAGTAGGAAGTGTAGGAAGGGGCAAAGTAGAACAATTGTTATTTTTTGCTTTCAAGTGGATATCCCGGCATGCCTCTAGACACTGGGCCCTAAAACCTTCTATCATGTGGCGGTCCCCTGGGCCTTTTGAGAGTTTATTTCCCTCTCACTGATACGGAAGTGTTTTATTAGGGTGTCCAGAGTATTTCTTTTTGCTTCCTTCTTGCCAGATCTAATTTGTTTGATGCCATAAATACAGTGGACTGGCTGACATTCTGTAGAATGTAAAGATGATCTTGTCCCTGTGACTGTATTTCTATTAAAAACACAGGAAAGATAAAGTAGCTCTGGGACAATATGTTGAATCTGAACTTCTATGAATGCCATGTGGATGCAAATTGATTTTTGCTTCTCTCTTGTTTGGGTTAAAGAAGAAAGACTGCCACCAGATCGATAGCCTCCTAAGAGACAGTGGCTGTGGACCTGCTCCAGTAAGAACACATTTAGCGCGGCAGCCGAGACTGGGAGTGCTCTCTGGCGAAGTTTACATTAGTCTACTGTCATTTGCCACATTTCACCTGCTTTTTTTAAGAGTCAGAGAGGTGAATTGAATGGGATGGTGGGAAATATCCTTGAATCCAATGAGGGTCTGAGAGTGGCACTAATCTCTGCAACACTATTCCTCCTGAGATGCTCTATTGCTTTCAATTTACTATTTTGCCAAGGCAAAGTGGGTTCAGTAGGCAGTTTCAGAATCTCTCACTTGAACTTTCCTGCATAATGATGCTTACTCCCCAAGCGGCGAGGCAGTGGGAGAGTTCTGCCAGCTACAACACACACACACACCCTGATTGTATACTCAGGTGACCAGTTAAATGGCCACAGGGTAGAATGACTATAAATAATCACAAGCACCACTATATATACCCACAGTGCAGAATCAGTATAGAGAACCAGGAGTCCGAATTTCATTTATGAACTCATCTCCATAAAATTACCACCTAATTAGAAGAACAGGCCTGAATGTTCATTGGAAGGACTCATGTTGAAGCTGAAACTCCAATACTTTGGCCAACTGATGTGAAGTGCTGACTCATTTGAAAAGACCCTGACACTGGGAAAGATTGAAGGCAGGAGGAGAAGGGGACAACAGAGGATGAGCTGGTTGGATGGCATCACTGAGTCAATGGACATGAGTTTGAGTAAACTCTGGGAGTTGGTGATGGACAGGGAGGCCTGGTGTGCCTAAGTCCATGGGGTCACAAAGAGTCGGACATGATTGAGCAACTGAGCTTAACTGACTGAACTGAATTAGAAGAACTCGATCAAATTTTAGGTACCCTGGTAGTGGTGTCATGTCAGACACTGGATAGCATTGTCCTTGAAGTCCTGGCTATATCCACCTCCCCTATACAAATAGCTACTGTGAAAATAACCAAAGGAAGGGGGAAGAGGATTGGTGAAATCTTTACTGATTATTTACAGGAGAGCTGCTCTTGACTAGGTAATCAGAATTGTACCCAGTACATCTGTGGACTGTATACCCTCAGAGAGAACCATCTTCCTTGAACCTATAGTAACAAGATCAAAGGCATGAGAAATGAATTCAGAACTGTTGTGGTGGTTAATTTCAAGTGTCAGCTTGACTGGGCCATAGGGCACCCAAACATATGTAGCCAAATATTATCTGGGTGTGTCTGTGACAGTATTCCTAGACGAAATTGAGATAGGAATTGGTAAACTGAGTGAAGCAGATTGTTCTTTCTAACATGAGTGGGCCTCATCCAGTCCATTGAAGGCCTGAATAAAATGCAAAGGCTGATATGCCTTTGAGTGTGAGGGAATTCCCTCCTGCTTGACTGCCTTGATGGGAACATGTGTTTCTTTTTTTTTTTCCCCTTGCCTTTGGACTCAAATGGAAACAGGGACTGAAATGCCCTCGTCCTCTAAGCTCCTCAAGCCAAATCCAAATACTGCATATTGCCATCCTCCTTCCTCTTTCCCTATTCTCATGGCTAGCTAAGCTGCAAGATTATATCTCATATATATATATATATATCTGGAATCCATTTACTTTTACTTCATATATTCGAGTCCAAGTTACCTTCATCTCCAACCTGAGTTCCCACAGTACACTGCCACATAGTTGCCACAATCGATTCTCTACTGAGCAGTAAAATATTTTAAATACATACATATATATATATATATATATATATATATATATATATATGTATAATTTCATCTCATTCCACTGCATTCAATTCACAGTGCTTCCCCATCACCTGGGAAGTACACTTTGAATGCCTTGCTCTGGCTTTCCAAGCTCTTCGTGGTTGGCTGGCCCATGCCCTGTCCCGATTCCCTGCCACTAGACCCTCTCCCTGTGCTCTTGAGCCACCCTGGATTTCCATCTGCTCCTTGATCATGGTGAAATTGCTCTTTCCTTAGGGACCTCTGCTTCTTCCTTGCTCTTGCATGCCTTCTAATCACACAGATATCAGCTTAAATGTCTTCACGTTAATGCAGGTTTTCTTGACCACTCAATATAAAATAGCTATCCAGGCAGCTGCTATCAATCTTTACTGAATCTTTGCAGAGAAAGTATCAAAATGCTAATTAAGGCTTGGCTGGAGAAGGATGTGGTCAGAGGTGTGACACATAAATTCTAAGGCAGGATAGTTTAGTGGAGCACGGATTTTAAAAAAAGTCAATGGCAGTTAGTCTATTGAAAACAAAATGTTTTTTGTTTGTTTGTTTGTTTCCAGAGACCTTTGGACAACAACTAGGTTAAAAACGTGAAGGGAAGACACACAGCAAATAAATGCAAGCCACAGGGAGGGGATACAGGTATTGTGTGCGGATTTTATCAGTATTGCTAACAGAATAAACATTTTCAACAAGAACTGCAATGTTCAGATCAAGAGATCTTTGGGATCAAGAGATAACTTGTAATTTTCCACTTATTTAATAATTTTATTACTTGAAAGTCTTTACTATCTAAATACTACATTGGCTGGAAAGATAAATTGGTATAAAATAGGATGCTAAGGACATTACAAATAAATGATATTCAAATTGACTTAACATTTTTCTTAAATACCAGTTGAACTATTTTATACTAGTCAAACTAATACTAGCCACATGGTCTAACTCCATTACAATGCAGTGTAACAGTAACGGTAGTCAATTATTTATGAATCAGGGGAAACATCTGGAAGCTTGACCTCCTTTTGCTATTAAAAGAACTTGGAGCATTTGCTGTATTTCACTATTAGTGCCACTTCAGTTATTACATGCTCTGCCAATGTTTTATGTAACTGGACTGATTTCCTTCCAACTCATAAGGTCAGCTGACTGTGAAGGGATGGAGTTTTCCAGGCACTGATGCCTACATCTATCTCCTTATTGATACTGCGGGCTAACTAATGCTCGCACACAGCGGAAAACATGTTTGTCTAGCATCACATAGTACATATGTAAGCATCAAAGAGAAGAGACTAACTTAATTTTCTGGGCCAATCTTACATTCATTTCTTTTAGTATTTCCAATCTTTTCCTTTTTTGACTTACTCATGTACATCTATGTGCATACACACACACACACACACACACACACACACACACACACACACACACACCCCACAATTAGATGTCCCTGATCTGTATCTAAAAATCACAATGACTTACCCACAGGTAGAATTTATGTTAGCCAGGTGAAAAAGAATGATTCTCTTTTACACCAAATGTATTTCCAATGTACTTTGTATAGAAAGTGGTGAGAAAGCGTATGTTCAAGAACTGATGACATATGCAAACACAAACATTTGCATAGGTGAACTTACAATTCTATCTCTGAAAAGACAGAGAACATGCAGCTAAGTGGATGTTCCCTACTTAGCTGGATCATCAAACTGCAGACAGTTACTTGCATTTGACTTTGTTACTGTTCTACCAACAGACTTCCATCCTAATTCATTTTGCTTAGGCTTATTTCCATTCATGAGATACTTATTGTGAATATTCTCTGCATCTGACACAGTATCAGACACTGGAAGATAAAAATGATGATTACGCGAGAATCTCTAGTTGTGATGGATTTCAGTCCTCTCACGAGTTTTAAACCCAGAGAAACCGCAGCACCAAGAGGAAACGTTTAGAGAACTTAAATGGATGTGAGTAATTGTTCAGAGATTAAGAACACATACAAACAAATAAACAATAAAAACAAATTTGCCAGTTTAATACCTAATCTTTTAGTTTGCAAAGCTCCCATATTTTCTTATCAGGGTGACTCAGCAGCAACATTGAAAGAGCTGAGCTGAAAAAGAATGAGTGATACGAGTTCTTAGAAGGGACCCATGTAAGGAACACATAGGGAAAAGGAGTCTTTTTAATATCAATAGAAAACAAGTATTTGGGGAGGCCTGAACTCTTCCAACTGTGGACAGGGAAAAGCTGAACTCTGGAGGACAGAGCAAACCTTGTCCCATGAAATCATCAGAAAATACACATGTCTAGCAGCTGTGTTAACCCTGTATCCACACCTGGCAGCTCCTTCTGCTCTGGTTGCTATGCTTCGTGCTGGATTACCCCACCACTCCTGCAACTAATGACTGGATCAGCAATTCGACTCTAAAACCATCTTGGAAGACAGTGAGGTGGCTTGGCCCCAGAGCTCTAACAAGCAAATGCTCCCTACACTTGAGTGTGACTCACTGACCCAACACACCATTCCCTTGACGGGTTTGCATGAGCGATATTGCCAGACGCAGCAGCGGGCAACAAAAATGGGAGTTACATTGAAAGAAAGTGGTATGCTACCAGCCAGCGGAATCCACGGGGTGAGAAGAAAAAGAAGGCAGTAAAATCTGGCAGGTGGTAGATCAATAAACAAGGAAGAGCCACGGAATAGAGAAGGTTAGACTAATGTTACTGAGAGCAGTAGCAGCGGAAGCAAAGAATAGCTGAGTCATCTTAACTGCAGGACTCTGGGGCTCGAAAGGCTAAACCTCAAGCATCCGTTGGGAAAGCAGGTGGTACCAACTTTAATTAAGAAGTAAACATAAGTTGTGATTACAACACAGTATTTCTACAGAAATAAAAACCTTGTATTGTCTTTCTCCCATAGTAGGCTCAAACACTGAAGACAAACAGATCTTTGAATAAAAGGTACATCACATGGGACAGGGCTTCCCTGGCAGCTCAGCTGGTAAAGAATCTGCTTGAAATGCAGGAGACCCTGACTTGATTCCTGGGTCAGGAAAATCTGCTAGAGAAGGGACAGGCTACCCACTCTAGTATTCTTGGGCTAAACAGCTCTCCTAAATAGGATAAACTTTTCTCTCCAATTACTTGCATCTGCAAATCTTCTATTTGTACAAGTAACCTTTGGCCAGAACACTGACAAATCATCAGGATTTCTTAAGTGTTTTTGTCTTTAAAAATCAAAGGAATTGGGTAATAAGAGAGCCACGTGGTCATGTGGTAATCATAATGCAGAATACTCAACTCTTTTTCCCTTCAGGGGAAAGAAAAGCCTCAAACCTCACTAGGGGTTTTGTTTGGTGAGTATATATATCTCAGCAAAAATGGCCATAAAACAGATTCTTTCTCTTTCATGATAAAATGTATATTCTGTTAAAATTTTTTTTGAAATAAACATAAATATACTTCATGACCGTGGAACCATGTCCCTCAAAGACAACATGAGGAAGGCAGAGGCGCTCCTACGGCTTCTGTGTTCCCTAGGGGCCCAGCCAGCGAGAGATGGGGCGCTGGGTGGGAGAAGCCCGTCTCGTTGGTGTGGTTCACTCTGAACCATCCCAGTGGTTTCTCTTTTTTGTCTTTCATGGTGACTGACAGAGCTGGGTTAGGCCACATTTCTCATCTTCCAGCTTTGGATAGATGAATTATCACAGTGTCACATGTGGGCCCACCCTGATTATCTTTAACACCAGAAAACGAGGCCCTGCATACACTCAGGACGGAATTTCAAGCAAGGGAGCGAACGCGAGAGCTCCTCTCTTGTCCTCAATAGCATCTTTCTTTCTTTACGAGTCCTAACTACAGAATGGCTAGAACGATTTCTTCTTTTCTTTACATTTCTTGGTTCTCCCATTAAGCACCAATTAACTGGCAGGCATACATTTTCTATAATCTGTAAGACTCTTAAAGAAAGGGGTAACAACCAAGATCCAGATCGTTTTAGGATACAGAAGAAGGAAACTAGAGGCATTTTGCTTTCACTTTCTAAGTAATGGAGAAGGCAAAGTTAACCACATAGGGAAAAAAAAAAAAGTTGGGATAGAAATGGGTAATAAAGTTTAGAATTGCTACTGTGAAAATATGGCAGGAAGTCAACTACAGATGAATAAGAAAATTGCAATAAGGGTCCAAGAGCTGATGGATAGCATGCCTTATTACAATGATTTGCAGTTTTTTCCTCAAGTCATGACCAAATGTCCTTTGGCAGAGTTCCATGCTTGAGGATGGGAAAATTTACATCTTTATTTTCAGTAACCTTGAACTAAAATTTACATTTCCTTCAATTGTGATTATAGGCCACAAACCACATTAGTATTAGTGGTTCTTGTAACAATTTACCCAATTGAAATATTAGATATTTTCACATCATATTAAAGTTATGGTATCTCAAAGTATCAGGTATTATATAACTCAATGGTATTGCTTTTTATTTAATGTGTTATTGAACAACAAATATTATAATTTTAATTTTTGAGATAATTATATTTCGATATAATTGGCTTCCTCTGTATTCTATAACTTTTTAAAAACCTAGTATTTTTAGAAGGGTTCTGTGTTGTTCATAAGCTTCATAAAGTTAGCAGAGGTATTCATGTCTCGTAGTAAGCTAAGAATGCCTGTTTTTTGGTATGTCAATATTTGTCATATGTTACATAACACTTAAGAGACTGAAAGGAAGAGGATAAAATTGGAATGAAATGTTGTTACTGAAATCGGCAGAAAATATAAGCAATTACCTAGGTTCAGCAGCTATTAATGATATGAAATGCTGCTTTTTTATGTCAAAATTTTAACATTATGACTTAAGTGGCATTTTCCTTTTACAAATGCCCAGGATTTTTTGTTACAGTCAATGAAACCTGTCTCATTAGTCCCCTCTAAACTTCAGTCAGAATGCACACATAATGTAGCATTGATATTTTAAGACTGTATGTCCAACAGCATGATTTAAGGCTGATGAAGGCTTTCTCTGTAAGTACTTTATTTGCTGAATATCCATGGCCGCTATTTATAAGCTGTGGCTGCTTGCATCAGGGATTTTTGCAGGTAGATATTGATTGCCTACCTTTGATTTTTTACTGATTGATAAATCAGTTCCTAAATGAGGTGACTGAAGAAGCCTAACAATTTAGCATCAAAGCAAGGATTACAATACTGTAATGGATAGCTGCTCCTTCCTGCACTTATTGAATCAATATTCCTCCCCCATCATTTTTGTAGGAATGCAATTAACCTTCTATTTTATCAATATCCCCTCCCCCAACACACACACACTCTTAATTCTTATGATTCAGTTGGGGTTGGTCCTTTCTCCAGATTCCGGGGTGAGCATGTAACTCAGGCCAATCAGGGCATTCTGTTCTCTCTGTTCACAGTGATTGTCATAGACGGAGGCATAAATGATTGAGGCAAAGAAGTCTCATTTTGAGGGATATTCATTGAAAGTATTGGGAAAAAATCAGGGCTGTTGAGAGCTTGTGTTAAGCCTGGAGCAGCTAACAGCCGTGTATCCACTAGGACAGCATAGTCTGAGAGGGAAAGGAAACTATAGAGGAAAGCATTTCTCAGGAATGGTAAGAGCTATCGCCATTCTGGTGACCTAATTAGAGACTTGGATCTAGCTGTGCCTAAAGTCAGCATGTGGGGTTTCATTTCTGTGCACCTATCTATGTGAATTATGTGCAGCGAGTCACTTTGAGGCACAATTACTTGGAACAAAAAGAGTCTTGACTAACAGACACTTTTGCTAAATTCCAACTTCTAGTTAGTCTGGAAAGTTCTTCTTCACTATGAAATACTTATTAGTGATGCATGAATTAGTCAAATAAAGAATAGCAACGAAAGACACTTATTTCATACTTGAAAAAAAATACCTTGCTTCAAATTAATCTAGAACTAAGGATGGAAGGAAAAACACAAGTAGGGTATTTCAGGTGATCAATAATTTGTATGAGTTAATTATTTGAGGGGATTCTGCATTCATCCTCCCAGATGTCATAATTTCTAAACTGGAATGCTGTGAGCATTTGCACACTTTGAAGTCAGGGAATCTAATCAATCTTCCTCCTAGATTTGTATTCCTATAAAACGATGGTCCTGTTCTAGGGCAGCCAGTATCGCCTGGCCCATTGTACTGGAGAATAAATAAGTAAGAGTCTTGATTACCCAACAAATAAATCTGGTTAACTGTTATATTAATTAAAATGCCGGGTTCTGCGGCTATTCTGAACTATTTATGTGTGATTTAATTCATATCAGCAGCTAATTTGTATTTAATGCAAACTAATGGGCTTTATGTAAATGGAGCATGTGGCAGTCTATTTAAAAAACAAATTATCTCTAGTTTCATTTCAGTTATTTTAATTAAATTTAGAGTGTGTGTGTGGTGGGGGGCTGAAGGGGAAAGGGATGTGTTATATATGAAGTGATGATTAAATCCAATTTAGGTCTACAGAATAAGAAACAAGTAATTCTCTCAACAGACACATTGGCCCTTTCATAAAGTTTCAAGAAGTAAAGAGGCTTAGTATACAGAGAAGCCTCTAAGATTCTAGATGGTGTAACTTAAGATCATGCTCTTATATTATAAACTACAAGTACATATAAGTCCTTGTGGAAATATGTTTCTTTAAATATTCTTTTTACTTTGGCTGGAAATTATTTTATGACTTAAATACTCATAATAAATATCTATGTATATATATATATATATATTTTTCCTTTGGTTTGGAGATTTTGAAACCATTTTTTAAAATTGGTTAACTAATATTTCTGTGCATGTTTTTCTTATCAATAATTTAAACCAATGCAGTAATTTTTAACTGTAATAAAGCTTTCCCTAACTTGCAGCTTATCTTTCACTGAACCACATTTGATTTTTTAATTTTTTCCAAAGGACAATTTTGTTTCATCTTCTTTCCTTAATTTTGGTATACATTCTGGAGTTAAGGAGGATTTTGGCATAGTTTATGCTATTTAGTCCTAGACTGGAACGAACCTTCAGCTTGTACAATTTGGTTAACTTCAAAGTTGCTATACTTCCCATTTTTTTTCTTGCATCATGATAACTTTTTCTATGTTTCCATTTCCAGCCAGATTATACTTTTTTTTTAAGGAAAGTAACTATTTTTGTTCATTTCCACACAATCAATGTGATTCTCTTGCATGTGGTAAGCATTCAGTTAATGTTTCTTGAATATCTCCTTAAAAAGAAAATCATTCAAACCACTGAATGACCAAGTGTTCCAAAGTCTCCACTTTCAACAAAAAACAAAATATAGCTCTCCTCTTTCCAAACTGCTGGTTATAGGATAAAAGCTAAACTCGGCAATCTAGTTTTCCAGACCTAATTCCCAAAATTATCTCAGAAATTCAAAAACCATTACCTCTTAGAAGTGTTACAGTAGCATAATAAAGGATTATCTATTGGCTTACGATATTGGTGTTATATTCTAAGTCATTAAGAGGATTTAGTCATCATAACTATTCAGATGGTATAGTGAATACTATGTTTGGTATTGTGAGGTAACGGATGTACCAAAATAGGGCAGTGTCTTCCATTCTTCACAAGCAGATGGTGGAAAGCTGGTCTGGTGTATAGGAGTTACGTGATTTCACGTAAGCTGTGTGGTCTGTGTGTGTGTGTGCATGTGGGCACTCAGTCATGTCAGACTCTTTGCCACCCCATGGACTGTAGCCTGCCAGTCTCCTCTGTCCATGGGATTTTCCAAGCAAGAACACTAGAGTGGGTTGCCATTTCCTACTCCATTCAAGTAAGCTGAGTGCATATGAAAATTGCAATTTGTACAAAAGATGCCTTAAAGGAAGAGACAGGAGGAAGAGAAAATACACTTCAGAGAACTCACTGATACATCCTTTTCCTAAAGGAAAAAGCCAGTTACTAAGATAGCACTATTTGCTTAGTTGCCAAATCCCTTGTCTTCTATCCCTCTTCCTTTCGGGCCTTCCTCCGCTCTCTGCTTAGCTACATTAAGTGTCTACATCATCTCCATCGATTCAATTGACAGGTGATTTATCAGGCCAGCATTTCATCTTCCTTACAAAGGCAAAACGTGCCCTGTTCCCGGGTGCTATAAAGGGGAACCGAGGAATAATCCTTTGATGCTACGAGGACATTAGACTGATAAAGTTTGCGCCCACATTGAACTTGACATGGAGGTGGAGTGCTTTAACTTTTAAGAGGCTGCTCTATAACTCTCAGCGTAACTGATGACCCTCATTGATATTCACATTTCAAATGCAAATAAACCTGCTTTATTTTTTTCATTTTGATTCTAGGTCCAAAATTTTCACCTTCTACACACATAGGTGCTGTAATATCAAATTGACAAAATCTTTCTACCTGCTGAGTCACTCAGTCCATCCAGATGTCTCTCCATATACAGTGGGATGGAAAAATACAGCTGTTTAAACCAAAGTCACCTGCATTTCCTGAGTGGGATGATTTATTAGGTTGGTGCACAAGTAATTGTGGTTTTACATTGTTCAACTTTGCTATTGGAATACATTCTTAAATGTGGTTATGTTATACATCATTTTAATGCACATTTCTCACTTTATGTTTTTGCTAATGACCTATTATTTGCTGTGTATTTTATACTTATTTTAGACTCTAGAAGTGATATTAGACAAAAAGGAAATTTAAGTGATTTTTTAATTTGAGTTCAAAATGTGTTGTAAAGCAGCAGAGACAATTCACAACATCAACAACATACTTGGCCCAGAGTTGTTAACGAACGTATAGTTCAGTGGTGGTTCAAGGAGTTTTACAAAGGAGATGAGGGCCTTGAAGATGAGCAGCGAAGTGGCCAGCCACCAGAATTTGACAATGATCAGTTAAGAGCAACCACTGAAGCTGATCCTCTTACAACCACACAAGAAGTTGCCGAAGAACTCAACATCGACCATTCTAAGGTCACTGGTATTTGAAACAAATTGGAAAGGTGAAAAATCTCGATAAGTGGGTGCCTCATGAGCTGACGAAATATCAGAAAAAGTCATCGTTTTGAAGTATCCTCTCCTATTCTATGCAACAACAATGAACCAATATTCAATCAGATTGTGGTGTTCGAGGGAAAGGGCATTTTATATGACAACCAGAGATGATCAGCTCAGTGGGGGGCATGAGAAGCTCCAAAGCACATCCCAAAGCCAAAATCGCACCAGTAGAAGGTCATGGGCACTGTTTGGTGGTCTGCCGCCCATCTGATCCACTGCAGCTTTCTGAATCCCAGTGACACCATTACATCTGAGAAGTATGCTCAGCAAATCGATGAGATGCATTGAAAACTGCAACCGCTGCCGCCAGTATTGGTCAACAGAATGGGCCCAATTCTCCACAAAACAATCCCACAACCAGCGCTTCACAAGTTGAACAAATTGGGCTTTGAAGTTGTGCCTCATCTGCCATATTCACCTGACCTCTCACCAACCGATGACCACTTCTTCAAACATCTCAACAACTTTCTGCAAGGAAAATGTTTCCACAACCAGCAGAAGGCAGAAAATGCTTTCCTAGAGTTCGTTGAATCCTGAAGCACTGATTTTTACATTACAAGAATTAAAAAAAAAAATCTTGTTGGCAAAAATGTATTGATTGTAATGGTTCCCATTTTGATTAATAAAGAATTGTTTGAGCCTAGTTATAATGATTTAAAATTTCACGGCCCAAAACCACAAATAATGCTTCTCACCCTTACTTGGACCCAGCTTCCCAAGTGGCTCAGTGGTAAAAAAAAATCTGCCTGCCAATGCAGAAGATGCAGGAGACCTTGGTTCGATCCCTGGGTCGGGAAGATCCTCTGGAGGAGGAAATGGCAACCTACTCCAGTTTTCTTGCCTGGAGAATCCCAGGGACAAAGGACCCTGTATGGAGTTGCAAAGAGTTGTTCACAACTGAGCGTGCACACACATGCCCTTACTTGAGTGGGGCAAATAAGAAAATGCATACGAAAGTGAGAAGAAGCTGGAGTTTTCCAAGGCATCTCAGGAAGGAGATAGCAACTTGGCCACTTCACAGGTGAGGGCATTCAGGAGGGCTCCATGCTTGGTTTAATGTTCTACTGTCACTATCTTGAAATTATTAATGGTTTTTAAAGAGGTAGTGGTGGTTTAGTTGCTAAGTCATGTCCAACTCTTATGACTGCATGGGCTTAAGCCCACCAGGCTGCTCTGTAAATGGGATTTCCCAGGCAAGAATACTGGAGTAGGTTGCCATTTCCTTCTCCAGGGGATCTTCCTAACCCAGGGATTGAACACAGGTTCTCCTGCATGGCAGGTGAATTCTTTACCACTGAGACACCAAACAAGTGGCTTGCATTTTTATACGACATTGTACTTGCAAATTATATAGTTAGTCCTGGAGAGCAACACTCCATTTTTATTAAGTTAGTCCAAATCTTGAGTTAAATATAGTGAAGTATTGCCAATCAAGTGTCTTAGGTTTATTTCTAGGTGTGAACCAATGTACCAAATACTGTGTAAAGCTATTTAATAGAACTAATGATTCTTATATCCTGTAGCCCTGAGTTTTTGGACACTAGGGATGCTTTATTCCATAGGCTTGAGGTTAATTTACAAAATTAGCATTTATTTAATTAGACTGAGACTTTTTTCCCCTTCTTTTATGAATGTGTCTCATACAGGAAACACTTTTTGCTTTTTCTAGAAAACTGATTTTCATAATGAGTGTTCTTAGGGCATGGGCTAACGTAACACAGACTGCCTTAAACCTCAGCCCTATTTTTTAATTTCTTTTTTACAGCTGAATGTTCCCTTGGGGCTAATAGGAAGGCAGTGTGGGTAGGCAAAGCTGCAGTAACCTTGTGGAAGGTTACCTCTCTACCTCTAGACTGAGAAAGTTAGTTTTTCAACATAAGGCCCTAAATGTCAGACATTTTCCTTCACCAGTTTTCCTTAAAAGTAGACAGTGAAATTTGTCAAACCTTGGCTAATGTGAACAGAGGGGAAAGGCCTGTTGAAGGTCGTGAGGAAAGGTTTTCTTTGATGATAGAGGAGAAGCGCATCCACACCCTCGCTTTTGGAGATGGTTGTATGAACACATGGTGCAAACAACTCCAGCAGGTATCTGCGACAGTAAGACAGAAAGCAGGAAAATGGGAGAGAGGAGAGATGGGCAGCGTGTGGGGTGTGGCTGAGGACCTGATTACTCCTGGCATGCCAACAAAGACACCTGCCCCCAGAACTCATAAATTTAAACCAGCGATTTTCAAAACGTGGTCTCTGGACCAGCAAAGTCAGTGTTACCAGGAAACATGTTAGAAAGGAGAATTCTCCCCCTCTCCCCTCTCCACAAAGCTTGCTGGATTAGAAACACTGGGTGTGCGACCAAGCCTTCTTTGTTTTAACGAGCCCTCTTGGTCATTATTATGCACTCCAAAGTTCAAGAACTACTGGTTTACATTTGCATTTTGTCAGCTATTCTTTTCACTGTAGTTCAAATAATCTCAATTTTATTATAAGAGATTGAGACATTGTAAAATTATTATTTTTAAAAGATTGTATTTTCTCGTGACGTTAGGGTTTGGCAACACACAGATTCTTGCGTTTAGGAATAACTGAATTTAGTATTTAGTTAGCAAAAATAGTCTAAGAACTTATGCCTTGTTTTTATTATAGCATTAATTACAAAAGCCAAGATGTGGAAGCAATCTTAGTGTCCATCAATGGATAATGGATAAAGATGATGAGTTTAATACACTCAAATACTAATTCAGCCATAAAAAAAGAATGAAATCTTGACATTTGCAACAACACAGATGGGCCTTGAGACCATTAGGCTAAGTGAAATAAATCAAACACAAAAACACAAATACTGTATGACTTCCCTTATATGCGGCATCTAAAGAACAAATCGAGCAAGTTCATAGATACAGAACAGATCAGCAGGGTCCAGAGGGGAGAGGGTGGGCGTAGGTAAAGTGGTGTCAAAAGGTGCAAACTTTCAGGTATCAAATAAGACGTGTGGACATAATGTACAGGACTATAGCTAATAATACCGTAAATATATTTAAAAGTTACTAAGAGAGTACATCTCAAAAGTCATCATCCCAAGAAGAAAAAAATTGTAACTCTGTATGGTAAGGGATGGTAACTAGGCTGATTGTGGTGATCATTTTGCTCTATATACAAATATCAAATCACTATGCTGTACACTTTAAACTGATACATATAATACACTTAATAATTGGTGTTATATGTCAATTATACCTCAACTGAAAAAAGAGAGCCTGTCATTTGCTCTTAACACCCATCTGTGAGAATCATCAACATCATATATGAAGTTGATTTGATATCATATTACTATTTGTCTCACTTCAAAATTCCTAGTTGTATCTTTTTCATACTTCAGGATTATTTTTTTAATCTCAACGGGAAAAATCAGAAGAAATAGAAACATTAGTTGTAATGATGACATTTGATATGAGCAATCTCTTTGTACACCAATGAAACCATCTTGGGCTTCCCTGGCGGCTCAGAGGTAAAGAATCTGCCTACAGTGCAGGAGACGTGGGTTTGATCTCTGGGTCAGGAAGGTCCCCTGGAGAAGGAAACAGCAACCCACTCAAGTATTCTTGCCTGGGAAATCCCATGGACAGAGGAATCTGGTGGGCTACAGTCCATAAGGTCATAAGAGTCGGACACGACTTAGCGGCTAAACCACCACAACCAAAACCACCATTAGATTTGGGTGCGGTGTTCCCAAGCTGGCTCTAACAGCATCACTCCCGTATCCCTGCTCAGTACTTCTGCACACTCTGCAGTCAGCTTGCTCAGTTTCAGCCAAAGCTCGACCATGTCTTCTGTGCCAGACTCCTCACTGGTCCATCTCTGCCTACAGAAGTCTTCAAAGTAGAGACATGTTCATGTGAACTGAGGCAGAGAAGAATTATTAAACCTTATTATTTTTATCTACCAGTAGGAAACATATCTTTACTAATAATGTAAACACAATACCTGTGTACAAGTGGGGTCAGTATTCCAGTACATCATACATCATATACGATTTGAGAGCTATCTTGAAGAAAGAATGAAAGTGGCACATTGAATAGAGGGCAAAAAGCAGAGTCTCCCTTATTAATTTATGTTTTTGCTGTTGGCATGCTGTTATTAATGCAGTTCATCTGTGCCAGACCACAGAATTACCAACTATACTATTGTTTTAACCACATGAACTTTCACAAATTAAGGTAGTTAAGAAACACCTAAAAAGAACTTGCAGGTGGAAGGAATCATAAATATTGTAAACACACATGAAAAGTGTGATGTTGGTTCTTTCCATTTTGTTCATGGGCATTTTGTCAGGCTTCCTACAAGATAAAAACAAGGATGCCTTAATATGACACAAGGGCTTCCCTTGTGGCTCAGCTGGTAAAGAATCTGCCTGCAATGTGGGAGACCTGGGTTCAATTCCTGGGTTGGGAAGCTCCCTTGGAGAAGGGAAAGGCTACCCACCCCAGTATTCTGACCTGGAGAATTCCATGGAATACAGTCCTTGGAGGCGCAAAGAGTCAAACATGACCAACTTTCACTTTCAATATGACACCATGAGAAATTACCAAGTATTTATTAAAGCAATTAAGATTATTTGAAACATGAATTTACAGTAACTATTTTTAGTAATGTACCTTACTCTAAGTGGATATTTGCCTATAGATATCAGCTAAATATCAGCTATGGACTTCCCATGTGGCTCAGTGGTAAAATAATCCAACCACCAATGCAGGAGATATGGGTTCAATCCCCAGGTCAGGAAGATCCACTGGAAGAGGAAATGGCAACCTGCTCCAGTATTCTTACCTGGAGAATCCCATGGACAGAGGAGCCTGGTGGGCTACAGCCCATAGGGTCACAAAGAGTTGGACACGACTGAATGAGCAAGCAGAAATGATCTGCCATCTCTGAATCCATCTATTATGCACACTACACACACAGTAGGATTCTATTTTTTACTGATTGCTAAACATTTTCAGTGCTTCTGATTTTATTCTTACTAACTTATTTTTTAACTGATAGAAGGTCTAAAAGTTTATAGGCCCTGGACTCACAAAATGGGGTCAAAATCCCTTACTTTTCAAACTCAGGCTTTGGGCTTCTGAGCCCACGCTGCTTTTCAGCCATCGCTCCCCGCCAGTCTTCCCTCACGCTCCGTGTGCTTCTGCGACAGGGAAGGAGCTGCTTCTCTCCACACCCGGCTCGACACACTTCCTCAAACTAATCTCGGCCAGAAGTCATTTCACCTTCTCCGAACCCTCAGCTTGAGAATTGATAGTTCATAGCCCTTTAAGTTCTTTGAGGGCAGAATCCATCATCTGGTTCATTTTACATCCCCCATAATGCATAGGATATGCATTTCAAGAAAACGTGTTAGAAGAAAGGAAGAAAGGGAAAAAGAAATATCAACTGTGAGAGCAGAAAGAATAGTTCTCCACCTTTCCCGGCCTGAAGGTTCAGGCTGATGAGGAGTGCCCAAGCTATTCAAATTAATTCCTTCAAATATCTCATTCTGAAAGTATACTTCTTTTACACTGTATTTCATGACTAGAGCAAGTTTAAAATACTACTAGGCCACTTTTGTTCTGTCATGTAGTGACATATGAAATATTACTCTACTCATAAGGCTATCCTCATATAACAGAAACTACTGAAAGGCCAACACAGAAATCGTAGAGGTGGGAGCATGTGGGGCACAGACCTTTTATGCCATCAGACCTAGGTGGCATTCTTAGGTCTGTGGCTTATTCCATGGGCACATGCCATTATTCTCCAATCTTCTCTAATGATCTCATCTTTAAAATGGCCATACGAACTCAATTAAATGATATCTGTAAGGAACTTAGGGCTTCCCTGGTGGCTCAAATGGTAAAGAATCTTCCTGCAATGCAGACAACCCGGATTTGATCCCTGGGGTAGGAAGATCCCCTGGAGAAGGAAATGGCAACTCACTCCAGTATTCTTGCCTGGAGAATTCCATGGACGGAGGAGCCTGGTGGGCTACAGTCCATGGGAGTCACAAAGAATTGGACACAACTGAGTGACAAACACTTACTTAATTAAGGAACTTAGCCCAATACCTGGATATGATAATGTCCTATGTTCTACTGATGAAATATGCTATCGATAAAAGTGAAAGAGGAGAGTGAAAAAGTTGACTTAAAGCTCAACATTCAGAAAACTAAGATCATGGCATCTGGTCCCAACACTTCATGGCAAATAGATGTGGAAACAATGGAAACAGTGAGAGACTTTATTATGGGGGCTCCAAAATCACTGCAGATGGTGACTGCAGCCATGAAATTAAAAGACGCTTGCTTCTTGGAAGAAAAGTAGTGACCAACCTAGAGAGCATCTTAAAAAGCAGAGACATTACTTTGCCAGCAAAGGTCCGTCTAGTCAAGACTATGGTTTTCCCAGTGGTCATGTATGGATGTGAGAGTTGGACTGTGAAGAAAGGTGAGCGCTGAAGAATTGATGCTTTTGAACTGTGGTGTTGGAGAAGCCTCTTGAGAGTCCCTTGGACTGCAAGGAGATCCAACCAGTCCATCCTAAAGGAGATCAGTCCTGGGTGTTCATTGGAAGGACTGATGCTGTAGCTGAAACTTCAATACTTTGGCCACCTGATGTGAAGAACTGGCACATTGGAAAAGACCCTGATGCTGGGGAATATTGAAGGCTGGAGGAGAAGGGGACGACAGAGGATGAGATGGTTGGATGGCATCACTGACTCAACGGACATGAGTTTGAGTAGGCTCCGGGAGTTGGTGATGGACAGGGAGGCCTGGCGTGCTGCGGTTCATGGGGTCGCAAAGAGTCGGACACGACTGAGCGACTGAACTGACTGAACTGACATGCTACTGATGGGGCTTCCTAGGTGGTGCTAGTGGTAAAGAACCCGCGTGACAGTGCAGGAGACCCAGGAAACGTGGGCTCAACCCCTGGGTCGGGAAGATCCCCTGGAGGAGGAAATGGCAACCCACTCCAGTATTCTTGCCTGAAGAATCCCATGGACAGAGGAGCCTGGCGGGCTACAGTCAATAGGTTTGCAAGTTGGACATGACTGAAGTGACTTGGCACGCACACATGCTATTGATGGGAACATTTTTTTTCTTCTACTTACAAACACTTCTGATATCAAATATATGTTTTCCCCCGACATCAACCAATTCTCCAAGTCACTCAATACCAAGTACGTGTCCCACAATTCAGTTATGACACTAACTACCCAGAGTTAGCACAGGCTTCACCGGTTAAGGGCCCTCTCTCATATGACTCTTCCCAACTTCAGACGCCAGTCATAAATCCAAGGTTTTAACTTGTACTTCTGATCAACTGTCTATAAATCAAGGGTTCTCACAACCTCCTCCTAGGTTTCATAATTTGCTATAATGGCTCAAAGAACTCAGAGAAGACTTATTTACATCTACCAGTTTATCGTAAAGGATACAATGAAGGAAGGATACAGATGAACAGTCTTGTGAAGAATACAGGGCAAAGTCTGATCTCAGGAACTTCTGTGTCCATTTGGGGTGTACCACCCTCCTGGCATATGTACTGTTCACCAACTTGGAAGCTCTCTGAACCTCATAATTTAAGGTTTTTTTTTTTAAAATAAAGGCTTTATCACATAGGAATGGCCAGTCTCCAGTTTCCAACCCCTCTACCTAGGAGTAATGAAGGTGGTGTTGAAAGTTCCAAACTTCTAATCATGTTTGTTCTTTCTTGGTCTTTCTGCATCCAGAAGCCCAGCAAGAGTTTTCTAATTAGAACAAAAGATTATCCATTCACCCAGGAAATTTCAGGAGATTTAAGAGTACTGTTTAAGGTGCTACTATCATGACTATTACTCACAGAATTACAAGGATTTTAGAAGCAGTGTTTCAGGAACTGGGGACAGAGACCAAATCTATATTTCTTATTTTTCCATTTCATTTATCCTTAAACCCTAATTATGATAACATATATACATAATATATTTATTTTCATTCATGTTGTGTAATCTCAAGATTCTAAAATTAATTATTTAGCATTGGCATAATTATCTTACATTTCATCCATAGCTTAATAATTTTACGCTTTGATTATTTTCCCAGGCTTTCTAATATAAATTCTTTTCCATAATCAAAGTTATTAATTCTATAGCTTATCTCCTCAAAGACTTAGCAGATTGACCATTTAACATTCTGGACAGTACAAAAAAAAAAAGGTTTATGTTCTTGCAAATAATATGAGCTGTAGTGAAAAGGGAACAATAAAAATAAGGGAATAGTGTCAAATAAATCATAGAAGAAACTCCTCAGATATGAGACACCAGTCCTCAGATCAAGTGTCCACTGAATGTCCAGTAAAATAAAGAAAACACACTAAGGCATATCATTGTATATGATATGTACTCTCAAGGCATATCAGTGTAACTTCAGTACACTGGAACTAAAGAGGCATTTCTTAAAGATTTAAAAGGTTGTATGAGTGGAAAACTGGCTCATTCCAAATGATAGGAAATCAAAATGTCATTCATCTCTCAATGCTAACCCATCCCCTAGAAATCCTTGAAATGATCCCTTCAAATTCTAAGAAAAGATAATTTTCATCCTATAATACTATAGTCAGACTAAACACCAGTCAATTGTGAGAGGAGTATAAACACAATCTCAAAAAGGACTCAATAATTTAGCTCTTATATAACCTGCCATAGGAAGGTTCTAGAGAATGTACTAAAGAAAAATCAACGATAAACCCATACATGCACAAAAACGCATGCTATCCAGGAAAAATTCTACACAGTACAGGAGAGTGAAAAATTGAAATTCCAAGTAACAGCTGTGTTTCATGCCCAGAAAGAAGTAATCCTTCATTATAGAGCAGGTGGTTAGAGGGCTATGTGGAAGAATTTCAAGTTTTCTAAATTATTTGGGTATTTTGAAAAATTATTACTAGGCATTTGATAGCTTTGATGGAACATTTGGACAAATACCAACAACAGATACACAAACGCCAAAGAAAAATTTGAAAAACACGAATGCATTCTAAGAAAAAAACAGTTGTATTGAGAAGGAAACATAAGCTGTTCAGTATAGTAGTAAATAAACAAGCTTTCAGTTCAGTTCAGTCACTCAGTCGTGTCCAGCTCTTTGCAACTCCATGGACTGCAGCACGTCGGGCCTCCCTGTATATTACCAACTCCCAGAGTTTACTCAAACTCATGCCCATTGAGTTGGTGATGCCATCCAACCATCTCATCTCTGTTGTCCCCTTCTCCTCCTGCCTTCAATCTTTCCCAGCATCAGGGTCTTTTCCAATGAGTCAGATCTTCACATCAGGTGGCCAAAGTATTGGAGCTTCAGCTTCAACATCAGTCCTTCCAATGAATATTCAGGACTGATTTCCTTTAGAGTGGACTGGTTGGATCTCCTTGCAGTCCAAGGGACTCTCAAGAGTCTTCTCCAACACCACAGTTCAAAAGCATCAATTCTTCTGTGCTCAGCTTTCTTTATAGTCCAACTCTCACATCCATACATGACTACTGGAAAAACCATAGCTTTGACTAGACAGACCTTTGTTGGCAAAGTAATGTCTCTGCTTTTTAAGATGCTGTCTAGGTTGGTCATAGCTTTTCTTCCAAGGAGCAAGCATCTGTTAATTTCATGGCTACAATCACCATCTGCAGTGATTCTGGAGCCCAAAGAAATAAAGTCTGTTATAAAAATAAAACTGTTTCTATTGTTTCCCCATCAATTTGCCATGAAGTGATGGGAGCAAATGCCATAATCTTAGTTTTCTGAATGTTGAGTTTTAAACCAACTTTTTCACTCTCCTCCTTCACTTTCATCGAGGCCCTTTAGTTCTTCTAGTGTGAGTATATAAAATTGAATAATTTAATGAAACAATACTGTAATACTGTAATGCAATGGGAAATAAATGTGAGAGTGGTGGTATCAGAATAAGAGAACTTCAGTCTCAAATACTAAAATAGGAAGTCAATACTGCATTAGTCAATCAGCCGTTTCTGACTCTTTGCGATCCCATGGACCATAGCCTGCCAGAATCCTCTGTCTATGGAATTCTTCGGGAAAGAATACTGGAGTGGGTTGCCATTCCATTCTCCAGGGAGGAAGTCAATAGTTAGGGCCAAAAATAAAGACCTACAATGTCTAAGTACTTTACTTAGGAAAATGGTGATGAATACCAAAGGGAGAGCTAATAGATTTAAAGGCCATCAGAGAGGAGAGAATTCTGGAATTGATAGTCTGGAGTTGGTCTCTTCCTGTCGTCCCCTTTTCCCTTCTACTTCCCACTTTCAACCTACATGCCTTCCTGAAACCATCAAACAACTCCACAAGCCTGAAGTCCTTCTGCATGAGATCTTTGGTTTTTGTTGAAATTTTGCACTGCCCTAGGATAAGGTTCTATTCTTTTGAACCTGATAGTGGCATAGCCAATGGGGCTGGAGACCAGGGATGAGGTGTGGAGGGCAGCAGGTCGTAGGAGAAGCTTTCCTCAAGCCAGTTGTGAACCCAAAGGCAGGGTGGATGTTGAGTTCTATCAGTGTGCTGGATATCACAGATTTCCAGAGGACTGGAAGAAAGCGGAGCCAGGAGTCTGAGTTTCACTTGAAGCCAATAAAGTGTGGGGAGACGAGAACAGATGGTTTCTTCTGGAGCTTTTGGGACGGGGGTGAGTCTATGAGCGACATTTTACCTCTTACACCTGTAGGAGTCCCAACATTTCGGATATTGCAACAATGAGGTCTAAACCGTGAGCTGACATGAGCTGACGTGGAAAAGCAGCCACCCACCTAGGAAGCCTAACGGAGGGAGAACGATCAGTTTGGAAGACCTAGACACAAGCCTGATGACACAGAATGCCTAGGGAGAAGCTGGATAGCAGAACTGATACACCCATTTGGGAAAACCCAAACACGTCACAAGCATCAGGAAATCAGAAATGTATTTTGGGGTACAAACTAGTATGTATGATCATTGCTTAGACTAAGTTTAATGTCCTTGACAAGAGATGCCTGGAGTTTCTCACAGTAAAACAGACGAAATACACCACTTGTGCTTACAGCTCACTGAGTAGACCAGTGTCATGATCCTACGGAACTGCATGGAGACGGAAGTATGCAAGTGCAGATCCTACCGTCCACCTGGAGAGAAGGAAGAAGGTCCAGTGGATGGATAAGGAAAGTTGCCATCTCCAACTGCGGTCAGAGTAAAGATTCTAACTAAAATGCAAGTAAACAGAAACCCTCAAATGGAAAAATTAATGAACGATGTATAGCAATGTAAAAATACAGATATCAATACAAAGAAATGTATTGATTAACACTAGACCAGGAATACATAAACAAGTGCTAAATAAGATCACTTAAAACAGAAGAGATATTTTGTGAGAGGAATTCTAACTACCAACTTCACTTACCTGTGAGGTTGGGGAGGGGAGGAAATAAAAATGTTCCAAAGATTTCACTCATGATGGGAAGGAAAAAAAAGAGAAAAAAAACGGGAAAAAAAAGAGAAAAGCACTATTTTAAAGGCTTTATTTCACAGGAGGAAGGAGAAAGCAAAAGAAGATGAGAAGTAGAAATCATGGTGAGAGAGGCAGTGAGTTTTAGTGAGGCAATACTTGTTAATAGAATAAATAATAATAGACTTTAATATGACTGTTTAAGAAAGTAATAAGGATCATTGCTAAAGGAAGGAAAAAATATAAAACCTTCAAACTAATTGGGAGAAATTTAGATTTGAAATCAATAAAACAGCTGACAAAAATAGGCTAAAAAGAAAAAAAATGTGGAATATAATGAACAGGTTAAGGTGGAATGAATAAAATCAGAGATATTAACTACACTAAATGAGGATAGATTGAAACCATCCATTAAAAGACAGGCAAATATTAGAATAGAAAGAAAACACAGATATATGGTGTTTCCAAAGAATATACTTAAAACAATAAAAATAGTAGTAAGGAGGAGGAGGAGGAGGGAGGGGGGAGAAGGAATCAAAGAAGAAGGGGAAAACAAAGAGCAAAGGACATCAAGTATCAGAAACTGAAAGAAAAGAAAAAATGGTAAAGTTACTGTCCATCAAGGTGGGGTTTATTAATGGCACTAAAGAGGATTAGGAGGGACACTATATACATTAAAAAATACAAATGAAGGAGGCATAATAGATGCAAATATATCTGAAACAGTGTAGGAGCTAAAGATAAAGCACAACTATTAGATTGTAAGAGATATATATACTTTTTTAACGCAAAATAATAGATCTAATTGGCTATCCCAACATTATGCAGAAATAATAGGTAAGATTTGAAAGTGGTTAATCTTATTTTCTCTCACAAACCCCAGAAGACAGCAGGGAATTCTAGCTAGACATGACTTTAAGTACTACTTTACTTTTTAAATTGTAATTTTACATTTGATCAGCCTAAATATTAATTTGAATTACGTCTGTGAAATATCATTTCTCAGAGTGACAGAAGAATTATAGGAGACTACTGCTTACGATATAATGTATATTCTCTGGACAGTGAATTTTAAAATCCATATGATCCTCCGTTTTTCTTGGATCAATTTGTTAAAATTTTCCTCACTCATGTTTAAATTGCAAATAAATATATAGACTTTACAAAGGAAATGATTAAAATTATAGACATTTCATAAAAGTTTGCGTTTATTCCAAATGAGCAATAAAGGTTAAAATCACATTACACCAGTGACAAACCGTTAAGCAATTATCTTAAAAAAGAAACTTATTTTGCTAGAAAAAAACTTTTTCTTTCCTTGATAAAGGGATATACAATTTCTTTTACTTTAAACTGTCTTTTATGGTTGGCTTAAATTTTCATTTCTGTGGGCAGGCCCTTAAAATCTCTGTGGGCATTGATGAAATTCTAAACCTGTTTCTCATCACTGCATGCTATTTTTTCAATGCTTCTTTTAAACCAACTAACTTATCCCAGAAGTAAACCAACTTGCAGCAAAGTGATGAATTGAGAGAAGCCCTAGAACATTTTTTTGGTCTTCTTGCCAGGCACAATTTAACTAAAACTTTAAGAACATTCTTTTTATGAGATATGTGGATGAATTCATTGGGATTTTAATTTTATTCTTATTTCCCTTTATGACTTTCTTTTTCAAAATTCTTCTGTTTTACATAATCATTTTTAAAAATGTGATTTTTTATCAAATTCAAACTGACTTAATGAGGATGTTAATTGGAATTATGTTAAATTGGAGGAAATTACCATATTCATAACATTCATTATTCCCATCAAGAACTTTCTGTATCTCTTATACAGTCAAATCTGTTTTTATTTCTTAGCAAAATTTGATACATTTCTCTACACATTATTGTGGTTATTTAATTTATATTTTGTTACATTTAATTGTGTTTTGTGACTTAAAAAAAAACAAACAAAAAACCCTGAAGCATGTAAGATCTTAGCTCTCCAACCAGGTATTTAACCTGTGTCCCCTCCATTGGAAACACAGAAGTCCTTTGTGAATTGTTATTGCTGCTTTATTAGACATATTTGGAACTTATCATATTGGTTTTCTTGTCCATTATCTAATAAACTTACTTTTTAAATTTAATTTTATTTTAGTATGTTTTCTTAGCTCTTCCACATAGACCATGAATCTTAAAAAAAATAATATTGACTTTATAAAATGTTCATCTATTTCTATTTCTTGTCTTATTGCATAGGATATAATGAGGTTAAATAATAATTAGTACAGCAGATACACTTAATATGAAACGTAAGAAGATATTGTTGGAAAACCTGTAATGCTTATTCGTTAATGTGCAGTTGTTTGCTCATTTAAGTCAGATATGATATTTTTTTAAGACATGTCCATTTATTGTTATTTTACTAAGCATCTTTCTTGGGATGATTGTCAAGTTGCATCAGATATTTTCTGGATATTTTGGGATGATCACATAGTATTTTATCTAGGGTCTATTTGTGTTAATGATTTATTCAAAACTATTTTTGCACTTTGGAGAAAACCCTATTTGATTGTACTGGATTATTTTTTAATACATTTTTGAATTCAATTTGCAGTATTTTATGTGGCATTTTTACATATAATTTATGTCTCATTCTATAATTTTTTGCTTATGCCAACTTGTCTATTTTTTTAATACTAGGGGAATATATAACATTTATTCCCACTATGTATTCTGAAAAAGATTATAAGAGTGTGAATTGTTCAATGTTTAATATTTGGGTGAATACAGCAGAAAATATATATGGATGGAGATATTATTTTAGGATAAGTCCTTCTTGTATTTTCTCATTTTATTGTCATTGGCCTAAATTAATTATCTATTTATTGAAATAATTATGGGAATTCCAATTTTGTCAGAAAATCCATTAGATTAAGATGGAAAATGTATTAATATGAGTTCATGGATATTAGCATTTCTTAACTTTAGAAATTTTCTTCAGTTGTTTATCCCATTTCTCACATTCATAAACTTTTCAAAGATGCTAAAATTGTTGTGTTTATAAATAGTATATGAATATAATACCTTCATCACTAATTAGTTGTTTAGATGAATTAAGTTGCTTAAATAATTTTAAGTTTTTATTTTCTAAAGACACTTGCTCCTTGGAAGGAAAGTTATGACCAACCTAGACAGTATATTAAAAAGCAGAGACATCACTTTGCCAACAAAGGTCCGTCTAGTCAAAGCTATGGTTTTTCCAGTGGTCATGTATGGATGTGAGAGTTGGACTATAAAGAAAGCTGAGCACTGAAGAACTGATGCTTTTGAACTGTGGTGTTGGAGACGACTCTTGAGAGTCCCTTGGACTACAAGGAGAGCCAACCAGTCCATCCTAAAGGAGATCATTCCTGGGTGTTCATTGGAATGACTGATGCTGAATCTGAAGCTCCAATACTTTGGCCACCTGATGCGGAGAGCTGATTCATTGGAAAAGACCCTGATGCTGGGAAAGGAGGGCAGGAGGAGAAGGGCCCGACAGAGGATGAGATGGTTGGATGGCATCACCGACTTGATGGACATGAGTTTGAGCCAACCCCAGGAGATCGTGAAGGACAGGGAAGCCTGGCGTGCTGCAGTGCATGGGGTCACAGTCAGACACGACTGAGTGACTGAGAAACAATAACAGCAACATGTCACTACATCCTATAAATAGAGAACACACAACTTTTCAGCTATATGAAACGACTTTTAAAATTTATGACATTGTTGATAAAGATAAAACTCAGTGAGTACAAAGAAAATAAAATATGTGACCACATTTTTATCCTGCAATTCAGTAAATCAAAACTTGATAACAAAAATATAAATGGTATAAATGTCCAAAAAACAAAGCATTTTCATAAAATTAAAAATGCATTTAATATGAAAATTATGAAAATAACATTTTACTCTGCCCTAAAAACTATTAGTTCCTAAGTGGAAATAATTAAAATTGTGCTTATATTTTGGAATCCATTAAAACCAGAAGTCCAAATTAAACTGTAAAAGTCAAATAAAAATTGAATTATTTTCTATATATGCTTCCACAATTCAAAATTTCTGCTCTAAAGTTATGTTAAATATTTGCTGAGGCTTCTATTTTTTTCTGAAAAAGAAAAAAATTACCAATTTTCAAAAGTTTCAGATCATATTTAAAGAGCATATTTACTTCTGTTGTTTAAAGACAGACTAACATTTAAAAGAAAGACTAATGAGGAAAATAGGGGTATACCTAGTCTTTAGCATCTTAGAGTAATGAGATTGTGTTGAGAAAATTGGACAGCCACATGCAAAAGAATGGAAATGGACTACTACCTTATACCATACACAAAATTAACTCAAAATATGTTAAAGACATGAATGTTGAACCTGAAATGATACAACTCCTAGACAAAAACATGGGTGCTAAGCTCCTTGATGTAGGTTGGCAGTGATTTTAAAAAAAAAATCTGACACCAAAAATAAAAGTTAAAAAAGCAAAAATTAAAATTAAAAAATAAAGAGTGAGACTATGTCAGACTAAAAAGCTTCCACATGTTAAACTATAAATAAAATTAAAATGCTGCCAATTGAGTGGGAGAAAATATTTACAAATCATATATATGACAGATGATGAGATGGTTGGATGGCATCACCGACTCCATGGGCATCAGTTTGAGCAAACTCTAGGAGATGGTGAAGGGCAGGGAAACCTGGAGTGCTGCAGTCCATGGCGTCACAAAGAGTCGGGCACGGCTGAGCAACTGAGCAACAACAATATATATGATAAGAGTTCAATATCCAAAATATAAAAGAACTTATTAAACTCTCTAGCATAAAGGCAAACAATCTGATTTAAAACTGGAGACACTTTTCTGAAGAAGGCATTGCAGTTGGCCAACAGGTACTTGGAAAGGATACTCAATGTCAGTAATCATCAGCAAAACAGAAATCAGAACCAGGGGAAATATCATCTCACACCTGTCAGAATGGTTATTGTAAAAAAGACAAACAAGCCAAGTGTTGGTAAAGATGTGAGGAAAATGGAACCCTTGTGCACTGTTACTAGGGACGTAAAATGTACGTTGGTACAGCCATGCATTATATTTAACACTATGGACGTCCCTATTAAAACCAAAAACAAATGAACACCAGCCTTTAAAACTCCCTGCATAGAGAAAACTGGTCTAGTTATAGAAGCAAAACTAAAATGTATTTTATTTTGCAAGACTAACTTGACCTGGGTCATTACTTGCTTATGTCTCTAGAAATCAGAAGCAAAATTTAAACTGTTTCCCAAGGTTGATCGACATGAGGTAACCGCTAAGCAATTCCCCATCATTTAAGAAAATTCTAATTATAACCAGGCACTGTGAAGAATAAACAGTCACTGCTTTTTCACTGTTAAGCTGCTTTATGACATTATACCCCTGTACCTCATTCCATGTTTTGGTTTGAGTGTTACTGGTTTGCAAACTGTATTTCTGATGTGTGTGCAATAAATTTTACTAATTACCACTTTGGTGGTGCATTGATTTTACTTCTGAACTTTTTAAAAATGGAACTACCAGCAATTTGACTTTTGGAAATCTATCCAAAGAGAACAAAAACATTAACTTGAAAAGATAGACACACTCCATGATCATTGCAGCACCATCTACAATAGCCAAGATATATAAACACCCTGTGCCCACTGAAGGGTGGATGGATGAAGATATAGACACACACACACACATATACATACACACACACAGTGGAATATTATTCAGCCATACAAAGAGGGGAATCTTGCCATTTGTAACAACATGGATGGACCTAGAGGGCCTTATGCTAAATGAAATGATTTACAGAAAAGGAGACAGTGTGTGACCTCTCTTACATATGGAATCTAACTCCCTCTCCCCCAAACTGAACTCATAGACGCAGAGAACAAATTGGTCGTTGCCAGAAGCAGGGAGAGGTGGGAGAAATGGATAACGAGGGTCAAAGGTGAAAAAAATAAAAATTTAACAAATAATTTCCCTTAAATTAATTGGCATCCTCCTATTCTTTGCTTTGAGACTCAAATATTTATGTGGGAGAATAAATCAATTTTCATGGTTAGTTAATATTATCTTTAGAAGAAAGGAAGTTATCTACTAACTTAGTGGAACAAATTCCCCCACAGGCTAAGAAAACAATTCAGAATACCTGCATGTCATAGACATCTCTTGTAATTGCCATTTATTTTCTTAAAGTGGTATTTTTTGTCATGGCCATATATTTATAGGATACGTTGAAGGCTCAACCTGATGCATCTTGGAGGAAGAGAAGGAAATATTGGCAGAGTAACTACATAGTAAGAATTCACTCCCACCATGGCCACCTTAACCCTTGGAGAGTAGTGAACTTCTGAAGAGCTCTTGTGCTGACTTCATAGCTCTCGCCCTTAGCAGCCATTCCAGCCACATTGCACTGGTTCTGTGCCAATGCTTTGCACAGGTTAACCTGACTGCACCTAGCCTTATGTGCATTCCTTGCACTTTTCACTTCCTGCTCTGGGGCTTTTCTGAACACACAGTGTAGGAACCTAGCTGGAAAGCCTTGATCTTTTCTGCATGCACTGCTTGGAAATGTGGGAGAGTTAAACCTCCACAGTGCAACACTTCGTCAATGGGGACTAGGAGCCAATGGATTAATAAACGCTTCTTTCACTTGTTCCCTGGGTGGGCAGTTCTGACGTTCATTTTATAAAGCTCCTTAGGAAGTTCCGGTGACATCGGGCGCTGAATCACCATTAGTCCTAGCCAGTGTTACAGCCATCCTTGCGTTGGTGAGAGGAGAGGGAGGGAGGGGCGGGAGCAGACAAAGAACTGTGCTGAAAACAGAGATATGCCTCGTCTCTAGTGTCTTACAACAATGAGATGACAAGTTTGCATTCTGTCTATGAGCTGCAAGATCTTTGTTTGCCCCAATTGTTTTCTACATTTTAGTGGTAATTTGCTTTTGGTTCTAGCGAGTGATGTTAAAATTTTTTGTTGGAAGATTGATTCAGTTGTGCCACAAAGTAAAAGCCTGCTTATTTGGTTACATTTGATGCTGACCAAATGTTCTTTTGAAAAGTAATTCTCACATCTGCCAACTAAATTCTATCATACATCAAATTAGATGTTAGGACTGTTTCTTGCCATCTGTATTCTGTAAACTCTTTGAATGATAATTTACCATGATTATACAGAATATATTTTTTTAGATGAGAAATCTATTTGGTTTAATCTGTGATGGATCTGTGATATGTTATCATGCCAAGTATGGAGAGTTTTAAGAGCTTAAAAACAAATCAAAGTGTGGTTGTCACTTCTTCCTGGGCACACAAAAAATTATAGCTTCCAAATCCTTGAAGTTAGGTGAGACCATATACTCAGCCCTGGACAATAAAATGTGTGTTAAAATAATGTGTGCCACTATCAGGGCAATGAAATGAAAAGCCTCTTAGCAATTAGCTCTGTCTTCCTTTTCTTCCTGTGTTGGTTGTGGACATCCTGAGCTGAGATGTCAGAATCACAGGGTGAGAAGCCCCTGGATATCTGAGCCACTGCAGGGCGGAGAGGTGCCCTGGGAAGTAGCCTGGACCCAAACAGACCTCACACGGACAATACAGAAAACTACTGATACCTTTGTTACTGCAGCATCGACCCTTCTCACAGACACATTGGGCAATCTGCCAACTGTGGTTTTTATTTTTCAATAGAAAGTTTATGAATGTATGTGTTATTGCTCTTCAGATACTATTTTGATTGAATCCACTTAAAAAAAAAGTGCTTCTCAACATACATTTATGATAATTTTAATACTGTATCTTCATATACATTATTATATTTATCTAAAATACGTTTTATACCTAATGTTTCTATTCACTTCACTGCTATCAATATGTAAGTGCATGGTGGCAATTATATTTGACCCAGAACTGTTGAACTCATCCATTTTATTTGTAACACTTGTCTTAGGACATGATTGATTATGTGAAATGTGCTCCACCCGTTGAATTTTGTTGTTATATTTTGTACTTGTCACATAGAATGCTTAACATGAAATATTTATGTCTCCCGAGGAGTCTTAAATATGCTCTTCAGCATCTGAAGTAGACAATGGTGGTAGTAAATATTTATTAATTGTAAAGCATGACACTGAAATTTATGAGATGGACTACAAGCATGTGGAATTTCCATACCGAATGCCAATGTACACATCGAGGTGTAATGGATAATAAAGCTGACATCTCTGAAAATGACTCTATGCTTTTTGAGGGAAAAAAAAATCTATAAGTGTATTGAAAGGCATTAGTTAGCACTTTTTTTCTTTGTTTTATTTTTTTCTCAAAAGTTGAGTGCATAGGGGCATAGAGACTTTCCCTCCATCATACTCTCTTCCCTTATGCCAATGACATCACATGCTCAGATACTTGACTATCACTGAGGACCTGCTCTGTGCCAGCTGATGAGGCAGAACATTTGAAAACCAATTTCCCTGCTCTCATGGAACTTACGCTCTACGAGAGGCAATCAACAAGATAAATACATGTGATGACTTCATAACCGCTATCAAGTTGATGTGTTGTAGGACGTGATCAAATAAGACCTCTTAGGGGAAGTCATATGTTAAAAACCCTCTTTCTTCACTGTTCTATTGAGAAATAAGGGCTTCCCTGGTGACTCAGATGGTAAAGAATCTGCCTGCAATGCAGCAGACCCAGGTTTGATCCCTGGGTCAGAAAGATCCTCTGGAGAAGGGAATGGCTACCCAGCCCACTCTTGCCTGGAAAATCCCAAGGACAGAGGAGCCTGATGGGCTATACAGTTCATGGAGTCGCAAAGAATAGGACTCAACTGAGCGACTAACACTATCATTGAGAAATGATTGACATATATCACCATATAAGCTTAAAGTTTAAGGTGCTATTTAGACTGAGATTCCAATGATGAGATCCAATCCCTGTAAAAATCTGATCCTTAAAAATGTATTTTAGGGTCTGTGGAGATCTACATAAAACAGTGTAATAACTATCAAGTGATACCGTCTGATTTAAATCCTGTATGTGGAGATACTACCCTAAACTATCACCTTTTCTTTGGGATTTAGGAATTGAAAATGGGTTCCAGATGTTATTCTTGGAAATAATTTCCAATTTAAGATGCAGGAAGCATCAACTCTATGGATCAGACCCATTTATTTTTGCATACATCTCTCCATCTTCCAAGGAGCCTATTTGTGTGGCAAGATTTACATCTACATCACATACAGTTTGTTGTTTTTTCTGCTAAAGTTGTTATATTTTTTACCATTTTCCTTAATTACCTGGAGAACTACAATGTCTTCCAAATGCCCACCCACACCCACCAGTTCAGTTCAGGTCAATCGCTCAGTCGTGTCCGACTCTTTGCAACCCCATGAACTGCAGTCCCTCATCAACTCCCGGAGTTTACTCAAACCCACGTCCATTGAATCGGTGATGCCATCCAACCATCTCATCCTCTGTCATTCCCTTCTCCTCCTGCCCTCAATCTTTCCCAGCATCAGGGTCGTTTCTAATGAGTCAGTTCTTCGCATCAGGTGGCCAACACATTGGAGTTTCAGCTTCAGCATCAGCTCTTCCAATGAACACCCAGGACTGATCTCCTTTAGGATGGACTGGTTGGCTCTCCTTGCAGTCCAAGGGACTCTCACGTCTTCTCCAGCACCACAGTTTGAAAGCATCATTTCTTTGGTGATCAGCTGTCTTTAGGGTCCATTACATGACTAATGGAAGAACCATTGGTTTGACTATACGGACCTTTGCTGGCAAAGTTATGTCTGTGCTTTTTAATAGGTTATCTAGATTTGTCAAAGCTTTCCTTTCAAGGAGAAAGTGTCTTTTAATTTCAGGACTGCAGTCATTGCAGTGATTTCGGAGCCCAAGAAAATAAAGTCCGTTACCATTTCCCTGTCTCTTTGCCATGAAGTGATGGGACTGGATTCCATGATCTTAGGTTTTTGAGTTTTAAGCCAACTTTTCCACTCTCCCCTTTCACCCTCACATGAGGCTGTTTAGGACTGCTTCACTTTCTGCCTTTAGGGTAGTATCATCTTCATATCTTAGGTAACTGAATTAAACTTTTAAAAATATCCATCTGATTACCACCCCTAAGCCCCATATACACATATCTGAGATTCTCTTCTACCTCCTCTTTTGCTCTTAGAATGAAGCCCCCAGATCCCAGGGGGCCCTGGAAGCCCTGCATAATCCTTTTGGGAATCCCTGCCTGCCGCGGTCCCTCTGGCTACTGTGGACCACCCAGTCACAAGGCCTTGCATGTGCTGCTCCATCTGGAACATTCTTAGCTCACCTCTCCTCCTAACAATTTCTTTACAGTTTTCACATTCGGAATTATTTTAAACATTAGGAAACATACATACAGCAATAAAGCAAATATTATTGTTTAAACATTTACTTACTGGATTAGATATTTTGTCAAATTTGTTTCTGAATGTTTAAAAACACTGCGTTATATTCGTAGAATCATTGAAAGTAAGTTGTATAGCTATTATTTCATTGTCTTCCTTTTAAACTTCAAATCAACTACTATTTTGAATCTAATGTATTCCCATTAACGATTTTAGGGCAATGAGTCTCCCTTTCTATATAATTACATGCTCTTATCTGAACTTGGATAATGAGAATTTGTATAGAAGGTTAGTGAACAAAGAATAGCAAATTATCTCAATTTATTTGGTTCTGAAATTTCAAATAGCAAGCAATAAGAGTTTAAACAGAGAAAGTTTTATATGAAAATTTACCTGAATTCATCAGTTCCTATGTTTGAAGAACAAGAGCTTGGATAAGGAGGGATTTTTTGAATATATGTGTGTATAATTTGCATTTTTAATGCAAATGAATGAATGAGTCACGTGGCATACATAACTTCTGCTACTTTAGGAACATTATGTTTTTGTAGATTTATCTATGTTGACTTATTTACTTTAATTGGTTTATATTATTGTATAATTATTTCATTATTTAATTATGCATCCTGTCATTATCTTCCTATTTTATAATATATGTAATGGTTCAGTGAACATTTTTCCATATTTTACTTATGCCTAAGTGTAAGAGTAGGATATACACTTATGAATACAATGGCTGGACTGAGATCTTAAACACTGTCAGTTTTACAAGATACTGTCAAATTGCTCTCTAACGTATATTTACAAATTTACCCTGCACTTATAGTACATGGGGATTCACGATTCTTTATTTGCTTTCCAAAACTTGGTCATATCAACACATGCCATATTTTTTTATTTCCATTTCCCTGATAATAAACAAGATTAAGTATTTTCATATTTTTATTGGCTAATTTAATTTTTTTAGATCTTGCTTATTCACCTGTTTTACCCAAAATTACATGGGGTTATTTTTCTTTTTCATATTAATTTATAAAAATGCTTTACATCTAGATATTAAAATATAGTCATTACATAGGTTTCAAATAACTTCTCCCTATATGTCACTTTTAGCTTACTTTATGATATATTTTGTTGAACAAAAAATTTAAATTTTAGTACAACTGAATTTACTAGTTTTTCATCTACAGATTGCTTTTCCTGTCTCTTCTCCAGAAGTGTCTCTTTACCCTAAGGTTATAAGAACATGCTCTTATATATTGTCAAATTTCTAGTGTTTTCCATAATCATGCTTTAACATTGTATTTAAACCTAAAATTTATGTTCATGTATTATGCAAAACAGGGATATATTTTTACAATCATAAACAAACAAGTGTGTAAGTATCATCTATTAAGTAGTTTATAATTTTTCTTATTGATTTACAATATCAAATCTGTCCCATACCATGAATTTTATGCTTGATCTATTAAAAATTTATTCCTGTATCAATACTCAACATGTTAGAACTTTTTATATAAAATGAATTTTGATATTTGGTGGAGTAAGTTTTCTTCTTACTCAATAATGTTTTTGCTCTTTTTGGCCCTTTTTTCTTTCATACACATTTTTGAGTTAGGCTATAAAGTTCAACAAAACCTCTATTTGAATTTTGATGAAAATTATGTTGAATTTAGAGATTAATTTCTGGAAAATTTATCTAATCTTGACATGGGGTTTTTAGTTCATGGACATTTTAAAATTTTTATTTTGTGTATTTAAATTCATTGTTTAATTTTCTCCATAAATTTCTTGCACATGTTTTTTAAAGAAACATTCCTAGGTACATCTTAGTTTTGATTACAATTGGAGATAATATTGTCTTTTAAAAGATATTTTCTAAATGCTTTTTCTGATGTAAATAAATGTAGTTGCTCTTTATATACTACTTATTTTTTAGATTTTTACTTATGTATGTTGCCTTCAAACCCATCTGACTTCCTGCGTATGTTTCTTCACTCTGGGTACCTCTTTTTCATATTCTTAACACAGATGCTGTTTGCATTTATGTTTATGATTATTTTATTATATGCTATTCCTTCCACCAGACTTGATTTTCTGGCTTATAGATCACGTTGCATTTTTTGTTTTTTTCCATCTTTATTTCCCCTATGCCTAATGGTAATGCTCTGCACACAGCAGATATCTAACTAGTACTTTCTGAGCAAGTGACTATATGAATGAATGGATGGGTTAGTAATATCATTTTTTAAAGCAAATTATTAATTATGCTTAGATCCTCAGAGTATGAAAGATCAGAGGACATTTCTTTCTCTTCAGACATAACCGTTCAATTCACACTGGAGACAAATCAATTAATGCTAGCAGTTTTTAAAAGACTGGAAATGATCACCATTTAAGACTTTAAATTATGTTTTCACTAGCTCCTGTCTGCTGATCATAACAACCCTCTTCAAATAAAACATGAAATAAAGAACTGCATACAAGAGGAGAGAAATAAATGTTGTCCTTCATTTTAAGTGTCCTTTAATAGTAAAATGCTGTGAAGTATTTATGTAAATCAGAATGAATAACAAATGAAATTGTTCTGATCAAGGCTACTAAAAGGAAGGCTCAGTGAATTAATTGTGAGCAAAGTACGGCTCTTCACAATGCAACAATTCTTAACTGGGCTGCAGTCTGATGAACTATAAGGAAAATAGCTTAATTTTATACTGATATGGTAACTAAAGTTTTCATCACACTTCTTCCAATTTAGGTCACAAAGGAAGAGGAGCAGATTAACTGTGGACAAGATAACTGTTTACTCTTTCCTCTATAGGTTTTTCACACAGGGGTCTTTGAGCTCAGAAATTACCTTTTCAAATTTCCTAACCAAATCTGATAATATCATAATTCCCTCCCCCTCCCCCCAACTCCATATGTCTCCTTGACATCAGGATTATTTTGAAAACTGAAAGAGTTGGACACTCAGTTGTGTCCAACTCTCTGTGACCCCATGGACTGTAGTCCACTAGACTCCTCTGTCCGTAAAATCCTCCAGGCAAGAATACTGGAGTGGGTTGCCACGCCCTTCCTTCCGCACCCAGGGATGGAAGCCTGGTCTCCTGCATTGCAGGCAGATTCTTTCCCGTCTGAGCCATCAGGGAAGCCCAAGGATTATTTTGGGCCCATAATTTTTAAGAAACAGCAGGCATAGGAAAAACTCCAAAAACCAGAGGTCTTTCTAAGAGATATTTGCATTTATAAGGGAAATCTCCATTTGTAAAAATGTCTTCTTCCAGGACCAGGAAGAGGAAGATCCTGAAACCCTAGGAATTCCTATCAACGGAGAAGAGTTGGACCCCAAGCCTTCTAAAACTGCACCTTTGTTTATGTGCTTTGCCTGATAACCTTTCTCCCCACCCCCACCATTTTATGTCTTTCGCTGGAGATGGTATCTAGGGTAGAAGCTTGGGTTATTTCTAGGAGTTAGTCAGTTTTCCTGGGTATCCCCATGTATATAGTTGGCATACATGCTATTAAACTTCTGTTTGCTTTTCTCCGGTTAATCTGATGTTTATAACATGGTGGTGGTTGGCGGGTGGTGGGGGGGGTGGTGGGGTAGGTCTCAGCCAGGAACCTAGAAGGGTAAAAGGAAAATTATTTTTCCTTCCCAACACACAAAGCTAAATATGTGTTATGGAAAGTGATGACAAGGGGCTTCCCAGAGGGCTTCCCAGTTAAAGAAACGGCCTGCCAGTGCAGGAGACATAAGAGACTCAGGTTCAATCCCTGGATCAGGAAGACCCCCTGGAGGAGGGCATGGCAACCCACTCCAGTATTCTTGCCTGGAGCATCCCATGAACACAGGAGTCTGGTGGGCTACAGTCCATGGGGTCGCAAAGAGTCAGACACAACCGAAGCAACTAAGGATGCACGCACACACGCATGCACATGATGATGAGACCAACTATGTTTTCCGGAAGGTGTATTTTATTTTTTTCTTTTTGTCTAGCTTATATATATATCCTGAGAGTTTTGGAAAGGTCAAAGAATCTAGTTAAGGAAGAATTAACAGACTTTACACATACACTCCTGGATTCATATGCTGTAGATTCTTTGCAAATGATCAACGGCATCTCTATGGAAGGTCTCATGAGAAACCCATGACCACTGCTTCAGCCAGGATCAACTATATAATTTGTGGAACCCAATGCACAGTGAAAATGTGGCCCTTTGGTTCAAAACTATTAAAGGAGTTCCAGGAGGCTGACAGCAGAGCATTCGACAACCTGTGGAACCCTCCCGAGTCTCACACATCCCTCACTCATGAGGTCGGGGCTCTCCTATCTCCTGATATTGCCGGGGTGAGGTTAACCTGGGATTTCTCTATTTTGAGTAAATGTTGATGAACTGCAGATGAAGAATGGGTTTGCTTCTTGAAAGAGTTTCAGGGGAGCCCTAAATGTGAACCTTAACTGATCATCAACAATGCTACTCAGCAATCACCGAGAACATGCTGGACCCTTCTGAGTAGAGATAAAAGTGCCGATCAGTGGAGTAATTTCTGTGACATAAACTAGGACTATAAAATTAATTATTAATGCACTTTAATCATAAAATTTATTAATTATAAAATTCCTCTTTGTAAAAATTGCAGCATGAAGTACCTGAAAAAAAGTGGGCATTGTCCATATTAAAAAGACCTTAATTTGAAAAGATACAATGCAGATACACTATTGCAGCTGATGTCAGCCTCTCTATGCACTAGTTTCTTTTTTTTTTTTTTTTTGCTTCAAACTCCTTTTATTCTGAACCATATCACTGTGTCATCTCCTACCACTTCAATATGAAGTGCCATTTTTTCTCTAACTGTTCCTCCTACCCGCCCCCCCAAAAAAAAAAAAAAAAATGGAAAGATCTTTTAGACCTGCTAAACTCTTTTGTAAAGTGCAGGGGCAAAAGCGGATGCTCAAAATGTTTGTTTCTGTTATAGGAGAATGAGTCCCTTTGAAAAGCAAAAGATAGTTCTATGGTCCTCTGGGCCTGAGTTGGGCTGCAGCTAGATATGAAAAGTGTCATACCACAGGTAAAGTAAGCGTGACGTTAGAAAGAAGGTTGCATCAGGAATCCCAAGGGATGGGTTTGTTCCTGGTGACAGTCCTCCTCTGAGCGGGGTGCAGGGGGAACAACGTTTAGCTCTGCAACGAGAAAGTGACAAGAGTAAGGTTTAGACAGCCCACGGGCAGAGAGCTTGGCATGACTTCTGTCTCATCAGAAACACTGAAACAGAAGCCAGTCTGCAGGGTGGCTGTGTGAGGCGGCCCAGAGATGGCAGACGGGGGGACAAGCAACCGCGGAATCAGAGAGGACAGCATAGGAGTTGGAGGCGTGCAGAACCGCGGCTCTTCCAGCTGGGAATGTCCCACCAACGTTTCCAAAGCACCAGCAGGCGCTGTGCAGGTAGGTGAGAAAGTTACACGACATGCATGGCCTTGCCTTGAGGGGCTCTGGATCGAGCCGGCAGAAAAGACACCAACAGTTTCATTGTAATAGGATAACAACAGGCTTAGGAGTATACGCAGAGTAAGTGTAGCAACACAGTGGGATGAGGCACAGAAATCCCGGGATTTCAAGGACGAGGTTTACGACCAAATCTTGCAGGATGAGGGGGAGGCCATTCTAAGTAAACAGAATAGTGTAAGAGATGTCAGCAAGGTGTGCAACAGCAGGGTGCATCCCAGAGCTACGGGTAACGCAGTATTTACTAAACATTAGCTTTCCGGGCAAAGAAAGGTAGGGGGTGGAGGGATTAAGTCATCGGAAAGACTTGTTTGTCACACTGCTGGGCTGTGACTCCTGATATTTAAAAAACATTTTTAAAAGGAGACCGAGAAGGCAAGATTTACACTTCACATTTAATCAAAGGTAGAGATCTGCACGAGGTAACCTGCAGGCAGAGATCCAGTCAGGAGGCTACAGCAGTAACCTAGGGAGAAAGGCTGAAAGGTTGGACCAGGGGCGCTGTAGGACTGAGAGCAAGGGGCATATCTGAAAGAGATTTAGGTGGTAACTATATGGATTGTAACCAAATTGGGCTATGGTTTAATGATGAGCTTGAGGGACAGGAAATAGATAACTATCTAAGTGTCATGGCAAAAGGCAGAAAGTGTGTGAATACATTCGAATGGCACGCAGCATGTTATTCAGTGTAGGCTCTTGTGCTCTGCAAGAATATAGTCAATCTGAGTCTGGTGTTGGCCATCTGGTGATGCCCACGTGGGGAGTTGACTCTTGTGTTGTTGGAAGAGGGTGTTTGCTATGACCAGTGCGTTCTCCTGGCAAAGCTCTGTTAGCCTTTGCCCTGCTTCATTCTGTACTCCAAGGCCAAACTTGTCTGCTACTCCAGGTATCTCTTGACTTCCTACTTTTGCATTCCAGGCTCCTATGATGAAAGGACATCTTTATTTTTGGTGTGAGGTCCAGAAGGTCTTGCAGATCTTCATAGAACTGTTCAACTTCAGCTTCCTGACTGAGAGACCGAACAGCAATGGTGCTGTCTCTGCATCTGCTCGGTCGTGTCCGACTCTGTGACCCCAGGGACTGTAGCCCGCAGGCCTCTCTGTCCATGGGACTCTCCAGGCAAGAGGACTGGCGTGGCTGACCATTTCCTAATCTAGCTTAACAGCATGTTACCTGCGAGCATGTGGCTCGCACCCTGGATTGGGGGAATCTCTGCTCCACACAGCTCTTGGGGGTTCATTCTGTACTCACAGCTGAGTCTTGAACCAGCAGCAGAGGAGGACAGTCTGGAGAAGTGTATGCAACACGTCCTAACTCAGTCACGAAGTAACACACCTTTTGTCTGCTTGTATTTCTTTGGTCAGAACTAGCAGCATATCCAACTTACAAGCCTGATAAATGTACTCTTCAGGATTCCCAGAGGTAAAGAAGAACCAAATATTGATGACAACCAGTGAATTGCAGTGAAACCTAGAGGAACGGTGACCTATTCTGGCGTAAAGTTATGCAGCATGAGACAGGCTAGGTTTGGTCATATGGAAACATTCTGGCCACTCACTCTGTGATAACTTGCTCTGTGCCAGCGCCTGTGATTAACCCGTGCATATTAAGAGAATTCAGTAATTTCATCCTTATAACCATCCAATAACACAAAAAACTTAATGACTTTTTGAATTTTAAACTTGAAAGAGAACATTCAAATGGTTAGTCTAAAACAAACCCTTTATTTTGCAGATGAAGAACTGATCTTAAGAAAAGTGAAATGAAAAGGTACAAACTTCCAGTTATAAAATAAATGAGGTCCTTGGGAGACAGTAGATCTTACAAATTCTCATTCCAAGGGAAAATATTTGTGACTAGGTATGGTGATGGAAGTTTACTGGATTTATTAAATATACATGTATGTATTATGTCCTGAAACTAATATAGTGTTCTACATCAATTATTTCTCAATTTGAAATATACAACCCCCCTCAAAATAAAAATACCAAGTTTGTTGACAGGCTGACAGACAATAGTGACTATCCTATGCACAGGAGACCCAAGAATTTTTATTTATCACAGAGACTCAGCCAAAAAACAAGAAAATAATTTAACAAGAGAAAAAGGTAAATGATGAGTCTCAGATAACATAAAAAATGAATCACAGAATTAAGAATCAAGCTCAGAATGAACTCTAAGCTCACAGTGTTTTTCTTCCATCACAGTCTCCTCTGTGTCGCATGGTTTGGAGCCCAAAGCTTACATGAAGGCTCTGTCGCATTTCATAGAGTTAGACAAAAATCACTGTTATAAACCTCTCAGTAAAGAGCATACGATGAAGAGGAGAGTATAGGAATGTACTTGAACTTTTACATTTTATCAAATACTGACATAATCTCTATGATTTACTCAGGAGCACATGGCTGGTCACGTGGGTTTTGTAGATATTCCAAATGATAATGCATTATTCGTACTGAAAACCTCATGGTGTAGAGCAATGAGAAAGAGTGCCGTTTCCCCACTACTAACCCCACAAATGCTTATCAGTGAAGTCCGTCTCTTTATGGTTCAGAGCTGTATTTGACACTGTCATATCAAACTCTGACTGGAAGGAAATACAACATTCTTCTAGTCAGCTCTCATGGGTTACTATGTCCACTCCATCTAATAACCGCCACACAGTTAAATAAATTTCTGCCTCAAAATTCCAAACAAAACTGCAAAACAGAACGGATGTTAATTACTAAGTGCTACAGGAGGTTACCTGAACTATTTAAACCGGCGCTTAGGTTGAGATACCTAGTCATTGATACAAGTTGAGTAAATGTACAAGCTACTTTACTTGCAGCAGCAGAATTTAACAGACACAATATTAAGGTCTCCAGGCAAGAAAGGAGATTTAATCTACCAGTGATTTATAAAATAGATACGTGATATCAAAAAGAGATACAGGTTATGAAATTAGACAACAAAAGGCTTTTATGAATGGAGAAATGCTTTTAGAAAAATGTGAGCGAAAGGTCGACTGTACTTAGCAAATTTTGGGGCTTGTGTCCGAGGAGTGTGCAGAGGCTATGGACAGGTGCAAGGTTGTTATGAACATGGATAAAGGTTGCATCACTTTTTATGATACAGCAGGAATTCTAACGACAGTGGGTCACTTAGGGTTCTCTGAGGATATGTGTTATCTGTCATTAACAGTAGGATAGCAGTGAACTCAGAGAAACAGACAGAAAGAATTTACTAAGTGGATCAGCACAAGTTTGTGGCTTTACCACGCCTTTGGACTTCAGAGGAAATGACTCAAATTATCCTCCAGAGAGTAAAGAAGGAAAAGGCCAAGCATCCTCTTCCTTTGTGCATGAACTGGACGACAACACGGATAAATGATGAAAGGTTACATTCGGTTACAAAGTTGGCAGAGCAACTAAGAATCTTCCAATTTCATATCAGAGAACAGAGGTTTGGCTGAGCTCTGGGCAACAATTCTCAAGACACCTGTCGCGATGAGGGTTTTAGAGCTGTCTACTCCTGTAGGAGCTATGTCCCCCATTTCTCTTGGCATATATTTGAATTGTATGCCGAAACTGTGAAATAGAGAGACAGATTTAATAATCATTCCACTTAGTAAGTACAGCTGGGGCAGGTAATTAAACAGGTTTTCTCTTGCCAGCAGGCCTAAAGCGATGTAGCTCAGAGTCTCGGTCACATCCCTGGACTGAGATGGCAAGTTAATATTCAGCATGGCTTTTCCAGGCAGGCCCACGTCAGCAGTGCTGTTCTTAGCAAGCAGACGTTATTAAAGGGGCCTCGTCAGGCTGCCGGGGGCTTGCCAAATCTTCAGTCTTAGGGATATTGGATTTATAGGCTGAAAAATGAAAAGGAACTAGACTAATTGAAAAATTATTATTATTGTTGAGGTGGCAGGAATTAATATTTAATAAAACATGCTCACTGTGAATCTTTGACACTGTCATGATGTGAATAACTAGTCAAACACTGGGAAAATAGTCTCTCAATTTTCAAACTGTTTAGTTTTCTTTGAATTATAAAAATACACATTTAATTGATATGAGACACAGTAGCCTAATTGTGTGGAGGTTGAATAGCCACAAAAGACTCAAAGGGAGATGAAAATTGATCTTAGTTAAACAGCACTTTGTTAGGAGAGGGCTTTTTGCTGGTTTCAAAATGGAAAGTGAAAACTATTTCAACATTTTTTTATTTAAAAATATATCAAATATATCTCCAATTCAGTTAATAGTGCTTCCTATATTCATTGTACCAGCGGTATAATACTACATAACAAACTATCCCAAAACTCAGTGTCTTAAAATAGCAAGTGATTTTATTATACCTCAAAATGTGCAGGGTCAGTAACCTGGGTAGGACTTGTTTGGACAATTCTTCTGCCCCGCACTGCACTGCTCTGGTTCACTTGGAGGTATCTAGAAGATGGCTGGTCCAGTCTAGGGTCCAAGATGGCTAGTGACTTGGTGGGGACAATGGAAGCTGGGCCCATGCCTTCTTCCTTCTCCATGGAGCCTTGGCCTCATGTCAGGGTCATATCAGCACACACCAATTAGTCACCAACGGAGTCGAGGGATGCTACTAAATTACTGATTGCTGATATCAATGATACATCTAATCCTAATTTCAACGTGGTATCGAAACTATAAATATTCTTCATGTATCAAACATAGAAGTTTCAACTAGTATTTTTGGACAATTTCTTGATATTTCAATTTTGTTTCCTGTCTGAGAAGGCATCACCAATAAGAATAAGTTTTAACACCCCACCCTGTGGTTTCACTTCCAAATGGGTGTGTATGATGGTAGTGGAGGTGGTAAGCAGAGAAGGGGCTTGGTTGGAGCAGACTTTTCAATGGATTCCCTATATTATGTGTTTTTCCTTTCTTTCTTTTTTTTTGGTGGGGCGAGAGAGGAGAGTGGGAGGAATGTAAATTTGGTGACTTAAATGGTGCATTTTTCACATTAAAATAAATTGGTTTTGATTAAAGCTTTTTTAACTGTTTTAAAACATTTTAAAAAAAGATTCCCTAATCAATACGAACTCAAATTGCATGCATCATGCTAAATATAAACCATTTGGATAGATGTATAATATGAGATATCTACAATTTAAGCTAGATGAGAACAATGCGGAAATAAACACAGAATTGGAGCTGTTGCATGAATATGTAAAAACAAAGACATAACTCTAGATTTATGACTTAGACTTAATAGAAAGCTGAATTTCAGGGATATTCACACAATATTCAGCATTAAAATTTATATTTTTAAAAATTTAATAATTTTACTAGATAAAATTTTTACCTGGCCAAAACTTTTTAAAATATATTGAGTGTAAGTTATATAGAGAAAAAGCCTTCCATATCCCTATTCTCTATCTACCCAGGTATCACCTCTGTCCCACGGACAGCCAATTATCAGCAGTTCCTTTATGCGTGTACAGGTAAATATGATATGCATTTTGTTTTTCAATTTTCACAAAAATGTAGTATTTTATACATGCTCTCTAGAGCATAATACTTAATACTAAATCCGTCCATATCCACACTTTAGATGCTTTCTCATCTTATCAGCTGTGCATTTTTGTACTATATGAATGCAGCATAATTTAAACAGCCACCTAGTGATAAAAATTTGTCTTGTTTGTTGTTGGATGCCTGAGACAAGTGCTCGGGCCTGGTGCACCGGGAAGACCCAGAGGGATCGGGTGGAGAGGGAGGTGGGAGGGGGGATCGGGATGGGGAACACATGTAAATCCATGGCTGATTCATGTCAATGTATGGCAAAAACCACTACAATATTGTAAAGTAATTAGCCTCCAACTAACAAAAATAAATGGAAAAAAATTTGTCTTTAAAAAATTTTTAATGCAATTAATAGCCTAGTACTTATATTATTTAAAACAAGGGTATATCTGTGGAAAAATTTCCAGAAGTAAGATTAACCAGGTCAGACTACATATACATTTTCATTTTTCATGGACATAAAATTGATCATCATAAAAGCTATGAATGCATACTCATTTTGAAAATGTATGAGTCTGACTTTCTACAAAGCATTACTAACAGTGTAAAATGAAATTTCATTCATTTTTTTCAAATCAAAGGCTAAAAAAGTGTCATTTCTCTGTCATCAGTGCACATTTTAAAAATTCTCATTGAGTTTATTCATGGCATTTCACATTTAAAAGAATGTTTTCTTTCCTGTGAAGTTTTTGATTATTTTCTTATATCAAAGAGCTATTTAGTTATTTTTCTTACAATATTCTTCAATATTAATATTCAGGACATTTCTGTTGAGATATTTTTGACCTGACTTAGCAAATATTATTTCTTCATTTTTTGTTTTCCCCCTTTGACTACACTTATATACATTATTTGGCCTTATGGAAGTTCTTCACATTTACATAGATAAATATATCCATCTTTTCTTTAAAGGTATGTTAATATATTATTTAAATATTTGCTTCATTTGGAGTTTATCTTATTATCCACTATGAGGTATGGATACAGCCTACTTTTCTCCAGTTATTTCAATGCCGTTTATTGAATAGTTCATCTTTTCTTCACCAATTTGATATGCTACCTTCATCATCTTTCAAAGATAGATATATTTTATATATATATATATATATATATATATATATATATATATTTCTGGATGCTCTATTCTGGGCCATTGATCTCTCTGTTTATTTATGACCCAATACCTCACTGTTTAAATGTTGAAGCTTTACTAATATTTACTGTATGATAAATAAATTGCTATCTCATAAGCTTGGTCTTCCTCTCTTTTAAATAGCTTTGCTAAAATATTTTCTCTGTATATTTTTCTATTTAAACATTGTAACTAGTTGAGATTATAATTAACTATCAGTTTGTCTGATTTATACTTGTGTGCATGTGCTGGGCGCTCAGTCAAGTCCAACACTTTGCGACCCCGTGGACCGCGGCGAGCCAGGCTCCTCTGTCCGTGGGATTCTCCAGGCCAGAACACTGGAGCGGGCTGCCATGCCCTCCTCCAGGGGACCTTCCCAACCCAGGGATCGAACCCAGGCCTCCCTCACTGCAGGCAGATTCTTGACCATCTGAGCCAACAGGGAAACCCAATGTATGCTTACTATATTTATTTCCTATTGTTCATGGGATTCGAGGGGAGAGTGAAAAAGCTGGCTGAAAACTCAACATTCAAAAAACTAAGATCATGGCATCCAGTCCTACCACATCATGGCACATAGATGGGGAAAATGTGGAAACAATGTGAGATTTCATTTTCCTGGACTCCAAAATCAATGCAGATGGTGACTGCGGCCATGAAATTTTAAGATGCTTGCTCCTTGGAAAAATAGCAGTGTCAAACCTAGACATTGTTTTGAAAAGCAGAGACATCACTTTGCCGACAAAGATCCGTATAGTCAAAGCTATGGTTGTCCCAGTAGTCACGTACAGACGTGAGAGTTGGACCATAATGAAGGCTGAGCGCAGAAGAATTGATGCTTTCGAACGGTGCTGCAGAAGACTCTTGAGAGCCCCTTGGACTGCGAGGAGAGGGAAAGAGGGCAAAGAGGGCAAAAACTGAGGGCAAGAAGAGAAGGGGGTGACAGGGAGTGAGGTGGTTGGCTGGCATCAGTGACTCAGTGGGCGTGAGTTTGAGGAGGCCCAGGGAGACAGTGATGGACAGAGAAGCCTGGCGTGCTGCCATTCATGAGGTCACAAGGAGCTGGACACAACTTAGTGACTGAACAGCAACAACGTTTGTTCAGGTTGTATCGGAAATGAGAGAGAATTACAATCTTTCGATATGCAGCATACCCACCCAATGACACAGCAGGCTGTTACATCTGTCTATGTCTATGCCTGTCTTTCAATGCTGCTTTAAAATTTTCTTGAAAGAGACCTTTTTCATCTTTGTTATCGTTACTTTTTCCTGTCTAACCTTGACATTGTAAATAGGGTTTATTTCCCTTGAATCATATTTTCTAACTGGTTATTTGCATATATGAAAGCTGTTTGATCCTGAATATTAGCAGTCCATGGAGTCGCAGAGTCAGACATGACTGAGTGACTGAACTGCCTGACTGATTAATAATATTCCTTAAACTTACTGAATTTCTGTAAGAATTTTCTAATTTATTCCCTTGGGTTCTTCTGATAAACAATTATATCTTAGTAAAGGGTAAATTTTTTTTTTAGTAGTAAATTTTTACATGCTCCTTCTAAAATGTTTTACCTCTGATTTCTTCCTCTGTTAAACTCATTGACTTCTGAACAGAAACATATATTTTTATGATTAATATATTGAATTTTATCTCATTTGATATCATTAGATTGGACAATATGTAATTTATTTTTTCACTTACAAAAATGACACTCCATATAATAACTAAATATTTATTAAGTGTGGTTGCTCAAATTTTTTCAAATGGTTTTTATTCTCTGTACTGGTGATTATAATACTTATATAAAAGATTTCCTGATTTTGAAACATCATTACATTTGTGTGATAAAACTTAGTCAGTCACGGTAAAATTACCTTATAATTTTGCTCTAATTTCTTTTTCTAGTATTTTATTTAGGATTTTTACATCAATATTTATAAGTAACATTGTTCCATAGTTTGTTTTTAAAGCACAGTCTGAATATGACTTTAGTATCAATGTCATATTCATTTTATAAACTTGCTTTCTTTTTCATGCCTGAAGCAGTTTAATAGCATTTCAATAGCCTGATTGTTAAACATTTGTTGGAATTCTCCTATGAATCCCTTTGATTCCACTGCTCTCTAGGAGGATTAATCTTTGACCATTTTTCTTTCAATTGTTTTACGGGAATTAACCTTTTTGGAATTTCTGGCTTTCAACATCAGTTTTGACAAATTATTTTTGCTAGGAAAAATATCTGTTATTCAGATTTCAAATGTGTTTGTATAGTGTCATCACAGCACTTATCAATCATCCGATTCTTCTACTTTTCTGTCTTTTTTGACATTTCATCATTTGCCTTCCTGTTATATGCTTTCTTCCAAGTGACCTTAATTAACTAGATTTTTATGTTTTAGTGCTGACTTTTTTCTTCAAAGAAGCAGTTTTTGGATTTTGATTATTTTTATCTCATTAAATTTGAATTCTGTCTTTACTAATTCCTTCCTTTGTTTTTATTAATTCTTTCCTTATGCTTGCTTTAAATTTATTTCTGTACGCGGTTATGTTACTTAATCCATTCTTCTTAACTGATAACAGTTAAGGATGTGCATTTTTCTCTGAGCACTGCATATCTACACTTCACATACTCAAATACAGAATGTTTTGTATTACCTTTGCTATCTTAGAGGTTTTATAGTTTTGATTAGCACTTAATTGGGGTTAAGAGAAGTTTTTTCTGCAACCAGGTTTATAGATACATCTTTTACTTGTTTTGTTAACTTCTAACTTATTGCCTATGTATCCCAATATTGTTTTTACCAACTGTGATGGTTAATTTTATGTATCAACTTGGCTGGCCCATGGACTGCCCAGATACATTGTCAGACACTGTTCTGGATATTTCTGTGACAGTTTTGAAAGAGATTAATATTAAATAAGTAGACTTGAGTAAAGAATATTGTCTTCCATAATTTGAGCGGGTCTCATCCAACAATTCAATCAGTTGAAGACCTGAATAGAACAAAAGGACAGAAGCGTCTCCCCCAAGCAAGTGAGGATTCTCCAGCAGACTGCAGTTAGACTCTCTGCAGCAGACGGACTGGGGACTTGAACTGAAACCCTGGATCTCCTGGTTCTCCAGCCTGACCATCCACCCTGCAGATGTTGGCCTTGTCAGCCTCCAAAACTGCGTGAGTCTGTTCCTTATCAGAAATTCCCATATTTTATTGCCTCACTTCCTCTGGAGAACACTTAACACATCACCCAACATTTTAGTCTACACTTCCCTATTATCATTCTGTTTGCTGAATTTTTAGCTGTAAGATGAACTCAAGGTGGGCAACATTTTCTGATTTTTTTTTCATTTTTAGTATTATATCTTTAAGACATCTATAGTTACTATAAAATTGGTAAATGGCTTTCTTCATTTTTCTATTATTTTTTATTATGTTTTCCACTGTCTTTGGTATCTATGTAGAAATCTGAATCCAGCCTTATTTTATTTTATTTTTTGGCATTTTTCCTTTTTTTTTCCCATTTATTTTTATTAGTTGGAGGCTAATTACTTTACAATATTGTAGTGGTTTTCGTCATACATTGACATGAATCAGCCATGGATTTACACGTGTTCCCCATCCCGATCCCCCCTCCCACCTCCCTCTCCACCCGATTCCTCTGGGTCTTCCCAGTGCACCAGGCCCGAGCACTTGTCTCATGCATCCCACCTGGGCTGGTGATCTGTTTCATCCTTGATAATATACATGTTTTGATGCTGTTCTCTCTAAACATCCCACCTTCGCCTTCTCCCACAGAGTCCAAAAGTCTGTTCTGTACATCTGTGTCTCTTTTTCTGTTTTGCATGTAGGGTTATCGTTACCATCTTTCTAAATTCCATATATATGCGTTAGTATACTGTATTGGTCTTTCTCTTTCTGGCTTGCTTCACTCTGTATAATGGGCTCCAGTTTCATCCATCTCATTAGAACTGATTCAAATGAATTCTTTTTAATGGCTGGGTAATATTCCATGGTGTATATGTACCACAACTTCCTTATCCATTCGTCTGCTGATGGGCATCTAGGTTGCTTCCATGTCCTGGCTATTATAAACAGTGCTGCGATGAACATTGGGGTGCACGTGTCTCAGATCTGGTTTCCTCAGTGTGTATGCCCAGAAGTGGGATTGCTGGGTCATATGGCAGTTCTATTTCCAGTTTTTTAAGAAATCTCCACACTGTTCTCCATAGTGGCTGTACTAGTTTGCATTCCCACCAACAGTGTAAGAGGGTTCCCTTTTCTCCACACCCTCTCCAGCATTTATTGCTTGTAGACTTTTGGATAGCAGCCATCCTGACTGGAGTATAATGGTACCTCATTGTGGTTTTGATTTGCATTTCTCTGATAATGAGTGATGTTGAGCATCTTTTCATGTGTTTGTTAGCCATCTGTATGTCTTCTTTGGAGAAATGTCTATTTAGTTCTTTGGCCCATTTTTTTGATTGGGTCATTTATTTTTCTGGAATTGAGCTGCAGGAGTTGCTTGTATATTTTTGAGATTAATCCTTTGTCTGTTGCTTCGTTTGCTATTACTTTCTCCCAATCTGAGGGCTGTCTTTTCACCTTGCTTATGGTTTCCTTTGTTGTGCAAAAGCTTTTAAGTTTCATTAGGTCCCATTTGTTTATTTTCGCTTTTATTTCCAATATTCTGGGAGGTGGGTCATAGAGGATCCTGCTGTGATTCATGTCGGAGAGTGTTTTGCCTATGTTCTCCTCTAGGAGTTTTATAGTTTCTGGTCTTACATTTAGATCTTTAATCCATTTTGAGTTTATTTTTGTGTCTGGTGTTAGAAAGTGTTCTAGTTTCATTCTTTTACAAGTGGTTGACCAGTTTTCCCAGCACCACTTGTTAAACAGGTTGTCTTCTTTCCATTGTATATTCTTGCCTCCTTTGTCAAAGATAAGGTATCCATAGGTGCGTGGATTTATCTCTGGGCTTTCTATTCTGTTCCATTGGTCTATATTTCTGTCTTTGTGCCAGTACCATACTGTCTTGATGACTGTGGCTTTGTAGTATAGTCTGAAGTCAGGCAGGTTGTGAATCCAGCCTTATTTAACCCTGTATAAATATTGTTTATTTTCTCTTTGTAAGGTCTAATAATTTGACCAACCAATGTCTGGCTGTTTAGCATTCTATTCAGTTTGCTTTGGCTTATAATGTGCCCTTTTAATGTGTGAATAGCTAGGGCATCGCCACTTATTAGCTGAGAAGCTTGATATAATTATATGCATTTCAGTCTCCTCATCGGTATAATGGGAAAAATAATAAGATTTACCTTAGAGGGTTGTTATGAGTTTGAGTTAACCCGTAAAGAATGCTTAATGATTAATACATAGTAAATACATCATTTAGTTAAATTAATAAATAAACATTTATCTCAGAAATATTTTCTTGATTTTATGTATTTAAATGTTATATCAATTTTCTTCACAGAGAATTTCAATTATGTGTGCAATTAAATGTTCTTTGCCTCATTTATAAATCAATTATTTTCTCTCTCATTCTTATACGAAAACAAAGAGAATATATTGAGGTATATTTTTTAGTACAGAGGTCCATGAGCTTTGGCAAACGGAGTGGAATTGGAAATGGAAATTTTAGGACATGTCCGTGACCCCTGAAAACTTCCGTCATGTTGCTTGAAGTTAGTTCTTGCCTCCACTCCCGGCTCCAGGCAATCTCCAATCCATAGTGTTACCAGCATTTCATTTTTTTCTTTTCTAGATTTCCATATAAAGGAAATCATATAGTATGTATGCTTTATATCTGGTTTCTTTCATCTATATTGTCTGCATAGTTTTTTTCCTTGTATGTTTCTGTTTGATGGTTCACTGTATATCCGGATATATCACATTTTCTTTATCTAATCTATATAAAGTTAATTTCCAGTACTTTTTCCTTGCTTTATTTCTATTTCACATATTACTTATTGGGTTATCTGAGGTGTCTATTTTTGTTCTTAAAATTTCATTTTTTATATATGTGATGTTTCTTTTTTTCCTACTTACTCCTTTCTTGCACCAATTCTTGTTGCATCTTTTGCTGCTGTTCCCTTATTTCTGCTCTAAGTTCTGATATTTGTCCTTTGTAAGTTTCCTTTCTTGGGTCATGCTTTAAGTCAGTTTTCTTAATTTTTTAGTAATACACTTGGCCATACTTTTTATCTGCTATGTGGAAACATTTGCTGAAGAGTGTCCATTCATTCATTCAACCATTCAGTAATTAACAAATATATTGTGAATCCCTACACTGAAGCAGGCACTGAGGATACAACAGCAAATAAAATCAAATACAACAAACGCTGATGAAAATATTTAATATGTCAAATTGCGAATTGTGCTATGCAGAAAAATACAACTCAGAGAAGAGGAATAAGGAATATTCATGTGTTGGTCACAGTTATTAAATAAGGTCACCTGTGACAATCATTTCTGGGAAGTGATAGCTGATTAAAATTTGAAGGAGCTAAAAGAGTGAGCCATATAGATATCTGGGGAAGAATATGCTAGGGACGAAAAAGAGCAAGAAAAAAGTCACTGACAGACTACTATACTTGGAATTTTCTCAGAAAAGAGAGAAAGCCAGGGACACAGAGATTTGCAAGTCTGAGGTAATGGGGTATGAGATCATATAGGGGCTTCTAGGCTTTTTAAAGTTTAGATTTTACTTGAGTGAGATGGAGAGAGCACCCTGGAGTATATGGAGTAGAAGATGAAAGAATCTGAGATTTCCAAAATTTTTTGGTTAATTTTGGAATCTTTACTACATTTTTTGCAACATTCATACATTGATTTGGGCCATAAACTTTTATAGTACATATCACAGAATCAGTTGGATTTTCCTAAACTAGCTATTTGCAGATTCTTCGCATAGAGGTGGGGTGTGAGAAGATCTTAGGCAACATTCCAGACTTCACAACTTGAAGTCTCTGCTCCTGCGGCTGTAGAAACAGACCGCTTCCTACCTAGCAGTCTCCTTGGGTCCTGTGTGTCTTCGTGTGCTCCCACAACATCCCAAACATCCCCTGTCTTCTGTTCTTTTGTCAAGCTTGGTGCAGAGGTCATGCTCTTTCCTGTTCAAGAGATGTGGCTTCTGCACTTCTGAAGGAGCCCCTTCACCTATTGCTGACGCAGTCACAGGACAGCCTGACCAACTCACCTTGATTTCTTCCTTCATGACTTCTAACCATCTAAACTCCTTTTGGCTGCTTTCACATATACGAGGGAGGCAACTTATTATAGCTTTGTCCTGATTCTCCTGAAAATCGAGGTCACAGGTGGTATACCCTTTCCTTGTTGCTTTGGTGTGATTTTCAGGAAGACCAGGAAGATGTCCTGACTTAGTGTGATCACTAATTTTATGTGTCAGCTTGGCTAATCCATGGGGCCCAGTTGTTTGGTTAAATACCATTCTGGTGATGCTGCTGTGAAGCTGTTATTTAGATGTGTGTGCATGCATGCTCAGTTATTTAGATGTGTGTCAATCATGTCCGACTCTTTGCCACCCTATGGACTGTAGCTCCTCTGTCCATGGGATTCTCCAGGCAAGAATACTAAAGTGGGTTATCTTGCCCTCCTCCAGGGGATCTTCCCAATCCAGGCAGGGATCGAACTCATATCTCCTGCAACTCCTGCAATCCAGGTGGATTCTTTATCACTGAGCCACCTGTGAAGCCCCTTTTGAGATGTGATTAACATTTAAATCAGTAAGTTTTGAATAAAGCAATTAGCCTGAACAATGTGAGTTGCTCACATCCAATCAGCTGAAAGCCTTAAAAGAAAAGACTGAGGTTCTCTGCCTGCTACGCTGCTGGTGGGAATGTAAGTTGGTTCAGCCTCTGTGGAAAACAGTATGGGGGTTCCTGGGAAAACTAAACACAGAATTACCATATGATCTGGCAATCCCACTCCTGGGCAGAGCTCCAGACAAAACTCTAATTAAAAAAGATCCATGCGCCTCTATGTTCATAGCAGCAGTATCTGCACTAGCCAAGGCATGGGGACAATCTAAACGTCTGTCAACAGAATGGATAAAGAAGATGTGGTACACAGACACAATGGAATAAAAACAAATGAAATGATGCCCACAGCAACAGGGATGTGATTAGAGACTATCACACTAGCTGAAGTCAGTCAGAAAGCGAGAGACAAATACCATACGCTCTCTCTCATATGTGGAATCTTAAGTACGGCACAAGCGGACCTATCCATGAAACAGGAACAGCACCACAGCCGTAGAGAACAGGCCGGCGGTGGCTGGGGCACGGGCGTGGTGGGGGCATGTGGCGGGAGGCTGGGGTTAGCAAATGTCACACACTGGATAAACAGCAAGGCCCTGCTGGGCAGCACAGAGACTGCAGTCTATGCTGTGATGCGTCCTGTGACGTCCTATGATAGACCCTCATGGAAAGTAAGATTTAAAAATGGATGTATAATTAGCATAATCACTTTGTGTACAGCAATGATGAACACAGCACTGTAAATCAAATACACGTCGATAAAAAAAGACTGAAGTTCTCCGAAAAAGAAGGAATTCTGCATTCAGACTGCCCTGAGACTCAAGGCAACAGCATCAGATCCCGCTGGAATTCCTAGCTTGCTGGACTTCCATGAGAATTTTGAACTTGCCAGCCCCTATAATTGTGAGAGCTAGTTCCTTAAAACAAATATTACTTTCTGTGTGTGTGTGTGCCTGTGTGTGTGAGTTGCTCAGTCATGACCGACTCTTTGGGACCCCATGGACTGTAGCCCACCAGGCTCCTCTGTCCGTGGAATTCTCCAGGCAAGAATACTGGAGCGGGTAGCCATTCCTTTCTCCAGGGGACCTTCCTGAGTATGTATATTGTATTCATTCTACTTCCCTGAGAAACTCGTACTGATATAGGTAGCCCTGTTTGTGATGAAAATTCAATAATTAATTTGATGCAAATATAAGGGAATTTTTGCAGACTGATTTCCATCTAATAACATTTTGTATTTATTGAGCACTTATGTAAGTTTAGGTTTTCTAAATGTATATTTATCATCATACATGTAATTTCATAGGACAATATTTTGGAAGAAGTAGTTTAACATGCTGGGTAAATCTGTATTTTATTTTCATTCTTACTGTAGTATTTTAAAGGTGTGTCATGAAGGCAGTGAGGTCAAGAAATTCCAGTTTTAAGGGATTATCATTTGGGAAGACTAGGTATTTTAGGCACCACTAATTAATAGATCACAGCCTGAAGATGAAATTCATGTCATCTTTCAGTGGAAATGAAACATTCTAAATCTTTTTCTTACACAAGAACATACCTACCATTTCCTAGGGTATTCTTTAACTACAATATGCATTTGTAGATATATGCATTTGTAACCAAAAGTGTATTAAAGAGATATAGTTTTAAAATAATTACATTAAATGTTATACATAATGATGTAATATATATTAGATCCCAATTTCAAAATATTTCTTAGGCATTCTTTCAATGTCCTTAAAGTAGGCTTAAATTTAAATCTAGGTTCAGAAAATCCTAAAGGTCAGAAGAAAAATACCTAAACCTTAATAATTAAAAAGTATAGAGTATACATCTTTAAAAATTGTTATTTTTTGTGTGACTTTATGTTCATATTATGAATATAAGCTTTTACAGTATGCAAAATACATAAATATAAATATATAAAACTATAAACAGTAGCTTTGAAACATACCTTGAATAACTACAAATTAAGATCAAGTGAAATATAGTACCTAATTAACATTAACTCTATGGTAACACATTTATTCATAGTGTATATGAGAAACGTGTTTTTCAAAGGATCTGTGCAGACCAGACATTTATCAATTATCAGAGTTACCCCACAGGCTTATTCTTTGAAAGAAAGAACACTTCTTTACATTTCCTCGTAAGACACGCTATTTTGGGAAGTTCCATATTCTTGAATGTATGCTGTATTTTATAACTATTGATGGACAAATTGTTTGCATGTTAGGTTGTCTTAAATTTTCACTGTATTCATTTATAAAATTTGCAGTGACCATAAAGAGTGTATCTGTTCCCCTAACATAGTGATTGATTGGTCAAGGCATTTAAACCTGAGGTTTTTGAAGATGAACATATGTGAATATCAAAGATTATTAGATATGGGTTTCATATTTGATTGCATGCTATAAAACCTTCAGAACCAAATGTACTCACCAAAGAGATGACATTGTGTGGACTATGGTTCACCCACACCAAAAGGGCATCCTACAAAGAGATGAAATGGAGGAAGGAAGGAAATAGGCATAAATTACCCTAACCATGATTTGATAAATATTCAGATATTAGACAGATTTGTAATATGCTGGAACAAGTTTCAAAGGGATATTTGTTGTATTATATGTGAGATTTGGCCAAAGTTTTTCTAGCTTTTGTTTTGTTCTTAAACCCATACCAGAGAAATCATGTGAAAGTCCTTAAATAAATTTGGAGAGAGTCTCCATTTGGACAAAAAAAAGGAAAAGAAATAAATCCCTCAAGATGTTTCTTCAACTCAGATCCATGAGCCAGAAAGTTTGTCAACATTTAAATGTACTATAAAGAATATATAGTGGACTTTAATATCAGTTTCTGGGTCACTTAAATGTGTAGCCAACAAAATGTTTCATTTTTGTCAGATCTGCTCTGGACCTTATTTATGTGCTCCAAGTTGCTCTTATTCCTAGATGTTATGCTCAAAACTCTTCTTGCTTCAGAGATGGAGTGTGTTTTTTCAAGGGTGTTTATATTTACACTTGCCAGAGACTCTGAAACATAGTAAATCAGAATTTACCAGGAATCCTTTTAATAGTGGCAAGATGCAAGATCAAGGGGATTCTCATTTATTAGTGGAGTGGGCGTGCAGTTAAAAATGGGCAGAACTAGTAGTGACGATAACCACTGGCTTATACTCATCTCAGAGTTCAGTCCTTAAACTGCCAAACCTAGTTGTTGCTTCCAGTGGCAGGAAAATGATCCTTCCAAGACGGGCAGCTTGTTTCATTGATTAGTACCTGTATCCTTGCTTAGCACTCAGGATTAATCATGTGACAACATGGTGTCCTGTCTGAGTTTTTTCTCAGTCCTGGTCTTCGGTTTAGTTCTCTTTTCTTCTGTTGAGCATCATGACACGCCCTTGCTATGCTAATAAACAACTCCCTACCTTCCCTCTTATCTCTGCCACCCTTCTAACCCCCAGGAACAGCTCAGCATGCTTATGGCTTAATCACTTCATGCCCAAGGACACATGCTCTGTACTGAATGAAGCTTGTAATCAAATGATAGAGCTCTACTTGACTATCATACCAAACAGCAGTCCAATGCATGATTTTTCTAATTATCTCCCCTGTGGTGGACATTAGCCCCTGTTTGGTTTTCAATTATAACATCTATATGTCTTAGTCCCCAAACGTTCCTCAGGGATATACTATCAGAATAACCATGGAGAAGATAGTCAAAATGCCAGGAAAGCAACTCCTTTTGATGACTTTCCTTCCTCTTCATGATAAACTGGACCATTATTTGGAGAGGGGCTGAAGTATTCATTTGAAAGATGAATCAAATGCATTACTTTTTCAGTTAAATAATAATTCTCAGAATTTTCTCCAGATAATAACAAAATTAAATGCCATATTAATTTCTCAAATATTTTTCATACAGGCAGGCATCATTGCTTTTCACTGAAAGAATGTTCTAAATGAGCTTATTTTCTGCAGTCATTAAAACTGTGATTTTTTTTTTTTTGAAGTTTAATTTGTTCACTGGCTCTTTTAAGTACATAATTCCTTAGAATCTGAGTCAGACAATAACAATATTATATTTTAAATAATTGATGTTTTTGAAGGCATTTCAGGAAGTTTTCAATTAAACGTTGTCAATACGTATGCAGCATTTTTATGACAAAAGCATGTATCATTTTTGCTATTATTTCAGTTAATTAATGAAAGAGAAAGAGATTTCCTGAAAAATGTTGAATTTTGCAAAATGTTAATATTCTTTTCACGTTGTCTGTCCCAAAAGGAGATATTACGGAGTCATTTTGTTTGGGTGTCAAGTTTTATGGATGATCTTTGTCAGAATCATTTGTATTTTTCAGTTTCTTTGCACATGTCATTAATAGGGAGCTGCTTCTTTGCTTGCATGAATGTTTGATTTCTCCTTCTAGTTAAATAGTGATCCAAATGCAAAATCTAATGCTTAGGGTAATCATGTGAATTTATGACCATCACTGGGATGCTAGGCTTTCAGAAATGAAATTGAATAGATCATATTTCTCCATAAATGTAGGTTTTACAGCTGAGATAGATCTAATATTGATAATCTCTTTATTTAACTGTTTCAAAATGCCATATGTGACTGAAAGCAACAGAATGGAAATAACTATGTTTATAGCAAATAGAACAGGAAATGAAAGCAAGATATGCAGCAAGCATCTCACTGAAGTGAGCAGCACATTAGCGCTTTAGCGCAGTAGCATTAGAGGCAGCAGGCAGCAGGCTGAGGGAAGGGGCTGGGGCGCACTCAGATGTAGGCTGAGGAAATTAAAATGGGAAAAAATATGATGGCTATTTTCAGATGCTCAGAATCTCCTAGGAGGGATAACTTGAAGACTAAATTAAAACCAACTTAAAATCAGAGAAAAATACTTGTTGATTTATTTCAACAATTTTGTAAGGAACAGAGTGCATCTACTAGACCACAATTCCCCAATATCTACCCTCGTCGGATCCGTATTATTGCAACGCCAGGATTCCAGGTACAGCAGAACTTCAATTTAGGAGACATCCTTTATCCTAAAACAGATTCTGACTTTGTCTTTCTCTTAGTCTGCATTCATTCCTTTATCCCATGTGGTCTGTTCGAGGGAGATTAAAGGGAAAGTGCTATGGACTGAATTGTTTCCTGAAATTCATATGTTGATGCCCTGACATCTAATGTGACTATATTTAGGAGTTAAGAGTTTTTTAAGAGGCAATTAGGGGTAGGGTCCTAATCAGATGTGATTAGTGGCCTAAAAAAAGGAGGAAGAGAATCATCTCTCTCTCTCCACCTTGTGAGAACGCAGGGGCAAGATGGCCGTCTGGAAGCCAGGAAGCGAGCCGAGCCCTTCACATAAACGGACGACGCCGGCACCGCGGCCGTGCGCCTTCCAGACTCCAGACGGTAAGAAAATAAATTTCTGTTGTTTAAACCACCCGATCTGTGGTATTTTGTTACGGCAGTCTGACCAGACTAAGACAGAAAACACATTCATTCCCAACACGTATCTGTGCTCAGATGACAGGACGATTCTTTACTATTTCATTTGGTTTCCTCTCAGACCAGAGTGTTTTTGCAGCCATGATGGTGACAGATCCTCACCGAGGTTTTCTGAAGACAGTGTTCAGGCTGCCTTTGCTCACCATCCTGCACTCATTTGTCAAATCCTTAGAATAAAGAGGGACTCTGGTTAGAAAAGGAACAAGAGCATAAAGCCCCTGCTTGAAATCTCAACAATCTTGATGAGAACCAAACTTAGTTATTAGGGAAATAGTAGTCACTATATATATATGTGTGTGTGTGTATGTGTGTATATATATAAAATTCAAAGATTACTTGCATATATATCCATTTTATCCTACAAAATTTAAATCCTCTAGTTATTCAACTTACATCTCAAGTTCTGCCATGGCTGTTTTAGTGTGTGTGAGATATAGAAGAGACTCAAATGACTATATATGTATGTCTGAAGGGAAAAGGCAGAGATTTCTTTGAATTCGAATTTGGAAAAAGGAGGTTATTATTTACCAATGTATCTAAATATGTATAAATGTGAGTAGATCACCCAGGATAAGTATGATAAAGACCAAATTTTCAATTTGCAAATTAAATTCTGGAGGTATCATAAAATTCATAATAAGTCAATTACTATCTTTAAGCTATCCCAAATATCAGAGCAAATGGACAGAGAGAAAGTGTACAAAGTATATGGTAGAAAATCTATATGCCTTTAAATCCTGACATAAAAGAAATTAAAAATAAAAGCAAACCTTTCAAGTTTCATCACATTAGGATTAACTTCCCATGTTTACACACATATTCATTCATCATTTATTTTAAGTGCCTACTACATACCAGTCATCTTGCCAGGCTTTGGGCATGAAAATTATACAAAGATGGCATCCCTCTCTGACTTAAGATTTTCTATACACAAAAATGGCCCAATAACTCTGAGATTTGGTAAATTGGAAATTTTGACTCAAAAGAGCCACAGAGATATTGCTATGAAAGTCACTCTGCTGTAGTTTTTACAATTGATTTCTCAAACATATAACCTGTTACGAAAATCAGAAAGTAGATACTTCATTTAACTGAAAAAGTAAAATGTAATAGATTACTTTGGCTCCAAAAGCAAACTTAAGACTGTCTCATGAAGATTTTGTCCCCTAAAAACACCAGTATGGAAACTATACAAGTCACTACGGCAGCACTTCTCCAGAGTAACCAGGATGCTCTGCCTCCAGAGATGATCTTTCCCTGTTGAATTCACGAATAGGGAGAAACACAGAGGGAGGCTAGAAGGAATGAAGCAAGATGACTCTTTTCTCCACACTCTCTTTTCCTTTTCCTCTGTAGATTGGGGTCAGGGAGATTTCTTTCTGTGAATAGCACTGGAGACTACTTCATGGATATAAGGGGCTTCCCTGGGAGCTCAGCTGGTAAAGAATCTGCCTGTAATGCAGGAAACCCTGGTTCAATTCCTGGGTCTGGAAGATCTGCTGGAGAAGGGAAAGGCTACACCCTCCAGTATCCTGGCCTGGAGAACTCCCTTCTCTATACAGTGCATGGGGTCGCAAAGACTCGGACACAACTGAGCGACTTTCACTTTCACTTTCGTGGATATATGTGGTTTATGTGCACCATCTACTTAGACTTCAACTTCTCTCCTCATTTTTGCTTCTCCATTTGCTTCTCTAACCAGCTCACTTCTTAGACAGACAGACCTTTAGTAGGTACTGCCCTGGTTTGAATGCAGTTTTTATCATCAATATGTTAATCTAACGAAGTATATACCTTAACAATGCATTCTGCTACATTGTGATAAAATCATCAAGAATATAGAATGCTAGATGATTTAGGTATTTGTGACATATCTAAATGTTGTACTAATGTATTTTTATGTGATTTCTATCCCAATATTGTAGACACATTTATCAGATCAACACTTCGATGATCTAATCTAATTTTGCCAACATCAAGGCTATATGTCACGTAGGTTCAGACAGACTCATTAAACTTGAGGTTTTTAGTTCTTCAGTGTCCATCCAAACTTCTTATCTCATTTTGGACCCAAAATTCCTCAGTCTTGGCTTCGCTCCATTTAGTTCTCATAATCCTCACCACAGACACAGATAAGTTATGAGCTGTTCACTGAAGAGTCTAATTTTCCTGTTCTCCTTGGGACATTTTTGGGGCCTGCTTTTCCACTATGTGATAAAGCAATGAGCAGGGAAATGGTTAGCAGGGTGATATACAGGGGCAGGATAGGCTCTGGATCGTAATTCACAAGTTTCTGATTGACATGATTATTTGGCTTATCTTTTGCAGATTTGGATGGTAAAAAACATTTCATCATTGTAAAGCTGACACTGAAGAAAAGAGTTTGGGAAATAGATATGTCAAGTTCTGGTCTTCCCTTTGTTACTATCTATATGGGAAAAATTTATTCGGGAAAAATCAGATCATCTTTGTGCGTCCTCATTTGTATTTAGTGTTTCTAGACTATAAAAATGATAAGCTGTACTTTTCTTCTTCTTTCCATTTTTCAAGAACATTTAGAATGAGCCAACCCTCATAGTCAAAGTTTTATAGCAATTTAGAGAGATTCATTTATGAATTTATGAATTATGGCACTCTATGTGGACATAGTCAGCTGGTATATCATTGTTCATTTTGTTCCCTAGTTGGTAAGGCATTGTTGTTCAGTTGCTAGGTCACATCCAACTCTTTGCAAAGCCATGAACTGCAGCATGCAATGCTTCCCTGTCCTTCATTATCTCCCAGAGTTTGTTCAAACGCATGTCCACTGAATCGGTGATACTATCTAACCATCTCATCCTCTGTCACCCTCTTCTCCTTTTGCCTTCAATCTTTCCTAGCATCAGGGTCTTTTCCAATGAGTCGGTTCTTCTCATCAGGTGGCCAAAGTATTGGAGCTATAGCATTAGTTCTTTCAATGAATGTTCAGGGTTGATTTCCTTTAGGATTGAATGGTTTCTTCTCCTTGCAGTCCAAGGGACTCTCAAGAGTCTTCTCCAGTATGACAATTCGAAGGCATCACTTCTTCGGTGCTCAGCCTTCTTTATGGTCCAACTCTCACATCTGTACATGGCTACTGGAAAAACCATAGCTTTGACTATATGGATCTTTGTCAGCAAAGTGATTTCTTTGCTTTTTAATATGCTGTCTAAGTTTGTCATATCTTTCCTCCCAAGGAGCAAGCATCTTCTAATTTCACATCTGCAGTCATGGTCCACAGTGATTTTGGAGCCTAAGAAAATAAAATCTACCACTGTTTCCACCTTTTCCCTTTCTATTTGCCATGAAGTGATAGGACCAGGTGCCATGAGCTTAGTTATTTAAATGCTGAGTTTTAAGCCAGCTTTTTCACTCTCCTCTTTCACTCTCATCAAGAGGCTCTTTAGTTTCTCTTCACTTTTTGCCATTAGAGTGGTATCATCTGCATATCTGAGATTGCTGATATTACTCCTGGCAACCTTGATTCCAGCCTGTAATTCATCCAGCTCAGCATTTCACATGATGCATAGAAGTTACAGAAACAAGGTGATAATATACAGTCTTCTTGTACTCCTTTCCCAATTTAAAACCAGTCCATTGTTCCATGTCTGGTTCTGTTGCTTCTTGAACCGCATACAGGTTTCTCAGGAGACGGTAAGATGGTCTGGTATTCCCATCTCTTTAAGAATTTTCCACAGTTTGTTCTGCTCCACACAGGCAAAGGCTTTAGTGTAGTCCTTTTGCTTTCTCTATGATCCAGTGAATGTTGGCAATTTGATCTTTGGTTCCTCTGCCTTATGTAAACCCAGCTTGTACATCTGGAAGTTCTCGGTTCACATACTGCTGAAGCTTAGCTAGAGAATTTTGGGCATGCTGTTACACAAAATCCTTGAAGGGTTTGCTAGAAATAACAACATAGATATCAAATAGAAGGTGAAAAAAGATCTTCAGACATTCCTTATAGTTTGTCTTATGGTTGACTCTAGTATAACTATTGAGTTGTCTTTCTTCATATGAATCATTTAGAACTGTATTTTTGTTTTCACTCTTCAGCCATCTCATTCGAGTGGAACAAAATCTCTGTATGAGTGGTCACATCAAAGATATTTGATGGTATTGAGTCATCTTCATTTTACCGTTTTTACTGCTTACATTAAATATAGATATAACAAGACTCTCAGGGAAGAATTTGTCCATAATTTGTTATAAGCTAGCATTTACTTTATTGTTTTTCTTCCCTTGTTTTATTACAGTACAAAGAATAAACCACAGTGGAGAGCTCTGGTATTTTTGATACTCAAAACTTAAAACTGAGGTGACAAGAAAATTATTTTGTGTGTATATTTTAATGTTACTGCATAATTAATGCATTCCAGAGAAAAAAAGGAATATAAAACATGTACATTAGAACATTTAACTAACTCTCTTATTGTGGTAAAAACCAAGCTTTCAATAATTAGTTTCTTTGTAAAAGAGAAAGAAAAGAAATCCAAGCATTACTAGTCTTGAATTATAAAACAACAAACTATCTCTTTCTCTGTGGCTTTCATCCATATAATTTACAGTACAAATGCAATTTTTGGTTCACAAATGCTTCTATATTGAGAGCTGTGTGAAAAATAGAATGCCTAGTTCCAATTTTCTTGCCAAACAAAGAAAACAAAATCCTTCCCCATCTTCTGTATTATGTAAGTGCCAATAACGCCTCTTTGATGGTAGCTTTGTGTTTCATTGTGTTTTTGCTTTTAATTAAGATATATTGGGTAAAATAGTGCTTCATTGTATTGTACAAAATACTGAAGCGTGGGCTAATTACAGCCTTCAATGGGATTCAGTATAGACCTCATGTTACTGTCTTATTCCCATTTTTTAGTGTTTAGCAAAGTATTCTGATGTTATATTTTCTCTTGGGATTTTCTTTTTAGCTTCTCTTCATCCAAATGAAAAGCAGTGACCCCTACCTAAAATGTTAATGAAATAGCTACCTCATTTGTTATAAAGTTTTTATTTAAAAATATCCTTACCATTTTGGATGCCAAAACTCAATTTTGCCCCATATGGCCCTTTTCACAACACTCGTTTTTAGAGGGCATAATTTTCACAGAAGGCAGAATTCAAAGTTAGCAGGTTGGGAGCCAGACAAATATGGAAGAAATGTCACCCTCATCTTTATTTAAACCTAATTAACCTTTTTAATTTAGTCATTAAGTTTTATTGAAAATGAACCAAATACAGTCATAAATTGTGAAAAGAGAAAATAATACATTTGTAAGAGAGAGTCGCTCAGTCGTGTCTGACTCTTTGTGACCCCATGGACTATAGCCTGCCAGGCTCCTCTGTCCATGTAATTCTCCAGTCAAGAATATGGGAGTTGGTTGCCATTTCCTTCTTCAATAATAAATTTAGACATTTAATATAAAGGCAAAATCTCTAGAACATCTAGGCAAAGATAAAATGGTAGGTTGCTCACTGCAAACCAATTAATAAAGGGAAAATAATATTACCCATATTGAGATTGCAATTTACCAAGATGCCAATCTATTTTAGAATTTGCAAAATTGTGATAAAACTCAAGTAATGCCTGGCATCTATCTTTCCTAGAAACTGATTAAGTACTTAGTTGCCTTGAAAAAATGACTACTGGGAATATTCCATTGAGGTTTCTTTGATTCCTGAGCATGGAGTATGACTGGGGTGGGAAATGAGGTGGCCAAAGGACAATTTTATCTCTTTTTATATGGCCTTAAGTGACATATCATCTCCAAATATGAAATACACAGTATGTTTCAGGAAAAATATCCATTGAAACAAAAGCAGCATTTAAGTGGAATGCTATAAACAACTATGAACGTTTCTCATTTATGTTCTTTCTCTGGCCCTTTAGATTCTAGATGCCTGCAATTTCTTTTGTCATGAATTTTCTGCAAACATTATTAGCGTTCATACAAGTATCTAATCTTTTGTTGAACTACACTGGATTAAAATGGTAATTGTAATTATTGTAATTGTCATTTTCATTCTGCATGCTAAATACAATAGAGTGCATTAAATTATTGCCTGAAAATGCATAATGTTTAATAATGTATTTTGAAAGCTGGTTTTGCCAACAGCAATAATAGTGGTATGCAATTATATATGTTATGGAGCGCTTACTATATGTACTGGCCAGACTATCTCCTTAAATTCTTACAACTACCATATGGTATCAGATGGATACAAGTGACTTGTTATTTTGTTCCCAGATGATAGGGTACTATGTGCCTTTCATACAATTTCACATTTAATATTTACATCATCTCCCCCTCCTCAAGGAAGTGGGGATTTTACAAATGAGGAAACTGAAGGTTTGAAAGTAGTATATGGTGATTTGGTTTGCAGACCCACGCAGCTCGATTTCAGAGCCTGTGGTCTCATCCACTCAACAATACTGTCTTTCTTACGGATAAGGCTTTACCTAAGAGACTGAAAGACTGGTCTTGCAGCTCTCTTCCCGTAGAGCTCTGCGAAGGCAACAGTGCCTGACAAGGCTCCCGGATGGTTTGGCCAGTCCACGCGGGACTGGCCGCAGAGCGCTGTGTCCGCAGCAGATGCTCGTGTCACGGCGTTTTCCTAGGCGTGTTTCAGCAGCTCAGTTGGATCAAACCCTCTTGACTCAAAGGAAAGATGACGTCCTCTCAGGGCAGGGGTGGGGAAGGGGAGAGTGGGACTGGTTGAACTGCGAGAGGAGCATCGAGACATATGCACTGCCGTGTGTGAAATAGATAGCTAGCGGGAAGCCGCTGTAGGCTCGGGGACCTCGCTCTGTGATGACTTGGAGGGGTGGGGAGGGGTGGGGTGGGGAGGGGTGGGGAAGGGTGGGGGTGGGGGCGGGGATGGGGTAGGGGTAGGGGTGGGGTGGGGTGGGGTGGGGTGGGGTGGGGGTGGGGGTGGGGTGGGGTGGGGGTGGGGGTGGGGTGGGGTGGGGGCGGGTGGGGGTGGGGTGGGGAGGGGAGGGGTGGGGTGGGGTGGGGTGGGGCGGCGGTGCCGGGGGCGGGGGTTTTGCTGATCCTGTTGGCCGTGCCCGTTGCCGTGCAGTTCACACTGTCCGCACTGTTCGCTGAACCCGGGGTAGGCAAGCTGGCGCGAGCTCAGAGAAGACCCAGGAGCTGTAGTTCTGCAGACGCGTTTATTCTGCCCTGGCTGCTGCAGCAGCCGTAGCGGTACTCTCTCCGGGCCGGCTCACCGGACCCCGCCGTGACGCAGCAGTAAACGCTTCCCCCTTTCCGGGTGGAGCTCACACATCCTCACAGCGGGAAGTATCCCGTGACCAAGCAAGCACCTCGTGCCGCGCAGGCACAGTGCTATAAATGAGCTCAGCTCTTACACAGTCGTTAACCACAAAACATGGGGTGAGACAGCATGAACGTGTCATCTCGGCTAATTCTTCCCACGGTGGGACTCGAGACAAGGCGGGTGCGCTAAGCCACTTGGGTTGTGTCCAGCTCTTTGCGACCCTATGGACTAAAGCCCGCCAGGCTCCTCTGTCCCTGAGATTCTCCAAGCAAGAATAACGGAGTGGGTTCCAGGGGATCTTCCTGACCCAGGGATTGAACCGCATCTCCTGCACTGGCAGGCGGATTCTTTACCACTAGCGCCGCCTGGGAAGCTATGGCGTGCTTATAGCTAATTCACCTTTTTGTACAGTGGAAGCCAACACAGCATTGTAAAGCAACCATCCTACGGTGAGAACCATTTTCTTAAGAAGATTATGTCCTTAAGGCGGCTTCAGGTTCTGTGTAATCTGGCTTCCTGTTCTCTCCTTGACCTCATCTCCTACTCCTCTTCCTCTGCACATGGCGCTTTAGCCACTTTGCCATGTTGTATTTTGTTCAGTTCACCAGGGATGCTCTTCAACTTCAAATATACCCCTTGCCTGGGATGCACTCACCCCAGAGATCTACGTGATTATCTCCTGCACAACTTCCATGTATTCCCACAATCTCAAGTCTTGATGACCTACTCTGCATCCTATTTATAGTACAGGTGTTTGAACTTTCAGCCTGGCAGTTCCCATCCCCTTTACCCTGTTCTAATTCTTTTCCTCCTTCTGGCATACTAGGTAATCTACTTATTTGTTGTCTCCCTTCCCTGTTCAACATTAGGATTCTTTGTTGTTCTCTGAAATGCCCCAAAGTCCTTAAAATGATGGCCAACAGATGGTAGTTACTCAGCAATATTGTTCAGTGGAAGAATGGGGAGAGCACCAACATTTCTGAGCACAGTAGAGCTCAGTTACTTTAGAAAAGGCAGACCAGAGATCCAACTGCCAACACTCACTGGATCATAGAGAAAGCAAGGGAATTCAGGAAAAACTTCTACCTTTATTTCATCGACTACACTAGAGCCTTTGACTGTGTGGATCATAACACACTGTGGAAAGCTCTTAAAGACACGGGAATATCAGACCATTTTACCAGTCTCCTTAGAAGCCTGTATGGAACAACTGACTGGGGTGCAGGATTGAGAAAGTGGTATGACAGGGCCGTCTGTTGTCACTCCGTTTATTTAACCTACACGCTGAGCACCTCATGAGAAATGCCAGGCTGGATGAGTTACACACTGGAATCAAGATAGGTGGGAGAAACGTCAACACCTGATATGCAGATGATACCATTCTAATGGCAGAAAATGAAGAGGAACTAAAGAGCACCTTGATGAGGGTGAAGGAGAAGTGGGGAAAAGCCGGCTTAAAAGTAAATATTAAAAAAAGGAGAACCTAAGCTCATGGCATCCGGACCCATTACTTCATGGCAAACAGAAGGGGAGAAGGGGGAAATAATGACAGATTCCTCTACTTTGCCTCTATAATCACTGAGGATGGGGACTGCAGCCATGAAATCAGAAGAGGTTTGCTTCTCGGCAGGAAAGCTATGACAAACATAGACAGTGTTTTGAAAAGCAGAAACATTGCTCTGCTGACAAAGGTTCATATAGTCAAGGCTATGGTCGTCCCAGTGGTCACAAACCTTTGTGAAAGCTGGACCATAAAGAAGGCAGAGTGCCAAAGAATTGATGCCTTTGAACTGACCCAGGGATTGAGCCCTGGGTGGTGCTGGAGAAGACTCTGGAGAGTCCCCTGGACAGCGAGATCAAACCAGTCAATCTTAAAGGAAAGCAACCCTGAATGCTCGTTGGAAGGACTGATGTTGAAGCTGAAGCTCCAGTATCTTGGTCACCTGATGTGAACAGCCCACTCATTGGAAAGGTCCCTGATGATGAGAAAGATTGAGGGCAGAAGGAGAAGAGGACATCAGAGGACGAGATGGCTGGATGGCATCACCGTGGCAATGGACATGAATTTGGGCAAATTTTAGGAGATGGTGAGGGACAGGGAGGCCTGGTGTGCTGCAGTCCATGGGGTCACAAAGAGTCAGACACACCGGGGCAACTGAACAACAAGAGTTCAATTAAGTCACAGTATGTATTTCTGAATATGAATCTATGGCAATTCATGATTTCTGTAATAATCAGATATTTCTATATGATAAAGGTAGAAGTTGAAGGTTGGGTGGGATTTCTGGATAGGCAAAGTGTCTTAGACAATGTGGGCTGCTCTAATAGAATATCATAGACCAGGCAGCGTAAAGAACAAACAATTGTTTTTCACAGTTCTGGAGGATGGAAATCTGAGATCAGAGTGCCAACATGGTCAGATTCCTGGTAAAGGCCCTCTTCCTAATTTGTAGACTGTCCTTTTCTCTTTCCAACTGGTGAAGAGACAGAAATGGCTAGTTCTCTTCCTCTCCTCACCCAATCATGAGGCCTTTATGCTCCTGAGCTACGTAGTTCCCAAAGGCCCAAACGCCAGGACATTAGGGTTTCAGCATAATGAACCTGGGGAGACACAAACATCCGTTTCATTGCACAAAGACAGAGTAAGTTGAGAACAAGTACAGAGTCAGGAACAAAGCAGACGACTAGCTTGTTAGAGGTTCTGCTGAGCAACAGGCTGCGGGCCAGATTTAGGGAGACACCCATTTCTCTCGAGGTCTTTTATTTAATAAATATTTACCGAGCCCTTGCTATGTGTCAGAGACTTCTCTAGGGGCTCAGCATTCAGCAGTGAACAAAACAGACAAAATCTCTGCCCTCACGGAGTGAATAGTGAGCTGAGGAGAACAGAAATACTGTGAAAAGACGTAGTTAAATTCTACCAGGACAGGATGCAACGTTAGTTATGTTCAAACAAGAATATGTATGTATGAGATTTGCCTCACTGGAAATCTATTTGTCCCCTTTATACCATGTGACTTAGAATTTAGATGCTTATCTACTGGGAGGACTTGCTCCTAGCCTGTAGGTAGTCTCTGAGAGCTCATATGTTGATGCCATCCTCAGCTATTACTTATGTTTATCAGGCAATGCAACCATTGTTTTCCATTACTTGACATCATTTATGGGATCATTTAAATACAGTATTTTCATTTATTTTAGAAATAAGGACATACTATATCCTTGACACAAAATTGTAGAGAAAAGAGTTATGTGGACCTAAAAATACTATACTCTTCTCCATGGCACTATCTTAATGTGCATTTGGCTGGGGCTGATTGACCGGTTTTCTATAATTATGGCTCACCCCTGCTGCTCTATGCTAGAGTTTGGAGGATGGAAAAATAACAGTCCATGGAGAACACCCTCATACCTCAGGAGTCTGCCAAACTACTATGTAACTCAGAGAGCCCTCAAGAGGCTCTCAGAGAAAATATTCGAACCACGCTTTAATAATGAAACAAGTCTTCCCCTCCCTCAGTCACAAAAGGGGGTCTGTGATCGTCGTGTGGGAGTGTGTGAGTGTGCGGTCGCTTCAGTCGTGTCCGACTCTCTGCAGGAGAGAATCCCCTGCAGGGCTTCCCAGTGGACTGTAGCCCGAGAGATTCTCCAGGCAAGCCTATTGGCATGGGTTGCCATGCCCTCCTTCAGAGGATCTTTCCGACGCAGGGATAGGAAAAAACCATGTGCGTTATGGCCGACTCGGGGAGTCCTTTTTGTTTTACATGGAGTTTTTCTTGATCTCCTTGCCTCTGTGTGCTGTGCCTTATACTGCAGACATCAGTATTACCCCTGCCTCAGTGATGGGCCGAGGGTTTAAAGTTTCACATGGAAAAATGAGTCGCTTTCTTCTGGTCATTTGAATGGCACTTGCTTCTGGCTGTAAACAAACGGATAAGCCAAAAACTATTCAGCAGATACCATGGAATATTTTCTTTGGTCATTCATTTACCTCTACTGCTGCTGCAAGTCAGCTCAGTTCTAATTTGATAACTTTATGTCTATTATTTTAGCAGTTTCCTAACAATCAATAATTGTGTGGGAAATTATTCACTTCACATATAATACAAAATGTGCAGACTATTTAACTTTTCATTTCAGTTGTAAAAATCAGCAACAATTTAAACATTTTAAACCATGAAAAATTTTAAATTTAAAAATTCTTTCTAGCTAAAGAAGGTGGCTTAAAATATTGTTATAAAGTTAATGCATTTTAAAAATCTGTTTATTTTCTACTTGTGGAATTATTAACATGGGATAGGACAAACAAAAGTTTTCTTCTATTTGAAGAAAAATAGAATGATAGTTGAATATTCTGCAGTCATTGATTTTTTGCCAGTTACTACGTAGTGCATAATAACCTCTAATTAGATGCTTTATAAGTTGTTGTTTAGTCACCAAGTTATGTCTGACTCTCTTGAAACCCTGTGGACTGTAGCCTGCCAGGCTCCTTTTTCCATGGGATTTCCCAGACAAGAATACTGGAGTGGTAGGCATTTCCTTCTCCACGGGATCTTCCTAACCCAGGGATCAAACCTGAATCTCCTGCTTGGTAGGTGGATTCTCTACCACTGAGCTACCTGGGAAGCCCCACTTTATAAATAGATACATGAAGTTTAATTCATTTTTGAAATTATCTCATTCCATCTTCTAAAGAAAAATATCCCTCTAATAGAATTTAGAGTGATACAAAGATTACTCCTATTGTCGACTTTAGGACTCTCTAGGTGTGTCAAGTGACAAGTCCTTGTGGAATGTCCTGAAAGTAGTATATCTAGATATAAAATTGTACTGCATTTCATTTCAATCACAGCATCTTTACCTATAAAATAATTACTACATATCTATTTATATAAAGTACAGCAGTAAATGTCAGGACCCCAAATACAACTTTCCAAGGTCCTCATTCTAGGGCTGGTTTCAAAGCTAATGACATAGATCTTAACAATCGCTAGGGGAAACTGAAAGAGGGATAGAATTCTATGGGATGAGATAATAAGGGAAATTTTAAAGATGAAATGAGTCTTGACCTGCATCATGAAGAAAAGGCAGAGTTTAGCTGAGTATGGGGAAAAGGCATAAAAAATGGGCCAATACTAAGATGAGGACATACTCAAGAATATATTAAGGGATAACACATTGAACAGTTTTCCTTGAATAAGCTATTTAACTAGAGAAATGGTAAGAAGTGGGTAAACTTAGACTGTAGGAAATTTAGATTCAGTTCTGGAGAAAAATGGCGATTGTTAACTATTTTGATTGCATAAAATAACATTTTATGCATTATTTCTTTTACCATGAATATCTTTCTCTCACTGAGGTACTTGTTTCTATGATTAGAGTTCTGAAAAGGCTCATCTTTGTCTGCCTTTACATTTAATTTTCCACTTATCATTCACTTAACCTTTTATCTAGTTTTTTTCTATACTTCATATTATTTGTTCCTACCAACTTGAAGACTTCATGGCTATTTTAGCTTGTCCAGTAAAGAACAAAGAGATAATGGGTATCCCTTTCCTGCATACAGAAGAATGACAAATTAAGTGGACACACATGAGCTTCCAAACAATGTTATTGCATTATTTATTTTATTAAGTTTCACTTCAATGAAAAATTTCTTTCTCGGAGACTGAATGCATCTTTTGATGTCATAAGGAAAAGACAAAGAAACACAATCCAGCCAGAAGGTATGGAGTTTGATCTTTGGCTTTTCCAACCTCGTTGTGACCACTAACAAAATTTCATGTGTAGTCTCCAAAGTCATTTGGAGTTCACAAAATCAAATTACCTCTCGTGTTACCCCTTTACCTATCCCAACATGTTGATCTCCCTGCAAATATGTCATGATCAAATTTCCTATTGTTACCCTTGTCTGGAGAGAGATGCACACTGTATCCAATTCCTTCATCAGTTGGTACACATTAACATAATAAATGGCAGGTCCCTCTTTATGATCATGGGATAATGTTGCTATTAACCAGAATGTCTTCTTTTTAGCCAGATCTCCGGTGAACTATACTTCCTTTAAACAGTTATAAATTGAATTATTCTTTCCTTCCTTTTAGAGACTTAGTCTAAAAACCCGAGTCTGAGCACTTTCTTTTTCCTACCTTGAAAATTGCAATAATGTTCCAAAATGTGTCACTAAAAAAGGACTATTCCATAAGAAAGTTGTCACTATCAGAGTTTAACAGGCTATTTTTATCCAAGATGACTAATCTTTAATCAGCAAATGACAATTAGGCATTGTTTGGAGAATTTCAGTGTAGAGACACAATGTAACAGTGACTCCTTCTATCATCTTTCTTGGTTATTATGTGTAATCTGTTTTAGAACACTTATTAAGTCTTTTAGCTTCATTCAGTGCCTACCCTGCTTGAAGCATGCTTGAAATGAGAATTGTGGGTACTTTATACTTTTTTGATTTTAGAATTAGCAACCCACTATTCTGAAACTGTTATTTTGAATCCTTTTGACCTAGGAGTCCTGGACAATGTTAATGAAGAAACTGCATTTATGTTGGGCTCTATTTTCTCACCTACTTTAGCACTGCATCAATAACTGTGAAACATGGCTTTGTTTCCTTTTGAATACTTTGTTTTCCTATTTGTAACCTACTTTTACCTGTAGTTACTATATGTTTTCTATGATTTTATATCAAATAATATACTCAAGAAGCAAACAAATAGCTAACATATCATAGTGTAATCCTAAAATACCCTTGGGTTATTATATAAAAACAATATTGAGATAATAATAAAAAAATGAGTTAACATGTATTGAAAGATTAAGATGTTGTAGACACTATATTAAGCAATTTATAAACACTGTCTCATTTAACTTTCAAAACAACCTTAGGGTAGAAATTATAATTTTTTCCATCTTTAGAAAAAGGAATTTAGACAGAGAAGTTAGTATGGTCGACTAGAAAATAATTCCAAGCTGACTCTAAAATGGTTATTTACCAATTAATAATGATAATGTTTCTATTAGCCAATTAATTTATAATATTAGTTAATAAAGTAACCAATTAATCATATCAATTTATAAGGTTTGGATTTTATATTGTTTGCAAAAGAAAAAAGATAGTTTTCTATTAATTCTGTTTGACTCCTAGTAAAACACTTCCTCATTCTCAAGTAGAAAAGAAAAATATTTATCTGGTGTTCCTGCAGAATTTTTAGTTTCTTAAGAGGAAAATCTCTGACCTAGACTGGATGTTCACTAAGGTCACGGATAACAAATGTGCCTGTCACACTAGAGTTGAGGAAGTAGGAAGTTTGTGCCTGGGAGAACATGGAATAGTCAGAGACAGCAAATAACAGGTACAGGAAAAGACAAACTGCTGGTTTTGTCCCTTCTTCTTGCTCTCCAAAATTACTTTATGTGTTGGTGATAGTGCCCTTTAACAATGAGCTTGGGAATTAAGGAGTAACAGAAATCGTCCGTTTTACTTCTTTCATTATAAACTTCAGATATCCCCTTCTAACCAAATTCAGCCACCATAATTCTTCACAGAAGTTATTTCTTCTTAACATGACTTTACAGGAAATAATTTTAATCTCCTCTACAATGTTTTTAAAATTGAATATAAGTTTTTGTGGATTCCTTGAAAATATTTCTTGGATCTCCAGAAAGGAAAATCATATATTAAAAAACTGAATACCAAAGAAATTTCACAAAAAGATAAAGAGGGTACCTCTAAGCTAAGCAAGAATCATATGTTAATAAGTTAAAAAGTATTTACATTAGAGATAAAAATAATCTAAGTTTACTGATTTATATAGTAAGTAGAAAAATAAATTATAATCCACTTAGTCATTATGTTATTATAAGTCAATCATCACAGTTTTAGCTTTACTTGGTGTTTAAAGACAGAATAAAAATATTTTTATCACTGACATAGATATTGGTGAGGCATAATTGAAGAAAAAAGGAATCAAAAAAGCTATCTGAGTATTTAGACTTGTTTAGTAAAAGATTTAAGGTAATATAGACAGACAGGGAAAGAGACTCTATTCTATTATTACTTGGAGGAGAACATAATGGCCCCCACGTCACAGATCTGGGATGAGATAGGCTCTCTTAGAATAGCTATTGAGGCTGATGTTGGCTTGCCATGGCCAGTCTTAGCACCTCATTACCTAAGAGCTATGTATATGTATAACAACATCATAAAAGAGCTGTGGATAAGATTATGACAAAAGGATTGAAGGAGGGATAGATAAAGCAAGGTTAAAGGTGCTAACAACTTTTTCAAGTCCTAAAAAGCAAAGTAAAAATAAGAATGGTCTATAAATAAATAGCAAGTGAAGAGAGTAATTGCTAAACAAATTTGAAGGGGTGATGGGGTAGAATTAAACTTGGGTGAATATTACATGTGGCAGAACCCCTTTGTAACTACATAACAGATAGAACATATGACCTCCTGAGAAAAGCAGCCTCATCCTTGAAGCCCCCATGAGTTCACACCCACCCTGCACAAAGACTGGTCTGCAGACATAAGAGGTGTGCTCTCAGCCTCACCCACCGCGTGCAGAGACCAAGCCACAACGGCAGTGGGCACGCAGCTCCCCCCTTTCTGTGACGCCCAGCCCAGCGGGGTGAGTGGTCTCCCGGCAGCCACAGCCCCGGCACAGCCGGTGGGCACACGCCGCCCACACCAGCGAAATCCAGCGAGTGCCTGGCTTGGGAAGCCAGAGGAGATCACACTTCTGGACCGCACAGGAAAAACTGCTTCTAAACAGAACCATTCACTCAGGACTGCAAAATGTGGATACTTCACCTGACATTTATGGGCAATCCCAGAGAGACTGGCAAATGAAGACAGAGGAATATGTTCCAACTCAAAGAACATGGCAAAACCCCAGGAAAATTACCTTAATGAAATGGAGAAAAAGCAACCTGCCTGATAAAGAACTCAAAATATAGGTCGTAAAGATGCTCACTGCTCTCAGAATAAGAATAGGGGAAAACATTAAGAACTTCAACATAGAGGTAGAAAATATAAAAAATATATATGAAACATATATATGTAACTTTTATTTTATATATATAACTGAAATGAAAAATACACCTGAGGGTTTTCACAACAGAATGGATGAAACAGGAGAAGAAATCAGTGAGTTGAAAGACAAGCAATGGAAAATGCCCAGATAGCACAGCAAATGAAAGGATTAAAGGAAATGAGGATACTTCAAGGGACCTCTGGGAAAACATCAAGCTGATTACACTTGCATTACTGGAGTTCCAGAGGGAGAAGATAGAGAAAAGTGCTAGAAAGATATTTAAAGAAATAATAGCTGAAAACTCCCTTAACCTTGGGAAGGAAAAAGACAACCATGTCCAAGAAGCCCAGGGAGTTCAAATAAGAGGAACCTAAATAGAAACACATCAAGGCACATTATAACTAAAATGGTACAAGTTAAGGATAAGGAGAGAATCTTAAAAGCAGAAAGAAAACGGCACCTTACTCATGAGAGAAACCCCATAAGGATACGAGGAGATTTTTCACCAGAAGGTTTACAGGCCATAAAGGAGTGATGTGACATGTACAAAATGTTAAAAGTAAAAAGCAACCAAGAATACCATACCCACAAGGTTGCCATTCAGAATTGAAGGAGAGATTAAGAGTTCTACAGATAAGCAACAATGGAAGAAATTCATCACCACTAACTTGGCCTTACAGGAAATGTTAAAGGAATTTCTCTAAGCTAAAAAAGGCACTAATTAAGAATAAGAAAACACACTAAAGTAAAAATGTCACCAGAAATTGGAAATGCTAATGGAGTGAATTAATCATTTATAATCAAGTAGTAAGGGTAAAAGACAGAAACAAATAAAGTTAATTACGAATATAATAACTAGTCAAGGAATACCCAAAATAAAAAGACAAATGTGTTTTCAAAATATAAAACATGGGGCGGGTGTTAAATGTATAAAGCTTTGGTTTGTGTTCAAAATTAAGTCCCCATAAACTTAAAAGAAACTGTTGTATATATGGGATGTTACACGTGACATTCAAGGTAACCACACACACACAAACGTAGCATATACACAAAAGAAAAAGCAAAGAGAAAAAACACGAACATAGCGATGAAGAGAACAGCCAAGCCACAAGGGAGGAGAGAAAGAAAAAAAGAAAGAAAGAGAGGAGCCCTATGAAAACCACCGGCAAACAATCAAGGAAATGGCAATGGGGCACACCTCTCAGTAGCAACTTCAAATGTAAAGGACTGAACTAGTCAATTGGGCCCCGTGGGCTGTAGCCCGCCAGCTCCTCTGTCCTGGACTTTTCCAGGTAAGAATACTGGAGTGGGTTTCCATTGCCTACCCCTGGGGATCTTCCTGACCCAGAAACCAAATGCATGTCTCTTGCATCTCCTGGATTGGCAGACAGATGTTTTACCACGGCACCTCCTGGGAAGCCTCTACCCAATTGAAATAAAAGGTAGTTAAATGGGTTAAAAAAATATACATTCTATATACTGCCTTTAAAGAGACTCATTTCAAACCCAAAGACACTAACAGACTGAAAGTGAAGGAATAATATCTATCTATCTATCTATCATCTATCTATATACATATATCATGAAAATGAATATTGAAAGAAAGCTGAGGTAGCCATATTTACATCAGAAAAAATGACTATAAAGAAAGACCCTAGCAAAAAACAAATAATAGCATTACATTAGGACAAAGACGTCAATCCAACAAGAGGATATAATATTTACAGACATTTATGTACCCAATAAAGAAGCACCTAAATATAAGGAGCAAGGCTTCCCTGGTTGCTTAGTGATAAATAATCTGTCTGTAGTGCAGGAGTTGCGGTGTTGATACCTAAAGTCATCAGGATCCCCTGGAGAAGGAAACGGAAACCCACTCTAGTATTCTTGCCTGGAAAATCCCATGGACAGAGGAGCCTGGCAGGCTACAGGTCGCAAAAGAGTTGGACATGACTTAGCGACTAAACAACATCAAATATATAAAGTTAATATTAATAGAAATAAAGAAACCTAGAGATCAATACAATAATGATAGTGCACTTTAATACCTCACATCAAAGGATCATCTAGACAGAAAATCAATAAGGAAACAGTAGTCTTAAGTGACATGTTAGACCTGATTGACTTAGAGTTTTCTTTAAGGAAATTTTATCCCAAAGCAGCAGAATACACATTCTTTTCAGGTGCACATGCAAGTGTCTGCCAGATAGACCACTTGTTAGGCTACAAAACAACTCTCAATAAGCATAAGAAGATCAAAACCATATCAAGCTTCTTTTACGACCGCAACAGTATGAAACTAGAAATCAGTTACATGAAGAAAATTAGAAAAGACACAAACAGATGGAGGTTAAATAATATGCTACAAAACAACTAATGGTTCACTGAAGAAAATCAAAGAGGAAAATAAAAAATACTGGAGACAAATGAAAATAAAAGCACAATGTTTTAAAACTGTGGGATAAAAGCAGTTTTAAGAGGGAAGTTTATAATGACATAAACCTACCTCAGGAAACAAGAAAAAAATCTCAAATAAAACTAACTTTAAATTTGAGGGAACTAAGAAAAGATAATTAAATTGCAAATTAATCCCACAGTAAAAAAAATTATTCCACATCTATCACAATAGAAATATATTGTCTGCTGAAAGCAATCTTGGTCAGGAATAGGTATTTGGGACTTTCATACATTCTGACAATAGTAAAGAAACAGAGGACATTTTTGGAAATTTCAAGTAAAGATGAAAATTTACAAAAACTCACATATCTGGCTATATTTAGGAATATGTTAAACTGTGAAAACAATATTTTGAGAAAAAAGAGCACACTCCAAAATGACATATTCAGTAAGGAAGTGTACATGAAGTTTAAAGTAACATTTTAGACATTAATTGATGTTTAAATAAATAATAAAAACAAATAAGAATGGGCATGAAAAATACTAAAATTAATTCTGCCTGGAGCAGGAATTAAAGGAATAGAATTAGTAAGTTGTAACAATGTTCTTTGATGGTAATATTTATTTCTTTAAAAAGTGATGTAAATGAATATGAAATAATGCCAAGGTTTTTCTAAAGGAAGCTGTGTGTACATGGATAAAGTAAACACTGAGTTTTCATTAACTTCTTATTTTGATGTAAAATTTGAAATATTTCATGAAAATACTAAATAAATAAACATCAATTATGACCCTCGCTCATTTAATTACAAAAAGAGGAAGGTAGAAACACAACTCTTCACACACACACAGACACATTCACAGATATATTAATATAACCAGCAGAAAGAGAATTCTCAAATCATTTGCCAAGAAAAAAACATATAAAAACACTTTCTTTTAACCTTATTTCTCTTACTTCTTTTCTTCCCTTTAGTATAGAGATGATGAAAGAAGAAGATAAAAATATAAGTATCTAAATCCATTTATTTCCCTTGAAGTGCTACTTTAACTTGCCATAATATGTTTTGATAATATTCTATTATCATCCATTTTTAAATGCTTTCTAATTTGCTTTGTGATCTGTCCCTCTCTCTCTCTTTCTTCTCTTCTCTGTCTTCTCTCTTTCTTTCATATACTTGGAGGTTTTTAAAAATTATATAATTCTTATTGATTTCTAATTAAATTACTTGTAATCAGCATACTCAGTTTTATTTCAGTCCAATGATATTTAATTGAGACTTGTTTTATGGACCATCTTTACATATTGCTTGTTGAAAGTTCTATTTGGACTTGATAACAATTAACGGATGTCATGCTCTTTAAATGTCAATTACTATAAGTTGGATGATAGAATTGCTCAAATCCTCTTTGCCTTTACTAATTTTTTCAAATCTTATGTTTTACCAAATACAGGAAGAGGGATATCAATAGTGGTATCTATGATTGTAGATTTGTCTATTTCTTCCTTTAGGTTTATAAACTTTTTGCAATGTATAATCCAAAGTTCTGTATTATGTTATATATTCCCAAAAAGATAACCTTCTAAATTACTAGGGGCACACAATTCAAATGTATTACTGGTGAATTGATCCTTCTATCATTAGGAAATACTGTACATTTAAAAAACATATTCTTTGATTTGAGGGTTTTTTTGGAATGATCTAGTGATATTTTTCTTGAGTTTACGATTTGCATGGTATATCTTCTTTTAAAAAATCCTCTATTTTATTACACTGGAACACTGCAAGTGATTTTTTTCTTCTCATATAGTTGGGTTGTGTCTTATTGTACAGTGGAGTTTGATTCTGGTGCATATATGCTCCCATTAAGATTATAAGACGTAGGTCCTCTGTCAAAAGCTTAAGGTTTCCTCCTTCCAAGCCTGGTCTCTTGGGTTCATGATCCTCCCCACCACACACCTCCATACTCTGCAACAGCACCCTCCCCTCCCATGGCATCTATTGCTGTGCAGATTGTCCACCATTCCCCCCACACACTTCAGCTTGCTTCCTAGACACCCTGAGAACACCGATTTCATTAAGATTGCACACGACATGTGCAGAAAATGTTAGTGTTTAGTTTGATTTGACAACCTTTCATACAGTGCAATGTAAATCTTAGCCATTCTTCTTCTTGCCTCATTCTTGATTAAAAACTCTAGTACAAAATTAGAAATAGTTCTTATATCATTTTTGGTTTGGGGTAAATGAAGGAAACGTGTTTCTATTGGCCTCACCCCAGCTACCTTTTTTATTCTTTTGCCCCATGAATTCAGTCTTCTGTCTCTTAACAGACAGCTAAGTAAGTCCACTTGATCAGGAAATTCTGAAATCTACTATGTCTGTGGGTTTCTTTTCTGTTGTTGTTTTGTTTGAACAAGATTTTTATTTCAGAACAGAAGTAGATTCATATGCAAATTGAAAGACAGTATAGTTACCATATAACCCTCACCCCAGCTTTTCCTATTACCATCTTTTATTAGTATGATCTATTTATCATAAAGAACTCATGTTGGTACATTAACTAATAAATTCTATCTTCTTCTCAGTTTTTCTTTAATTTTTCCTTTCTTTCCTTTTTCTGTTCCAGAATTCCAGCTAGAAAAGCACATTACTTTTAATAGACATGTCTCCTTAGTCTCCTCTTGGTTGTGACAGTTTGTTAGATTTTTCTTGTTTTGATGGTCTTGACAGTTTTGAGGATTACTGGTCAGTCATTCTGCAGAATGCCCCTCAGCCGGGATTTGTCTGAAGTTTTTCTCACGATTAGGCTGTGGTTATCAGTTTTCGGCAGGAAAACTACAGAAGAAATGTGCCACTTTTATTGCATTATATCAAAAGTACATGCTATCAACAGGATTTATCACCACTGATGTTGACCTTCATCACCTGCTGATGTGACATTTGTCAGGGTTCTCCCTTATAAAGTTCCTCTTTTTCTCCCCTCTCCACATTTCCATCTGTGTTCTTTGGAAAGAAGTCACTGTGTTCAGCCCACACCTACAGTGGGTTGTTACCGTACACATTCCTTGGTGGAGTATCTATGTGAATTATTTGGACATTCCTGAATTGGAGTCCTGTTTCTTCTCTCCTATTTTTCTATTTATTTATATCAGTATGGGCCCCAGAATATTTATCTTATGCTATTTTAATCCTCCACAAATAGTATTTAGCAATTAGTCAAAACTAAGCTTGATATGTTCCCACTGTGAATCACGGCACTGTCCAGCTAAACAGATCTTGATTATATCTCCAAGATGCTCCTGACTCTGCAGATTTGGGGATGGGTTTGCTCTAATTGTTCCATGAAAAATAACTGATATTCAATTTGTCTGGCTTTTTTTTTTTTAATACGAAAGAGAGTGACAATTTCTAAGTATCTTTTCTGTTGGAACTGAAATTGGAATGTGGTATATCTTTTTTTCGCAATATAGTTCTTTTCAACTGGTTTTTATATTTATTTATTTATGTATTTTTGGTTTTTATATTTGCAGTTGTGTTGGGTCTTGGTTTTTAGCCAGTATGAGAATCTATGTCCTGTGTTTAATCTACCACATTATATAATTACTGTTGGGCTTAGTTTTTTCTTTTTTATCATGCTATGGGCTTTTGATATATTTTTCCTTCATTTCCTTTGCCCTTGCTTTCTTTCCTGACTTCAGTGTGAAGTGCTTATCTTCTTACTTTTCAAATTCATCTCCTGGTTATAAATTTTTAGTTATAGCATTTTGTGACATATTATTAGTGTTTCTCTAGTGTTTTATTTTTAAATTTCCCTTAAAATAATATTATGCCTTTTCACAAACAGTATGAAGATTTTATAATAGTATATCCCTTCCTTTACTACTTATAAACCCCACAGTCCATTACATAAATTATCTTTTATTTGTAGTAGCTATTAGTCATGTTAGTTTAAATCTATCCTTTTATGTGATATTATATATGTATTATATAATATTTTGCTATATATTAGCTTTCGTACCTATCTTCATTCATTTCTTAGGAGAAAGTATTCAGGATTCAATTTACTATTATTTCCCTTCAGGTTAAAGAACTCATAATAGTGAAGGTCTTCTGGAGACAAATTCTTTAATCTTTGTCATTGCAAAAATGTCTTGGAGGAAGATGAAGAGTGCAGAGGAGGAAGAATTAGTGCTCAGCTTCATCCATGAACACATAAAAAATACATCTCCATGTGGAACAGTTCTCATTGAAAACAACGTGGAGCCTAGGATAAAGTCTCTTTTATGACCAAAGTCATAAAGATCCATATGGAGGCACATAGGACGGGAGGAGAAGTGATCAGGTCAGGACCGGGGATATCAAAGGCTCAGGGCTTCTTCCTGGGAGTGAGAGATTTAAGCCATATATTGGGTACCCCAGCCCTGGGGTCTGACTCTGGGAAAATGAGTCCCCTTAGCTGGTTTGAAAACCAGTGAGGACTTACCAGAGAGCTGTAAGAAATCTAGACTCTGCCATAAAGAGCACACAGCCTTGCTTACTGCCAGGAACAGGGGGAGGAAGGAGACTGATCTGGGTCTTGACTGATGTCCTGTGACTGCCCCGCAGTTAGCCCAGCTTGCGCTGAGTGCCCGCTCCAGCCAGGCCAGCTCCAGGGCAGCCGTCCCCGAGGGCGGAGGCCAGGGGAGAGTGTTGCTGAGGGCGGCGTGCACCCGGGGAGACACAGGCAGCTGGAATCTCGCCCTGCCCCAGCACAGCCAGCGTGGCCGTCGCGGGCACGCGTCTAGAGGGGGTGCCTTGGGAGTGGCCTGCCGGGATCACACCACCGCGTGACCTGGCCGGCACCATCGCACCCGCCCCACCAGCTGAGGCAAAGTGGCTCTTGCTTGAGGGTGTGACGCATATCCAGAGGAAGCAGACCCAGCTTGGATCTGGCCCTGCCTCTGAGCAAAGCCAGGGCAGCTGTTGACAGTGAGCACGCAGAGGCAGTGGGCTGGAAACAGCCCGGGTTCCGACTGGCCTGCTGGGACTGTTTCCGCGCGAACCTGGCCTGCCCTGGGTGCCCACTGCAGCTCCATTTGCCCCCGCGCGGCTCTCCACCAGGGCAGAAGTGCCTGTGCTCGACGGGAGAGTGCACACTTAGGGCGGATGGAACCAGCTCCGCCCTGAAGCGCAGGGAGTGCGATTTAGCAGCCAAGGCCTAGATCCTGCCCCTGATAGGAGCTGATGGTCACTGAGCGTAGGGGAGCACCGACTCACCCCTGGTGCTGGCTCCAGCCCCATCCCTTACCAGATTGGCAGCCGTCAGCACACTCTGGGGAAAGACGTGACCCATGCTTACTTCAGATTCAGCTCTCCCACACCAAGGTCGTTGGACACACACAGACTGCATAGGAAAGTTCTTGCACAAAGAGATGACATTAGGTAACTGTATCACCGAATTTCATAAAGTTGAACAAAAGGACGGGACAGAGGATTTGTTTCAAAAGAAAGAACAAGGAAACCCCCCCTAGAAAAAGGTGTAATGCAACAGAGATAATAATTTATCACATAAAAAATTCAAAGCATTAGTAGTAAGACTGCTCACTGAACTGGGAAGAGCTAAATAAAGTGAGAATTTAAACAAGGAACTAGAAAATATGAAAAGGGCCATCAGAGTTGGAGAACACAATAGCTAAAATGTAAAATACACTCACAATAGGGAAGAACTAGCAGACTAGGTGATATAGAAGAAAGCCTAAGTGATCTGGAAGGTGGAATAATGGAAATCAATCAAAAGAGCCAAAAATAAAAATGAGGTTATTTTAAGGGACTTATGAGACAATATCAAGTGTAGAGGTCTCAGAAAGAGAAAAGAGAGAGACAGGTGTGAAAATGTATTTGATGAAATTAATGGTTGAAGTCTTCCTGAAGTTGAAGAAGGAAACAGATTTCCAGGTACAGAAATCATAGAAGGTTCCAAATAAGATGAACCCAAACATACTCACACCGAGGCACATTACATGTAAAATGGTAAGGGTTAAAGGTAAAGAAAGAATTTTATAGGCAGCAAGAGAAAAACATAGTCACATATAAAGGAATCCTCATCTGGTGATCAGCTGATTTTTCTACAGAAACTTTTGCAGACAAGAAGGGAGTAGTATGATATATTTAAAATGTTTAAAGAGAAAAACTTACAATGCAGGATATTCTATCCAGAAAGGTTATCATTTAAAATTGAAGAAGAGAAAAAGAACTTCTCAGATAAGCAAAAAAAAAAAAAAAGTTCATCAATAATAAAGCAGCCCTATAAGAAATGTTAAAGTGGAAAAGAAGCTACAACACAAAGAATTCATCAGTTCAGTTCAGTTCAGTCACTCAGTCGTGTCCAATTCTTTGCGACCCCATGGACTGCAGCACGCCAGGCCTCCCTGTCCATCACCAACTACCAGAGTTTACTCAAACTTGTGAAAATAAGTGAATGTGAATATTAAAAAACAAAACTATAAAATCAACTATAACTACAATAAATAGTTAACATGAACATATAAAATATGATATCGAATATGTCAGGGAGGGGAGTAAGAAATTTAGATCTTTTAGAATGTGTTTGAACATACATGACTACTAGTTTAGAACAAGTAGACATACCTATAATTTAACATATGTCAACCCCATAACCACAAATCAAAAACCTACAATAGATACACAAAAGCAAAAGGTGTGTAAACATATCGCTAATGAAAAACCTCAAACTATAAGGGGAGAAACTAATAGAAGAAGAAAGGACACAGGAGAACTACAAAAGCAATCATAAAACAAATTACAAAATGGCAGTAAGTACACGGAGAAGGCAAGGCAACCCACTCCAGTACTCTTGCCTGGAAAATCCCATGGACAGAGGAGCCTGGTGGGCTGCAGTCCATGGGGTCGTGAAGAGTCGGACACAACTGAGTGACTTCACTTTCACTTTCACTTTTCTGCATTGGAGAAGGAAATGGCAGCCCACTCCAGTGTTCTTGCCTGGAGAATCCCAGGGACAGGGGAGACTGGTGGGCTGCCGTCTGCGGGGTCACACAGAGTCAGACTTAGCCTCAGCAGCAGTAAGTACATACTTTAAATGCCAATGGATTAAAAGCTCCAATCAAAAGACAGTGTGGCTGATTGAATAAAACAAAGACCCATGCTGCCTACAGGAGACTCATTTCAGAGCTCAAGACACACATCAGTTGAAAGTGAGAGGATGGAAAAATGTCTTTTATGAACATGTAAATAAAAAGGAAGCTGGGGTAGCAATGCTCATTTCAGACGAAGTAGACTTTTGAACAAAGTCTATACTGAAAATCAAAGGAGGCAGTATAATGATAAAGGGACCAGTATAAGAAGGTGCAATACAGCTCCTTAACACATATGCACCTAGTATGCATACATGCACGCTGAGTCACTTCAGTCGTATCCAACTCTTTGTGACCCTATAGACTGTAGCCCACCAGGCTCATCTTTCCATGGGATTCTCAAAGCAAGAGTACTGGAGTGGATTACCATGCTTTCCTCCAGGGGATGCATCCAGTGTAGGAGCTCCTAAAAATATATAAATCATATATTAACAGTCATAAAGAACTGGACAATAATACAACAATAAGTAGGGAATTTTAACATCCACTTATGGCAATGGATAGATCACTCAGACATAAAATCAACAAAGAAATATTGGGTTTAAACAGCATATTAGGCCACACTTACTGATTGGAAGAATCAACATGATTATAATTGTCCATACTACCCTAGTGAAAGTGAAAGTCAGTCGTGTCTGACTGTTTGTGACCCCGTAGACTATACATACAGTCCATGGAATTCTCCAGGCTAGAATACTGGAGTGGGTAGCTGTTCCCTTCTCCAAGGGAGCTTCCCAACCCACGGATCAGACCCAGGTCTCCTGAATTGGAGGCAGATTTTTTACCAGCTGATTCACCAGGGAAATCCAACAATACTGGAGTGGGTAGTCTATCCCTTCTCCAGAGGGTGTTCCCAACCCAGGAACTGACCCAGGTCTCCTGAACTGCAGGCAGATGTGGGATATTGGGGAAGAAAATGGCAACCCACTGCAGTATTCTCGACTAGGAAATCTCATGGACAGAGGAGCCTGCTGGGCTACAGTACATGGAGTCACAAAAGAGTTGGACGAAACTTAGTTACTAAACAGCAACAACTTCTCTTTACAGCTTTACTTACTATGATGTATTATCTCTACATACTTGTTGTCTCCACTAGTCTGAACTCCCTTGAGGATACTACCCAAAGCAATCTATTAATTTAAGAAATACCCATCAAAACACCCATGATACTTCTCACAGAACTGGACCAAAAAATCCTAAAATTTACATGGAACCACAAAGGCCTTAAACAGTCAAAACCATCTTGAGAGTAAAGAACAAAGCTGGAGGTATCCCACTCTCTGACTTTCAGTTCAGTTCAGTTCAGTCACTCAGTCGTGTCTGACTCTGCGACCTCATGAATCGCAACACGCCAGGCCTCCCTGTCCATCACCAACTCCTGGAGCTGACTCAAACTCATGTCCATCGAGTTGGTGATGCCATCCAACCATCTCATCCTCTGTCGTCCCCTTCTCCTCCTGCCCTCAATCTTTCCCAGCATCAGGGTCTTTTCAAATGAGTCAGTTCTTCACATGAGGTGGCCATAGTATTGGAGTTTCACCTTCAGCTTCAGTCCTTCCAATGAATATTAAGGACTGATCTCCTTTAGGATGGACAGGTTGGATCTCCTTGCAGTCCAAGGGACTCTCAAGAGTCTTCTCCAATACCACAGTTCAAAAGCATCAATTCTCTGGCGCTCATCTTTCTTCACAGTCCAACTCTCACATTCATCATGACCACTGGAAAGACCATAGCCTTGACTAGACGGATGTTTGTTGGCAAAGTAATGTCTCTGCTTTTTAATATGCTGTCTAGGTTGGTCATAACTTTCCTTCCAAGGAGTAAGTGTCTTTTAATTTCATGGCTGCAGTCACCATCTGCAGTGATTTTGGAGGCCAAAAAAATAACATCTGACACTGTTTCCACTGTTTCCCCATCTTTTTCCCATGAAGTGATGGGACCAGATGCCATGATCTTAGTTTCCTGAATATTGAGCTTTAAGGCAACTTTTTCACTCTCCTCCTTCACTTTCATCAAGAGGCTTTTTAGTTCCTCTTCACTTTCTGCCATAAGGGTGGTGTCATCTGCATATCTGAGGTTATTGATATTTCTCCTGGCAATCTTGATTCCAGCTTGTGCTTCATCCAGCCTGGTATTTTGCATGATGTACTCTGCATATAAGTTAAATAAGCAGGGTGACAATATACAGCCTTGAACTACTCCTTTTCCTGTTTGGAATCAGTCTGTTGATCAATGTCCAGTTCTAACTCTTGCTTCCTGACCTGCATATAGGTTTCTCAACAGCCAGGTCAGGTATTCCCATCTCTTTCAGAATTTTCCACAGTTTATTGTGATCCACAGAGTCAAAGACTTTGACATAGTCAATAAAGCAGAAATAGATGCTTTTCTGGAACTCTCTTGCTTTTTCAATGATCCAGCAGATGTTGGCAATTTGATCTCTGGTTCCTCTGCCTTTTCTAAAACTAGCTTGGACATCTGGAAGTTCACGGTTTACGTATTGCTGAAGCCTGGCTTGGAGAATTTTGAGCATTACTTTACTAGCATGTGAGATAAGTGCAATTGTGTGGTAGTTTGAGCATTCTTTGGCATTGCCTTTCCTTCGGATTGGAACAAAAACTGACCTTTTCCAGTTCTGTGGCCACTGCTGAGTTTTCCAAGTTTTCTGGCATAATGAGTGCAGCACTTTTACAGCATCATCTTTCAGGATTTGAAATAGCTCAACTGGAATTCCATCACCTCCACTAGCTTTGTCATAGTGATGCTTTCTAAGGCCCACTTGACTTCACATTCCAGAACTTCTGGTTCTAGGTGAGTGATCACACCATCATGATTATCTGGGTCATGAACATCTTTTTTGTACAGTTCTTCTGTGTATTCTTGCCGCCTCTTCTTACTATCTTCTGCTTCTGTTAGGTGCATACCATTTCTGTCCTTTATCGAACCCATCTTTGCATGCAATGTTCCCTTGGTATCTCTAATTTTCTTGAAGAGATCTCTAGTCTTTACCATTCTGTTGTTTTCCTCTACTTCTTTGCCTTGATTGCTGGGGAAGGCTTTCTTATCTCTCCTTGCTATTCTTTGGGACTCTGCATTCAGATGGGAATATCTTTCCTTTTCTCTTTTGCTTTTTGCTTCTCTTCTTTTCACAGCTATTTGTGAGGCCTCCTCAACAACCATTTTGTCTTTTTGCATTTCTTTTCCATGGAGATACTGTTGATCCCTGTCTCCTGTACAATGTCACAAACCTCTGTCCATAGTTCATCAGGAACTCTGTCTATCAGATCTAGTGCCTTAAATCTATTTCTCACTTTCACTGTATAGTCATAAGGGATTTGATTTAGGTCATACTTGAATGGTCTAGTGGTTTTCCCTACTTTCTTCAATTTCAGTCTGAATTTAGCAACAAGGAGTCCATGATCTGAGCCACAGTCAACTCCCAGTCTTATTTTTGCTGACTATAGAGCTTCTCCCTCTTTGGCTGCAAAGAATATAATCAATCTGATTTCGTTGTCAACCGTCTGGTGATGTCTATGGGTAGGGTCTTTTCTTGTGTTGTTGGAAGAGGGTATTTGCTATGACCAGTGCGTTCTCTTGGCAAAACTCTATTAGCCTTTGCCCTGCTTCATTCCATACTCCAAGGCCAAATTTGCCTGTTACTCCAGGTGTTTTTTGACTTCCTACTTTTGCCTTCCAGTCCCCTATAATGAAAAGGACATCTCATCTCTGACTTTAGATTATATTATAAAGCTACAGTAATGAAAAGAGTATGGTTCTGCCACAAAAACAAGCACATGTATCAATGGACAGAATAGAGATCCTACAAATAAGCTCACACACTTATTTTCAATTAATTTATGACAACAACAGAGCCATGAATATACAATGGAGAAAAGACAGTCTTGAAAAAGTGGTGCTTGGAAGCCTGGAGAGCTACATTTTAAAAAACAAACAAAATTAGAACACTCTTTCACATGATACACAAGAAAGAAAAGAAAGTGAAGTTGTTCTGTTGTGTTTGACTCTTTTTGACCCCATGGACTGTAGCCTACCAGGCTCCTCTGTCCATGGGATTTTCCAGGCAAGAGTACTGGAGTGGGTTGCCATTTCCTTCTCCAGGGGATCTTCCCAACCCAGGGATCGAACCTCGGTCTCCCACACTGCAGGCAGACGCTTTACCATCTGAGCCACCAGGGAAGCCGTATAATACAAAAAACACATTCAAAATGGATTAAAGACTGAATTCTAAGGCTGGAAATCATACAAACCCTGGAACAAAACATAGACAGAACACTCTTTGACATAAGTTGGAACGATATTTTTTGGATTTCCTTTACAAGGCAAAGGAATCAAAAGCAAAATTTAAAAAGTGGAACCTAAATAAACTAAAAAGTTTTTTTGCACAACAAAGAAAATCACTGACCCCGCCACCCCTCAAAAACACAGTCTACTGAATGGGAGAAAATATTTGCAAACGATATGTCTGATAAAGCAGATATCCCCAACTCCCAGGTCACAGATGGGTACCCCAGTCCACGGCCTGTTAGGAATTGGGTCACACAGTAGGAGCTGAGCAACGGGCAAAAGAGCAAATCTTCATCCACTGCTTCCCGTCACTCCCCATCGCTCACATTACCCCCTGAACCATTCCCTACATCATCCGCGTTACCGCCTGAACCATCTCCCGCCCCACCATCTGTGGAAAAATTGCCTTCCATTAAACCAGTCATCAGTCCCGGGTGCCCAGAAGGCTGGCGAATGCTGTGATAAAGGGATAATATTCTCAATATATAATACAAAAAATATAATTCATACAACTCAACTTTAAAAAAAACAACATACACACACACAATGATTAAAAACTGGATCCTGATTAAAAACTGGACAGAACACCGGAATAAATATTTTTCCAAAGAGGACACTTAGTTGGCCAACAGGCACATGGACAGATGCTCACCACTGGTAATCATCAGCAAAATGCAAGTCAAAACTACAGGTTATCACATCATGCCTGTCAGAATGGCTGTTGTCAAAAATATCAAAAATAACAAATGCTGGAGAGGATATGGAGAAAAGGGAACCCTTATGCTGTTGGTGGGAATGTAAATTGGCTCAGCCATTATGGAAAATATGAGTAGTATGGAGGCTTGTCAAAAAGTTACAATTAGAACTATAACATGAACCACAATTTCCACTTTTGGGTATATCCAAGAAAACAAAAACACTAATATGAAGAGATGCATGCATGCCAGTGTTCATAGCAGCATTACTTTCAATAGCTAAGCTAAAGAAGCAGCTTGTATCTGTCAGTTGATGAATGTATACACACAGATAGGCAAAGTGGAATAATATTCATCCATAAAAAAGAATAAAATGCTGCCATTTGCAACAACATGGATGGACCTGGTGGGTACTATGATTAATAAAATGTTGGCCAGCAAAAGACAAACATGTATGTTGTCACATATGTGGAATCCGAAAAACAAGCAAATAAATAATACAAAATAAAACAGAAAGGGACTTACAGACATAGACAGCAAACTAGTCATTACCACTAGGGTGAAGAATGGGGAGAAGGGTAAGATAGGGATAAGGTTTTAAGATGCATAAACTATTATGTATAAAGTAAATAAGCAAGAAGAATATATTGCATAGCACATACTTCATATAACCAATACTTTAACTTTAAATGGAGTAAAACTATAAAAATACTGAATCACTATGTTGTATACCTGAAAATAACATGATATTGAAAATCAGTTATATTTTAATTAAAAAGTAAAAAAAAAAATGCCTCTATTCCACTTTTATTTGGGGAGCATGTTTCTACTGCATATAACTTTCTAAGCTCATATTTCCTTTTCTTTTAGCGCCGTAAAGATGTTGCATTCTTTTAGCCTCTCAGCTTTCTCTGCTGAGCAGGGCCCTTTGTTGCTGTGTTAATGTGTCTTTCGTTTCCTCTTGCTTTTAAGACTTGCTTTTTTTTTTTTTTCATTTATTTTTATTAGTTGGAGGCTAATTACTTTACAATATTGAAGTGGGTCTTGTCATACATTGACATGAATCAGCCATGGATTTACATGTGTTCCCCATCCCGCTCCCCCCTCCCACCTCCCTCTCCACCCGATCCCTCTGGGTCTTCCCAGTGCACCAGGCCCGAGCACTTGTCTCATGCATCCAACCTGGGCTGGTGCTCTGTTTCACTATAGATAACATACATGTTTCAATGCTGTTCTTTCGAAACATCCCACCCTCGCCTTCTCCCACAGAGTCCAAATGTCTGTTCTGTACATCTGTGTCTCTTTTTCTGTTTTGGATATAGGGTTATCGTTACCATCTTTCTAAATTCCATATATATGCGTTAGTATACTGTATTGGTCTTTATCTTTCTGGCTTACTTCACTCTGTATAATGGGCTCCAGTTTCATCCATCTCATTGGAACTGATTCAAATGAATTCTTTTTAATGGCTGTGTAATATTCCATGGTGTATATGTACCACAGTTTCCTTATCCATTCATCTGCTGATGGGCATCTAGGTTGCTTCCATGTCCTGGCTATTATAAACAGTGCTGCGATGAACACTGGGGTGCACGTGTAAGACTTGTTTTTTTATCTTTAGTTTTCTGCAGATTGACTGCGATGTGCCCAATAATTTTTTTTTTTTTTTAAAGATATATCCAAGATGAGATGTCCGATGAGATTCCTGGATCTGCAGGTTGATGTCTCACAACGAAATTCTGGAAAACCTTGCCCATTTTGTGTTTTCATATTTTTTCTAACCTATTATCTCTCTCATCTCTTTTCACTTCCCCACAGATCGGATACTCTCTTTTCTTTAGACTTTGTTTTAATCTCAGTTTAGATATGTTCTATTAATAAGTCTCCAAGTGTGTGGATTCATCACTGTGCTGTGTTAATCTGTTGTTAAAAACAACAAACAAATTCATTTTTGATGAATGATTTTTTTTTTCATTGATACAATTCCATTTGGTTATTTTATATATTCTCAATATTTTATCATGCATGTTATCCTCAATTTCTAACAGACAACTTGTTACAGTCTGAATATTGTGTCCCCCCCAAGTTGATGAATTTGAAAAGTTGAATATTCATGCTGAGGTGATGGTATTAGGGGGTGGAGCCTTGGGGAGGGGATCGGTTCATGAGAGTAGAGCCTCCTGAGCAGAGTTAGTTTCTCTTATAAACGAGACTCCACGGTGATCCCTGGCCCCTTCTCTCTGCCTCGTGATGTGACAGCTGGGAAGTTTCATCATATGAAATAGGAAGGAGATTTTCACCAGACACTGAATCTGCCAGCACCTTGATTTAGGTTTTCCACCATCCAGAGGTGTGAGTGATAAATTTCTCCTGCTTAGAAGCTGCGGGCCTGTATTTGTTGTTGTTGTTGTCTGTTGTTGTCACAGCAGTCCACATGAACTAAGATAATACTTTACTCTCTTTATCACCTAACTAATATCATGCGTACGTGCATCATCAAACCATATATGTTTCTTCTATTCACTGTTTCTCTTTTTTACTATGTCACTTAAAAATTATTGCTTCGGCATTTCATATGCCTTGCAGTTTTTAAATTTTCTGCCAAACATGTTGTACTTAAATAACAGTAGGGACTGAATTATGACACTTTTTTTCAGGGTGCTAGAGCTGGAGGCTGGGCCAATTTGAAATATTGCTAATCTGTATATAGGCATTCTTGTAGCTTTAGTTCACCACTGACAATATATTTTGAGATTGTGATCAGGGCTTTCTCTTCTGTAGAATTACGTGAAATGAGGAGCTATGCAGTCTTGAGTAGAGGAGTGACAATACATGACTCATGTTTCAAAATGTTTACATCCTCCCAGACAATACAGCTAATGAAATAGAGCTTTATTGCACCATCATTTTCTTTTCCACATGATCTACTTCAGGATTCTATATAGCAGTCTGTGCTAAAGAATCATCATATTTTACTCACACTTAAGTAAACTCAGGATTAGGGAAGAGCTAATCGTAGCCTAAATATTTAGATATTCAAGAGATGCGAGACCCAACTTCTCAGACTCTAAAGTCCTTTCAAAATAAAAGACAAGTGTAATTTGTCATTTTTGATATGTAGGCAAATTGAGGTTTGAGACATGAAGAACTTCTGACATCGAATCCATGCTTTTCACCATTACAAAATGCTGCCTCTTCATTGCTTTGTAAAATAATAAAATGAATTAGACCTGGCATGAACAGATTTTACTTGTATAGGGGCAGATAATAAATGTTTTGGGCTTTGAGGTCCTTTTTCTATCCTTGACAACCACTCAACTCTGAGTTGTAGCACAAAAGCATCCATGGACGATAGGTAAGTAAATAGTTTCAATAACTTAGTTTACAAAAAAAAGTGGCGTGGTGAGTCAAATTTGGCCATTGTTTGCCAATCTCTGTTCTTAAAAGCAAAGGGGGTTGCAAAACACATAAGTTAGAAGTTATGCTGATTCTTTTAAACTCTATAGTTTTTCTGTTTGACACTGAACAGAAAAGTGAAGTGAAGTGGAGTCACTCAGTCATGTCTGACTCTTTGCGACCCCATGGACTGTAGCCTACCAGGCTTCTCAGTCCACGGAATTTTCCAGGCAAGAGTACTGGAGTGGGTTGCCGTTTCCTCCTTCAGGGGATCTTCCCAACCCAGGGATTGGACCCGGGTCTCTTGCATTGCAGGCAGAAGCTTTGCTGTCTAAGCCACCAGAGAACAGAAGAAGAACTAGGCAAATAAGAAGATGAATACATTAACTTTCAATTACACCATGTTCCTATATAGCTCTTCTGCTGCCTAACCAAGAATAGCTGTGGGAGAAATTGCAAGTTAGTTTATCTTTCTTGCAAAAGAATATTTGGAAGATTCTAGCATGGATGCATGTAAATCACATATTTGTTTCTCAGAAATCTGCAAATGCTTTGCTAAATTATCAAGATGCTTACAGTATGGAAATATATATTAGAGGAAGGAATAAACCTTTGTAAAATTTTGAAACTAAGTATTCAAATGTTAGTATTTCTAAGATTACTACAAAAATGGCTCATATAAATATAGTATCTTCATCCTACCATATTCCTTATACTGTGACTGTGAATTATATACATACATACATATATTATATATATATATATATATATTATATATATACATACATATATATCTCTGCATATTAAAAGAGATATTACTTTACTGACAAAGGTCCGTCTAGTCAAAGCTATGGCTTTTCCAGTGGTCATGTATGGATGTAAAGGTTGGACTATAAAGAAAGCTGAGTGCCTAAGAATTGATTCTTTTGAACAGTGGTGTTGGAGAAGACTCTTGAGAGTCCCTTGGACTGCAAGGAGATCCAACCAGTCCATCCTAAAGGAAATCAGTCTTGAATATTCATTGGAAGGACTGATGCTGAAGCTGAAACTCCAATACTTTGGCCACCTGATGCGAAGAACTGGCTCATTGGAAAAGACCCTGATGCTGGGAAACATTGAAGATGGGAGAAGAGGACGACGGAGATGAGATGGTTGGATGGCATCACTGACTCGATGGACATGGGTTTGAGTGAACTCTGGGAGTTGGTGATATACAGGGAAGCCTGGCGTGCTGCAGTCTATGAGGTAGCAAATAGTCAGAAATGACTGAGTGACTGAACTGAACTGATACACACACACACATGTATATACATATACACATATACATATATGTGCATATGCATATATACATAGATGTACACATACACATGCATCTATATGTATGTGCATGTGCACATATACATATGCATATGCACACATGTATACATGTGTATATATGTGCATATGTGTGTGTATATATACACACACATACATATAGAGGTGTATATATGTATATATATATATATATATATATACTTCTGTATACAATATTATGTGTGTATTTTCCCTTACTCCACTTCCTGATAGGGAAACTGAGTCACAATAATGATCAATAAATGCTTAAAAAAGATGTCAATGACAGGCCTGAGTAGACACTTCTGGTTTCCTGGCACTCAATTAAAGCTGTTTGCATTTTTTCAAAATCAATATATCTGTAGCCCCAGGTGAGTTTCTTAATGCAGAGAGGAACCCCAGGTTATGTCAGTTTCAGATAGGAACAATAAATCGCACGTGTGCATTTGAAATGAGGACATATCTACCATTTTCTAAAGTTGAAAGACTATCCTTTTAAAATTCACATTTTAGCAAAGATGTTTCACATACCTAATTATTATTGGTTAGAATACTTAGGTAGTAACCAAGTTTGTCAGATCTTTTTGTTGGCCAAATCACTTTAATAGGGAAGACTGTCACTAAAAGAGATGATAAAGTCCCTGGTGGCCTTCTACTCCACTTCCAAAGGCAGGTAGAAGGAATATTTGTTAGTTATTACCCAAGTCTTTGCTGATAATTCTGGACAGAATGGCCCAGAAATTCAGTCATTAGACATATCATTTGACTAGCCTCTGATGGAGAGTTTATTTGATTCAAGATATATTATCTATAATCACATTTGGCTATTCTGTGTAAGTATATATTTTTGAAAGCTTGAGCTGGAAGAAAAAAGTTAGCTTTCTATTTATTAACTTTAAAATTAAAAGCAATATCTACTCTTTATTGCGTCATCACAGAAACAAACTATTGATTCTGTGACATGTTATCACAGAAACACAAATTATTGATTCAGGTTTTTAATATCAAGACATATTTTCTTTAGGTAAAAAGAAATGATTATGAATATAAAATTCAGATTTTTAAAAAATCAGAGGCATTCTGACATTTAAAAAACCGGTGGACTTTTTTGCCAGGAAAAAGAAAAAGCTAAAGATCTTTGGCCAGCCTCCAGTCTGTAAGGAACAGAATAAAGGAAACACAGAACCAATAGAGAGATTTTGGGTAGTTTTGAGAAATGTGTGTTGAATTTCACACACTTGAACAAGGTTATGTATTTCAGGAGAGGTGTGTTTTACCTTGATAAACAAGAGCTAGTATTCTTAATGTCTAGGCACTAATGACGTATCCAAGTATGTGATACAATGCTAAACACTAAAGGTTATTCAATAAATTTTGATTGCTTAGTCATATAATCATTTGACAATAAATAACACACTCACACCTCTTATCTTTAACTTACATGCTATTGCATACATATGGGATAACTAAAGAGAAATTACATTTAGAGGTCATAGTCATGGGTAGAAGCTTACATGACATACAGGAAATATTATGGCATTGTCCCACAGAATTTCTATTTATGGTAATATTCAACAGTAGTATCCATGTTAAGATATGACTTTGAGAAGCAAAGAAATTTTCCTCCCAAAAAATGAATTTCAAAATGAATGAATTTCCAACAAAAGATGAACTTTAAAATGAATGTTCTTTCATTGTACAGAATGCTGATTTTGAAATCAGATAAGCAGAGACAGACATAAGATGTTGAACAGCTGAGTTTGAAAAATAGAGAGTTGTAGTTGCAAATAGTCATTTATGTTATATATATAAGGTGAGAGGCTAACATTTTCCCGACGTATTAGAGGGGGTCACTGATAAGACTTCATGCTTAAATTACCTGAGTTTTACCAAATTAACACGGAAAACCTGAGAAATTTAGGGTCATGGTAATGGACAACCTGAAATGAGAATCAAAGACCTTGGTATAAGGCAATAACATTCTAGAAACCCGAACACAACTTGGGATTGATACAGAATATTGATCCAAACAAAGATTTGTTACTGAAGAGAACCTAGAAGCATAGTTTAGAGTCACTGTATAGTACCTGTTATTTGTGAATTGTAAGCTTATATGATAAAAATAGTTGTCCTTGTTAGAGAACATGTGATCAGCATTTTTCACGGCTCCTCTAGTTTGCTGGTTTGTTAATGAATGCCCACTGTTACGTCTCTGTTATCGGTGCGGCTGAGGCTCTGCCGTCCCCCTGAAACTGTCAGGACGCTGCTGACCGGCTTTGTGCCATCTCAGCTGCTCAGCCGTGCCCGCCAGGCGCCCCTGTCCATGGGATCCTCCAGGCAAGAACACTGGAGGGGCTTGCCCTGCCCTCCTCCAGGGGATCTTCTCAACCCAGGGATCGAATTCAGGTCTCTCGCATTACAGGCAGATCTTTTTTCTTTTCTTTCTTTTTTTTTTTTTTACCATCTGAGCCACCAGGAAAGCCCAAGAATATTAGAGTAGGTAGCCCACTCTTCTCCAGGGAATCTTCCCAACCCAGAAATCCAACCGGGGTCACCTGCATTGCAGGCGGATTCTTTACCAACTGAGCTACCAGGGAAGTCTGTTGACCAGCTATACTCCAATATAAAATAAAAAGCTTGAAAAAATACTTTAAACTATGGATATTCTCTTGATAACAAAGCTTATGATTACCAGTTAAAAAAATAAAATGAATAAATGTGTTGGCATCTTTCCTTACAGGACTCTTTAATTGAGGGTTTACTCCTTAAATGTGCCACATATATACTTAATCCTATAAGAATAGGTTATCATTTGTGTATAAAACAATGATTTAATCAAATATCACAAAGGAAATTTTGAGGGATAATATTGGTAAATATAAAAGCATTTTGAGCTATTTCTGTATCACAATATTTTCTTTAAAATAGGAAATTTGAAATTAAAAATATACAATAGAAGTTGAAACTCTGAAAATTTTGATGTGATTCTAAATTTTAGGTAAGTTCCTATTTCAAATATTTAATTTCTTAAAATTCTGTTGTCTTTATCAATAAAAGAAAGGATATATTTAAGTAATATTTGAATCTTTGGTGATGTTTTAAAGTTAGCTATTGTGTTTGAGTATAAAATGTATACAGACTTCACTCTTAAGTTCTCAGTTTGTTAACACTAAAAAAAAATGCTGAAATTTCTTTGCATAAACATAAAACATACTTGCTCTATCTTTTTAGCTTTAATATCTAACACTCATTTCTGACTCTTGCATCAAGCAATATAGTCTCCATTTAAATTAATAAAAACCTATGACCCCATCCAGGGAAAAATTAATTACCTAAAACATATGTAATATATTTCTATCTTGTCTGTATCTGAACAAAACTAGTTAGTCTTAAAAAATGATTTTGGTGAAAAATTAAGCCCTTTAGCAAAATGATTCTATATGAAAGGTTTCAAGATGGAACATGATGGAGAAGAAATTGCCTTTGAGAGGGAAGCAAGAGCAATGATTTTGTCTGAGTTGCTTTTCTCCTTGATTGCATAAGCACAGTTACTGCAGAGTTTGTATTTCTAATCCTTCCTATGATTATGAAATTCATAAAAATGATTCTCAAACTGTTATAAGAATATATTCCATTGGCAGAAGGGCATTCATGATATTTATTCTATTAGTATAACATACAGTATATTTAGAAAATCTTATAATAACAATGCAAAATGTAATAAAATTAAACAAAGAATAACAAAATAAAGGCTCAGCAAGTCAAGCACAAGAAGCCAGGAACAAATTTCAGAACAAAACAAAAATGTATATCAAAGGTAGTAGTAGTAAATGAGAAAGAAGAGCAAGAATAGACCCACATGAGACTTGCAGTATGAACTCTCTCAAAAACATGATAGGATTAAAACAAGAATATGTCTGTAAAAAATACACTGTAACACTAGAAATATAATATCATAGTTGAAAATGCAGGATAAAGTGAAAACATTGATAGAAGACAAGAGAATTAATATCCTAGCACAAAAAGCCAATATTTCAAATCAAGGTAATTCATAGAAATGCATGATTAAGTGCAAGAGACTCTAAAAGCCTACAAATTAAGACACAGAAGTTCAGTCATCTGAAATAGTTGTTATTAGGGCAAATGGAGAAGGCCAAATCTGTAAGGAATTAAAATTGGGCTTTAAGGTTAGAGGTACATGTATCTGAATTCCAAATCTGTCATTTCTTTGCTCTCTGATCCTGCTATTTAATCTTTTTAAAGCTCAGATATCTCATGAGAAATAGCTATAGAATTATACCTCTGTCATAGAATTTTTGAAATAATTAAATATGGTTATATGTGTAAAGTACTTAAATGAGTGCTTGGCAAATAACAGTCACCTATTTTTTGGAGGGGGAGGAGTTGACTAAATTAGTTGGCAAACTTTTATTTTAGCTGCAATGTTTTCTTGGAATAGATTTAAAAGATAACAGAATCTCTTTCAGTAGAAACACAGCATTCTGGCCTCTACTTTTCATGTTTGAAATCTTTAAATTTTTAGTTTTAAAACATTAAGAACAATGAGAAGATTTTACAAGCTGCCCATAAAGCAGGAGATGCAGAGACAAGAAAGCCTTGAAACATTCCTCTCCCAGCTTTGGAGACAATCTACCCACTGCCAGGACAAAAGAGCAATCATTGCAAAATATGGTGTTCCACCAGCTGACCTTTCCTTTCTGAATCAATTATTCAAATATTTCCCTCATAGCAAAGTTGAACAGAAAAAAAAAAAAAAAGTATGTATCTCAGGACACATGAAAGATGCTTAGCAAACACTGATTGGGAAAAAAAAAATTATGTGAGATAAGATTAATGGTATGAAGTAAAATGATATAAGAAATTAGGCCAACATGAAAAATGGAAAATCAGAAGATCAAAATTCATAGCTTGCATCCATAAGATATACTAGAAAGTAAGTGGGGCAAGGAGAAATTTCACCCGGGAAAGACACTTCTATTCTTAATAACAGAGTAGATTTTATTTACTTACAAAAAGAGTTTATAAATAGAGTTCTATTTATAAAATTTTACAATATTCTATTTCAAAAATTTTGCAAAATTCTGTTTATAAATAGAATTTACTTAATAAGCAAATTCAAAGTTTATTTAGTAAGAATAATTCATGATGAAAAATAAAGTGTGAATGAGACTAAACATTTACCTGTAAAACAACATTCTGTCATTCCGTGTCCAGTTCTAACTGTTGCTTCTTGACCTGCATACAGGCTTCTCAGGAGGCAGGTAAGGTGGCCTGGTATTCCCATCTCTTTAAGCATTTTCTACAATTTTTTGTGATCACACAGTCAAAGGCTTTAGTATAGTCAATGAAGCAGAAGTAGATGTTTTTCTGGAATTCCCTTGCTTTTTCTATGATTCAAGGGATATTGGCAGTTTGATCTCTGGTTCCTTTGCCTTTTACAAACCGAGCTTGTACATCTGGAAGCTCTGTTTATGTACTGTTGAAGCCTAGCTTGAAGGATTTTGAGCAGCACATCGCAAGCATGTGCAATGAGTGCAAATGTACAGTAGTTTGAACATTCTGTGGCATTGCATTTCTTTGGGATTGGAATGGGATCTGACCTTTTCCAGTCCTGTTAGCCTTTGCTGAGTTTTCAAATTTTGCTGGCATATTAAGTGCAACTGTGGTCCATGTGATCAGATTGGCTAGTTTTCTGTGATTATGGTTTCCGTATTTCTGCCCTCTGATGCCCTCTCGCAACACCTACCGTCTTAGTTGGGTTTCTCTTACCTTGGACGAGGGGTATCTGATCTCATGGACCACAGCCTTGTCTAACTCAATGAAACTATGAGCCATGCCAGATAGCGCCACCCAAAGCAGACGGCTCATGGTGGAGAGGTCTGACAAAATGTGGCCCACTGGAGAAGGAATGGCAAACCACTTCAGTATTCTTGCCTTGAGAAGACCATGAACAGCATGAAAAGGCAAAAAGATAGAACACTGAAAGATAAACTCCCCAGGTTGGTAGATGCCCAATATGCTACTGGAGATCAGTGGAGAAATAACCCCAAAAAGAATGAAGGAATGGAGCCAAAGCAAAAACAACTCCCAATTGTGGATGTGACTGGTGATAGAAGCAAAGTCCAATGCTGTAAAGAGCAATATTGCATAGGAACCTGGAATGTTAGGTCCATGAATCAAGACAAATTAGAAGTGGTCAAACAGGAGATGGCAAGAGTGAGCATTGACATTCTAGGAATCAGCAAACTAAGATGGACAGGAATGGGTGAATTTAACTCAGATTACCATTATATCTACTACCGTGGGCAGGAATCCCTTAGAAGAAATGGAGTAGCCATCATAGTCAACAAAAGAATCCGAAATGCAGTACTTGGATGCATTTGGATGCACAATGATCTCTGTTCGTTCCCAAGGCAAACCATTCAATATCACGGTAATCCAAGCCTATGCCCCAACCAATAATACTGAAGAAGCTGAAGTTGAACGGTTCTATGAAGACCTACAAGACCTTTTAGAACTAACACCCAAAAAAGATGTCCTTTTCATTATAGGGGACTGGAATGCAAAAGTAGGAAGTCAGGAAACACCTGGAGTAACAGGCAAATTTGGCCTTGGAGTATGGAATGAAGCAGGGCAAAGGCTAATAAGAGTTTTGCCAAGAGAATGCACTGGTCATAGCAAACACCCTCTTCCAACAACACGAGAGAAGACTCTACACATGGACATCACCAGATGGCCAACACCGAAATCAGATTGATTATATTCTTTGCAGCCAAAGATGGAGAAGCTCTATACAGTCAGCAAAAACAGGAATGGGAGCTGACGGTGGCTCAGATCATGAACTCCTTATTGCCAAATTCAGACTGAAACTGAAGAAAGTAGGGAAAACCACTAGACCATTCAGGTATGACCTAAAAAAAATCCCTTATGATTACACAGTGGAAGGGAGAAATAGATTTAAGGGACTAGATCTGATAGACAGAGTGCCTGATAAACTATGGACAGAGGTTTGTGACATTGTACAGGAGACAGGAATTAAGACCATCCCCATGGAAAAGAAATTCAAAAAAGCAAAATGGCTGTCTGAGGAGGGCTTACAAATAGCTGTGAAAAGAGAAGAAAAAGCAAAGGAGAAAAGGAAAGATATTCCCATCTGAATGCAGAGTTCCAAAGAATAGCAAGGAGAGATAAGAAAGCCTTCCCCAGCAATCAAGGCAAAGAAGTAGAGGAAAACAGCAGAATGGGAAAGACTAGAGATCTCTTCAAGAAAATTAGAGATACCAAGGGAATATTTCATCCAAAGATGGGCTCGAGAAAGGACAGAAATGGTATGGACCTAACAGAAGCAGAAGATATTAAGAAGAGGTGGCAAGAATACACAGAAGAACTGTACAAAAGAGATGTTCATGACCCAGATAATCACGACAGTGAGATCACTCACCTAGAACCAGAAGTCCTGGAATGTGAAGTCAAGTGGGCCTTAGAAAGCATCACTATGACAAAGCTAGTGGAGGTGATGGAATTCCAGTTAAGCTATTTCAAACCCTGAAAGATGATGCTGTGAAAGTGCTGCACTCAATATGCCAGCGAATTTGGAAAACTCAGCAGTGGCCACAGGACTGGAAAAGGTCAGTTTTCATTCCAATCCCAAAGAAAGGCAATGCCAAAGAATGTTCAAACTACCACACAATTGCACACATCTCACACACTAGTAAAGTAATGCTCAAAATTCTCCAAGCCAGGCTTAAGCAATATGTGAACCATGAACTTCCAGGTGTTCAAGCTGGTTTTAGAAAAGGCAGAGGAACCAGAGATCAGATTGCCAACATCCGCTGGATCATCGAAGAAGCAAGAGCATTCCACAAAGACATGTATTTCTGCTTTATTGACTATGCCAAAGCCTTTGACTGTGTGGATCACAATAAACTGTGGAAAATTCTTAAAGAGATGGGAATACCAGACCATCTGACCTGCGTCTTGAGAAGCCTGTATGCAGGTCAGGAAGCAACAGTTAGAACTGGACATGGAACAACAGACTGGTTCCAAATAGGAAAAGGAGTAGTTCAAGGCTGTATATTGTCACCCTGCTTATTTAACTTCTATCCAGAGTACATCATGAGAAACTCTTGGCTGGATGAAGCACAAGCTGGAATCAAGATTGCCGGGAGAAATATCAATAACCTCAGATATGTAGATGACACGACCCTTATGGCAGAAAGTGAAGAGGAACTAAAAAGCCTCTTGATGACAGTGAAGGAGGAGAGTGAAAAAGTTGGCTTAAAACTCAACATTCAGGAAACTAAGATCATGGCATCTGATCCCATCACTTCATGGGAAAAAGATGGGGAAACAGTGGAAACAGTGTCAGATGTTATTTTTTGGGGCTCCAAAATCACTGCAGATGGTTATTGCAGCCATGAAATTAAAAGACGCTTACTCCTTGGAAGGAAAGTTATGACCAACCTAGACAGCATATTAAAAAGTAGAGACATTACTTTGCCAACAAAGGTCCGTCTAGTCAAAGCTATGGTTTTCCAGTGGTCATATATGAATGTGAGAGTTGGACTGTGAAGAAAGCTGAGCGCTGACGAATTGATGCTTTTGAGCTGTGGTGTTGGAGAAGACTCTTGAGAGTCCCTTGGACTGCAAAGAGATCCAACCAGTCCATCCTAAAGGGAATCAGTCCTGGGTGTTCATTGGAAGGACTGATGCTGAAGCTGAAACTCCAGTACTTTGGCCACCTCCTGTGAAGAGTTGACTCATTGGAAAAGACCCTATGCTGGGAAGGATTGGGGGCAGGAGGAGAAGGTGACGACAGAGGATGAGATGGTTGGATGGCATCACTGGCTCAATGGGCATGGATTTGAGTGGACTCCGGGAGTTGGTGATGGACAGGGAGGCCTTGCGTGCTGCGGTTCACAGGTTCTCAAGAGTTGGACATGACTGAGCAACTGAACTGAACTGAACTGAACAATGTGAAAAAAATGCCTTATTTATAAGAATACAAGATATCTTCAATGAAAAAACAGAACAAAATACATATCACAAATATGGTTTTATTAAAATGAAATTTTGGAAGTGGAATAAAGTGCCAAAAAAGCAAGCATCATCTGCTGCTTCTGACATGTTCTTCTCCTCCTTAACTTCCATGGACAGAGCTGATTTTTTGAACAATCTTTTATGTAATTTTTCCCTGTCACTACAGAAACCCTTGAGCTCCCCAGAGAATTATAGAAACTATAGGGAAGGAGAGCAGGCAAAGAAAGATTCTCTACTTCACTTTGCTTTCTGTTCATTCATTGTTGAACACGAAGTGTATGGATATATGAAAGACAAACACCATTTATCTACATTTCAGAGAAATACAAAGTCAGTTTTCTCCTAGGTGTTCTGTGACACGGGCAGGAGTTTAGTGTCTACGTGGGGCTGGAGTTAGTGGTATCTTTAAAAGAGAGGAAAATGCTTAAGATGCCATATTAAGGCTTCCATTTTGGGAAAATTGTGCAAAATAACAGTTAACTAAATTGCTCAACTCACAGCTCATGCTACAAAGATCTGAGCCTGAAGACTTATTTTGCAAAGAAAATTAGAGACACTTCTTTTTCCCATTCTGTTACGTAATATGCTACCTTAGGTAGAAAGGATAATGGTAGAGTGATAGATTCTTGTTATTGTTTTTTAGTTTAGCCTTGTTTTAAAGCTCAAATTGCACTCTGATCTATATAGTTCTGGGATTCATTGGGGAGGTTGGTGAATATGAGTTATATTACTTTTTTGTTATTTTAATGTCACTTGCAAATTTATCAATGCAGTAGGCTTTCGGAGCTAAATGATCAGAAATACCATTTCAGTAATAACATATTGCCGGATTCTAGAAGCTTAGTGGACCTAATTTAAATCCTTCTGAATATTTGAAAAGCATGTTGCCATAACATAGCTCACCTTTGTGTGCAAGACTTATTTTCCCAAGTATTGAAGTAATACCTGATCAGTAAATAAATCTTGGAATATGGTAAACAGTGCACCGTTACAAAAACAGCCAAGAGACCAATATTAAGGCAATATCCATAAACAGGAGGGCTTCCCTCCTGTAGGGAGGAAGCAAAGACGGAGCAGAGCTGCCTCTCCTCAGAAGGTAAAGAATCCGCCTGCGATGTGGGAGACCAGGGTTTGATCCCTGGGTCAGGAAGATCCCCTGGAGGAGGGCATGGCAACGCACTCCTGCCTGGAGAATCCCATGGACAGAGGAGCCTGGTGGGCTATAGTCCATGGGGTTGGGGAGAGTCGGACATGACTGAGCAGCTAAGCACACCTGCACATATACAGGAAGAATGATAGACATGATAAAAAGACAGATATAAATAGGAACCAAAACATCAATTAAATTTCATCATAAGAAATGCATTTTTGTGTCAAGTCTTTTTAAAAGATTAAGACTGTATTTTGTCTATGTTTGCATGTTATTATTTTGCTCATTATATTATAGATTAGTAAATTATTTAACCAGCCTTCTATTGTTTGGAATTGATATATTTACTAATTATCATTATAAATGATGGTTGATATCTAGAAATGGAATAATTATGCCAAATACTCTGGCCATTTATGCTTCTTAGTAACCATCAGCCTGGAAAAGTACGATAAAAACAAGTTTAGAGCTGCACACATTTGGATTCAAAACCTAGAAAATCCATTTCAGTCTTTCTGGCTCCATTTAGAAAAATCTTTAAAATCAAGATATTGAATTTTAAAATAATATCACTGTTAAAAGATTGGACTAAATAATTGTAATTTAAATATGTTTCTTTTAAATTAATTTAAAGTAAAAAAAATATAGTTCAGAACCTGGTACATAGCACACCTTTAAAGGGTAAGTTCCCTGGGTTAGGAAGATCCTTTGCAAAAGGAAAAGGCAACCCACTTCAGTATTCTTGCCTGGGAAATCCCATGGACAGACACCACTTAGCGACTAAACAACAAGAACAAATGGTAACACTTTTATTTCATAAGATTATTTACTCTTTAACTATCATATTTGTTGCTAATAATTATTTTTAAAATTATTTCTGCGTTATGTTTAGACTAATTTTGACATCTGGGAGTCAAAAGTACATACATTTGTTATGTAATAAAATCTATTTTCTTTATTACATTATTTCCATTTCCTTTTCAGCTTAACAATTCTTCCCCAAATTGAAATCAGGAAGTAAATCACTTAGATATTTTTCTAATTTTGTGTCCCTATTTTTTTCCCCAAAATATTGTAAAGTAAGGTGAAGGTGAGTAGAGAATCGATCTACTTTTCCAAGTATTACCTAATTTACTAATAACCACACTCTATTTTGTTCTCTGTTTGAGCTAGGGAACCCTGTCTGAGCAAAGAAACCTGAACCTCACAGGAATGGACTCACACTAGATCAATGCTTCTTAGGCCTTGGATAGTGAATTAGGACCCCTAATGATAGCCTTGACCTTTACATGTACATTAGGAAAAGAGATGCCCGTCAGCAAAGTAGATATTAAAAAAGGATACTTTTTAAAATTTATTTATCATGCTTTGGTATGTCTTTTCTAACTTAGTTATGGATAAACAGAATCTAAACAAACATAGCACATGGTGGGTTTTTGAAATAAGTCAAAATTAATTATTAAAAATTGAGCAATGGAAGTTAGGATTCTAGGTTGAAAATGCCCTAAAAAATTTCACAAGTATCTAATGGCTGTTGTTCAGTCACTAAGCCATGTCCGATTCTTTGTGACCCCATGAACTGCAGCACACCAGGCTTCCCTGTCCTTCACCAAGTCCCAGAGTTCTAATGGATGATGCAAATATTCTTGATTATTGAACATCCCATTAGATGTGCGGTTGCCTTTTCCAAAGAGCTTACAGACAGGGCTGGCAGCTCTCCTTTTCTGGCAGGCCATATTTTTACTGGGCCAAGTCCACACAAACCTCTTTGCATACTCATTAACAATCCTAGGAAATACTGAATTAGTTTTAACTTCTTTATTTAATAGGCAGCTTAGTTGGTTGAATAAATAGGCAAGAGAATGTGTTTTATGTTGGATTTTTCTTTTACTATTTCTGAAAACATTCTACATTTTAGTTAATTTTGTGTCTCCAATTAGTGAAGGTGCTAGATGTCTGGCTTCCCAGTAAAGTCAGTGGGTATTAACTTTATTGCCTCTTTAGGTCTTGATTATGCTAAATTCATTTTAGAGTATGGAATTCAACATGATTACAATATAATCGCATGGTTAATTGCAAGTAAAACCTCCTCTAAAATTAATATTTAAAGTGGAATTGCAGTCAAACGCAGAATGAGTGAGGAGGTATTGTTATAATAGAGTGCCCTGAGGGAGATTAGTGCATTTCAGAGAAATTTGGGTTGTGAATCAGAAAATAATCCTTAATAAATCTCCAGAGAAGGCCACCTCTACTTCCAGAAACTGTATTGCTGGTGGGTTAGATACTCATTCTCCTGTTTTACCTCCTTTGCATTTGGCTGGGTAATCTCTATTCAGGAGAGAGAAAAAGAAAAATGAGTCTTCTTTCAAGCTCTTCCTTTTTCTTTTTCACGGGCTCCCTGTAACAACTTTTTCTTCTACCTTGAACATTTTATGTGTAACAAGATGTCTTTCCACATGTTTGTTAGATGCGAGAGCTAAACTCTATCCTTTTATTATTCCTTTATAGTATTATTCATAGTAAGTATTTTAGTTACTCTTGTACCTCAGAGGATAATTGAATATGTAGAAAAATAAATGACAAACAGTTTTTGTGTCTGTATCTTTTGTACCTCATTGTACTTGTTGATTTAATGCAATCTAAATTAGAATCAATCTAGGATAGGATTTTATGTAAGGGAAGAAATGATGTTTTACTGTACTTGACTTCTGAATATTTTAAGCATTCTTTTTGTACTAACCAGCAATCACTTGATTTCTAATGCTGTTTAGACTACATATAATTTTAACAGAAAATTTTAACTTATAAAACTTTGAGTATAGAGATGACTTTTTGGAAATATTTATTTCACTCTCTCTCTTATAAAAGAGGGTACATAAAACCATAACTATAAAAGCTTTGCTTTACAATCTATAAGAAGTATACTGAAGGGATTCAAAATAGAAAGGCACTCATGAATTAGTTTCAATATGATTTTACATTTCAGAAACTCAAATGTCTTATTTTCATAAGAGGTGATTTTATATACACACTTTTCAATGGGTATTTATCACAAAATGTGTCCTCGTATAGCATTCATTTGCACTCAATATCATAAAGTTCTTTCAATGGTTTTCCTTTATAAATATAAAACCATATTTTACCATAGGAAATAGGTTTCCTTTGTAGCTATTTTGACTTTTTATTGGCTGATGATAGGGACTTAGCAGTTTTCTTCTTTATGTTCTGATTTCTGAAAATTTCTGAATAAAATATATTATAAAAGATTTTATTACCATATGTAAAATAGATTAGACAATGGAAATTTGCTGTATCACTCAGGGAAATCAAATCTGAGCTTTGTAACTACCTGGAGGGGTAGGAAGGGATGGGAGTTGGGAGGGAGATTCAAGAGGGAGGGGACATATGTATACCTATGGCTGATTCATGTTGACATATAGAGGAAAATAAAACAATATTGTAAAGCAATATCTTTCAATTAAAATTTAAGAGATTAAAAAAGATGATGTATTCATGCTGTATATACACAAAACTAGAAGCTCACTTGTTCTCTCTTATTCTCAGATTAATTTTCTTAATGTAGAGAACGATAGTATGCCTACCTGGAGAAGCTCAGAAATTTATCAGACTTAATACTTTATTTTACACATAATGATCCTGAGAGATACTGGAGAGTATCTTAATTTGAGTGATCAGTTCAGGGGTCAACGTTTCCCTAAACCTTGCTGCCTTCCATGACTAGGTATTGTCTCAGCTCTTTTGACTCCGCAGTAAACAGGTTTCCATAGATGATGATGACGGGCCAGGAGAGAGAGCCAGGAGAAGCTGCAGGAGGAGCCCCAGAAGCTAACCACCACCCCGTCTCTGGCTTCAGGCTCGTCACAGCCCTGGCCTTTCGGTGTCTCCCCTGATCTGGGCTCGGCAACATGCGGTACCATGTGTGTGCACAACTGATTAAATATTCAGTAATTCATTAAGCAAACTTTCTTTTTCTAAGCTCTAACATGCATTTTATGAGCAGCTCTCACAGTTAACAGGAGAGTCCGAAATGTAGTACTTGAGTGCAGTCTCAAAAATGACAGAATGATCTCTGTTCATTTCAAAGGCAAACCATTCAATATCACAGTAATCCAAATCTATGTCTTGGCCGGTAAAGCTGAAGAAGTTGAAGTTGAACAGTTCTATGAAGACCAACAGGAACTTCTAGAACTAACACCTCACCCCCCACCCCCGCCCCAGAAAAAAGAAAAAATGTCCTTTTTATTATAAGGGACTGGAATGCGAAAGTAGTAAGTCAAGAGATACCTGGAGTAACAGGAAAATTTGATCTTGGAGTACAGAATGAAGCAGGGCAAAGGCTAATAGAGTTTTTTCAAGAGAAAGCACTGGTCATAGCAAACACCCTCTTCCAACAACACAAGAGACAACTCTACCCATGGACATCAGCAGATGGTCAACACCGAAATCAGATTGATTATATGCTTTGTAGCCAAAGATGGAGAAGCTCTATACAGTCAGCAAAAACAGGACTGGGAGTGGACTCTGACTCAGATCATGAACTCCTTATTGCCAAATTCAGACTGAAATTGAAGAAAGTAGGCAAAACCACTAGACCATTCAGGTATGACCCAAATCAACTCCCTTACGATTATACAGTGGAAACAACAAATAGATTTAAGGGACTAGATCTAACAGACAGAGTGCCTGATGAACTATGGACGGAGGTTCATGACGTTGTACAGGAGGCAGTGATTAAGACCATCCACAAGAAAAAGAAATACAAAACGGCAAAATAGCTGTCTGAGGATGCCATACAGATAGCTGTGAAAAGAAGAGAAGTGAAAGGCAAAAGAGGAAAGGAAATATATACCCATCTGAATGCAGAGTTCCAAAGAATAGCAAGGAGACATAATAAAGTCTTCCTCAGTGACCAGTGCAATGAGATAGAGGAAATCGATAAAATGGGAAAAACTAGAGAGCTCTTCAAAAAAAATTAGAGATACCAAGGGACTATTTCATGCAAAGATGGGCTCAATAAAGGACAGAAATGGTATGGACCTAACAGAAGCAGAAGATATTAAGAAGAGGTGGCAAGAATACCCAGAAGAACTACACAAAAAAGACCTTAATGACCCGGATAATCATGACGGTGTGATCACTCACCTAGAGTCAGGGATCCTGCAATGTGAAGTTAACTGGGCCTTGGGAAGCATCACTACGAACAAAGCTAGTGGAGGTGATGGAATTTCAATTGAGCTATTTCAAATCCTAAAAGATGATACTGTGAAAGTGCTGGCACTCAATATGTCAGCAAATTTGGAGAACTCCGCAGTGGCCACAGGGCTGGAAAAGGTCAGTTTTCATTCCAATCCCAAAGAAAGGCAATGCCAAAGAATGCGTAAACCACCACACAATTGCAATCATCTCACATGCTAGCAAAGTAATGCTCAAAATTCTCCAAGCCATGCTTCAACAGTACGTGAACTGTGAACTTCCAGATGTTCAAGCTGGTTTTAGAAAAGGCAAAGGAACCAGAGATCAAATTGCCAACCTCTGTTGGATCATCAAAAACCAAGAGAGTTCCAGAAAAAATATCTACATCTGTTTTCTTAACTATGCCAAAGCTTTTGACTGTGTGGATCACAACAAACTGTGGAAAATTCTTAAAGAGATGGGAATAACAGACCACCTGACCTGTCTCCTGAGAAATTTGTATACCAGTCAAGAAGCAACATTTAATTCTGGACATGGAAAAACAGACTGATTCTAAATCAGGAAAGGACTACCTCAAGGCTGTATGTTGTCACCCTGCTTATTTAACATATATGAAGAGTACATCATGCAAAATGCCAGGCTACATGAAGCACAAGCTGGAATCAAGATTGCTGGGAGAAAAAAAAAATTGCTGGGAGAAATATCAATAACCTCAGATATGCAGATGACACCACCCTTATGGCAGAAAGAGAAGAACTAAAGAGCCTCTTGACGAAAGTGAAAGAGGAGATTGAAAAAGTTGGCTTAAAGCTAAGCATTCAGAAAACGAAGATCATTGGAATTTGGTCCTATCACTTCATGGCAAATAGATGGAGAAACAATGGAAACAGTGGCTGACTTTATTTTTCGGGGGGCTCCAAAATCACTGCAGATGGTGACTTCAGCCATGAAATTAAAAGACACTTGCTCCTTGCAAGAAAAGCTATGACCAACCTAGACAGCATATTAAAAAGCATAGGCATTACTTTGCGAACAAAGGTCCATCAAGTCAAAGCTATGGTTTTTCTAGTGGTCATGTATGTACACCGGAGAAGGCAATGGAACCCCACTCCAGTACTCTTGCCTGGAAAATCCCATGGATGGAGGAGCCTGGTAGGCTGCAGTTCATGTGGTCTCGAAGAGTCGGACATGACTGAGCTACTTCACTTTCACTTTTCACTTTTATGCATTGGAGAAGGAAATGGCAACCCACTCCAGTGTTCTTGCCTGGAGAATCCCAGGGATGGGTTCACACAGAGTTGGACATGACTGAAGTGACTTAGCAGTAGTAGCAGTATGTATGTACGTGAGAGTTGGACCATAAAGAAAGCTGAGCACCAAAGAATTGATGCTTTTGAACTGTGGTGTTGGAGAAGACTCTTGAGAGTCCCTTGGACTGCAGGAAGATCCAACCAGTCCATCCTAAAGGAGATCAGGCCTGAATATTCAATGGAAGGACTGATGCTGAAGTGGAAACTCCAATGCTTTGGCCACCTGATTCGAAGAACTAACTCATTGCAAAAGACCCTGATGCTGGGAAAGACTGAAGGCAAGAGGAGAAGGGGATGACAGAGGATGAGGTGGTTGGGGGGCATCACCAACTGAATGGGCATAAGTTTGGGTAAGCTCTGGGAGTTGGTGATGGACAGGGAGGCCTGGCCTGCTGCAGTCCACGGGGTCGCAAAGAGTTGGACATGACTGAGCGACTGGACTGAACTGACTGAACATGCACTTTGAGTGAAAGAGAAACAGATATGCAATAAGTAAGTATAATATAAGTTAAAAATATGAGTTAAATAGATATTCAGACTGTAGATGGGAAGGAGCTTGATTCAAATGAAAAAAATAATGGTTTCAAAGAAAAGGCACTGGGACTACTCATTAAACACTTAAAGGCATTGGAAAATTGAATTCAAATAGAGCCAGCAAACTGCATCAACAAAAGTGTGGAGATGCTCAAATGGAGAGATTAGGAAAAAGGAAGGATTATGATTTGGTTGAGGCTATTTCATGGAGTACATAAGAAAGTTCCTGGTCTCTTTTTCTTTATGGATACTTCAGACCCTCCTACTACTTGAAAGCAAATAAAATGATTTCTTGTCAATATTTTTAAAATATGAACTTTTTTCAAATTTTCAGTATTTGCTTTAGGGATTCCAACAGTCATAATCTATGTTTTCCATAATTTCTAGAGCAGCCTTCTCTATAGCGTGTCTAAAACAAGGAGCAGTCTGGATGACAAGAGTTGAGACATGTTGAAAGAATTCTTTACTGTAAAATATATAAGGTTATCTCTCCTTGAAATTATAAACATCAGTATTGAAAGATACTTTAGTGTCAGAACCAGAATTTAACTCATTGAAGAAACTGGAAGGCAGTATTTTACCCACAATTACACTGATAGTACTCTTTATTTTTTAAGAAATTGTTTTTCTAGAATTCTGTTCTCAAATTATAAAACCTAAGACTCTCAATTAATAAACACACACATTGCACACACACATTTCTTTTTTTTTCTTCTTTTTTTGGAGCCCACGTCACAGAATTGCATCAATCACGTTTTGCTATTCATAGCTTACTCACATTTTAATCCATACATGACTCACTGGTTATATTTGTTTACATATTTATTAATAATAAAATTAACACATCTAAAGTATCATGCATATCAAGAACTCAAATATTTCTAAAAATTCATATTTACCTATGCACCTGTCCCCACATCTCATCTTTGACTTCTCACCCAGAAGTATTGTATATCCTGAAGTTCATGCTTCTTATCCCCTTGCTTGTTTTTCTTTAATATTTTCTATTACCAAAACATGAAAATGCTTAACAAATACTTTTCACAGTTTTGATTATTTTTTAACTTATTAAAGGGGGTATAATTTTACATGAACATCTTAATGCAGGATTATTTTGTCAGATAATTAAGTATAATTTGAAAAGAGGAGATAGGAGCCTGAGGGAATAATAATAAAAACCCATTCAATAAACATTTGTGGGACATTTAACATTTGCAGGCACTGGGGATACAAATACAAATAAAATATAATTTCTTCTTGAGGAACTTGTGACTTGTAAGAAATGGATATTGGTAGATAATTACAATAAAAAGTATTATAAGAAAGATTTTTGCAAACTGATTTCTTTTTATGGAAGAAATGACATTTCCCTTAAGTCTTTAAGGATGTTGGGGATATCATTATGAGACACATTTCAGATTGAGGGAGACAAATGTGTAATGCTATTGAGGTGAAAAGAAAGAAAGAAAGAAAGAAAGTGAAGTCGCTCCGTCTTGTCCGACTCTTTGCGACCCCATGGACTGTAGCCTACCAGGCTCCTCTGTCCATGGGATTTTCCAGGCAAGAATACTGGAGTGGGTTGCCATTTCCTTCTCCAGGGGATCTTCCCAACCCAAGGATTGAACCTGGGTCTCCCACACTGTAGGCAGACGTTTTACCATCTGAGCCACCAGGCAAGTTGAGGTGAAAGTAGAGCAGATATCAAACTATCAGTAAATTAATGGGTTAACGAAAAATTTCATTTGGGTTTTTCTATAAGACATTTGGAAGGATCGAATTAAGGAAGAAAGAATGAAGGCTAATGAATTAGTAAGAGTACTAATGGATTGGGGGAAGATTAAGAAAATGCCAGAAGCTACTATCAGTAACAATGGAAACAGTGACAGACTTTATTTAGGGGGGCTCCAAAATCACTGCAGATGGTGACTGCAGCCATGAAATTAAAAGACGCTTACTCCTTGGAAGGAAAGTTATAACCAACCTAGACAGCATATTAAAAAGCAGAGACATTTTTTGTCAACAAAGGTCTGTCTAGTCAAAGCTATGATTTTTCCAGTAGTTATGTATGGATGTGAGAGTTGGACTATAAAGAAAGCTGAGCACTGAAGATTTGATGCTTTTGAACTGTGGTGTTGGAGAAGACTCTTAAGAGTCCCTTGAACTGCAAGGAGATTCAACCAGTTCATCCTAAAGGAAATCAGTCCTGAATATTCATTGGAAGGACTGATGCTGAAGCTTAAACTCCACTACTTTGGCTGCCTGATGCGAAGAACCAACTCATTGGAAAAAAACCTGATGCTGGGAAAGACTGAACGCAGGAGAAGGGGACGACAGAGGATGAGATGGTTGGATGGCATCGCCGACTGAATGGACATGAATTTGAGTAAGCTCCGGGAGTTGGTGATGGACAGTGAGGCCTGGCATGCTGCAGTCCATGGGGTTGCAAAGAGTCGGACATGACTGAGCGACTGAACTGAACTGAACTGAATTATCAATATTGTAGATTCTATAAAATGTGGTGACTATATGGAAATGGAAAACAAGTAAAAACCAAGGATTAGAGAGACTCCTACATAATGCCTCTCCAGATGAATTAAGGGAGGAATTGGTAAGGGAAATAATTTTTTTCTATATATGACAGTATTCATTTTGCCTAATTAGAAATGTAATATGTTTTTACTGCACAATATTTGTAACAGGCGTGCAGTGAAACAATCTGGGACATTACTTATGCAATTTTAGTATATTCTTACTTCATGATCTATGAGTGTGTGTGGGTGGCTCACACAAGTTCATTAGCGGGAAGGTTCAAGGAAGCTCACTCATTTCTGGCTGGGGAGAACAAGGTGGTAGTTACCCTGAGTATCCACACCTTGAATCAATAAATAAAATATGCATACAATGAACGTTTAGCCTACAAATAAAAACAGCATATTGTGTTTCTTTCTTTCTTTTTTTAATATGTCTCATATTGTGTCCTGGTATTCTTTATTCTTATCACAAAACTGACCAGATATGACTGAACTGTCTAATCCATTATTTTCATTCATGTGGAGTCACCGTGCTCCAAAATCTCATTACTACAGAGCTTCCTTGCCATTTGATGTTGGGCGCAGCATGGATGTAATTTGTCGGGAAGCTTCAATGACTGCTATAGCGGGTCCTGGCCTTACACTCACACTCTTTTTTTTAAAATAACCCCAACAGTTCACAGGCAACAATCTGCCTTTTTCTCTGTGCCCATCAGTTGTCTGGTGTCTGGTTCTCATAAAATTATCCTGACATTCACAAAGCAAATGCCCTTCGAGTTCTGACTGCAGGGTGAGGTGACTCCCCAGATGTGGTATTCTGGTGCGGTTTGAAGGAAGCATACGATGTTTACATTAACCTTTTCAGGCCCTTTTCCCTGTGGGGTTAGCAGCACGGCAGTTAAATAAAGCTGCTTAGTCATCCAGAATCCCATAAGCACTTGACACCATGTCAACTCATCTACTCTATGCTGTATGACTTGGCCAGCCTGGATGTAACAGAAGCAGCCTGGCAGTGAGAACCCAGTGCCATTTGAGGTCCGACGTACGTCAGGAAATCACGCTGACTACGTTCTTTTCCTTTTGGTAAAATGCTTTTTCCAAACCTCATTTATGAGGCAGCTGGCCACTCACAGGAAGGGAAAGAAAATTTCTTCCTGTTTTTATGGAATCCAAACACATTCCTTAATTATTTTATTTCTTGGATTATGACCTTGCAGACAGAATATTACGGATGGCATACTAGGAAACAACGTCCTTTCAAAGGATTGAACAGTTCATTAAGGAAACTTTACACTAAGAGCATACTTTTCTTTTAATCTGTTTTATGCTTTAACATAAATGAAAAAAATATTGATATCTGGCAATACTAGTAGCTTAATCCAAGAAAGAACAAAGATACCTATAGAGATAACTACGCTTAAACCTACATATCTTACACTTATTTTCCTAAGAATTGAAAGACATATCTAAACACATGCCTTTTCTTGGTTAAAATTTCTGATAAAATAGTATGTGGTTTTCGTAAAACTTGTTATTTTTCTCTGTCTTTCCCTTTTAATTTATGAAAAAAGAACATAGCAGCTATTCATAGATTTAAATGTTCCAAGAGCTGTAAGGCAACACAAATATCATTTTGCACATGTGAAATTCATCATAATGCTCAAGTAATTAAAAAAAAAACTCATGAAGATTTTCCTTGCTAAATACTTGCTACAGATTAGAAATAATAGTTCTTATTAATAAGTGATTTAATGTGTCCCACTATGTGTCAAAGCCCCCAACTATTGTCAATAAACAGAGTTAATCAGTTTAATATGCGGTAGGCATACAAACTCATGTAGGCATGTAATAAAGCATACAAATGTAAAGATAACAAGAAGTCTCCATCTCTTCTATCATAGGTTTCTTATCAGTGGGGAAAGGTTTCGTGACATTCCTATGTGAAAATTCTCTTGTATTTGTATCTGTCCAAAATGTCTGTTCTTAAATTTACTCTTTACAGTAGACTTTTCTGGAGCTACTTTTTATTCCACTCTAATTTTCCCAGTGTATCTTGCTTCCTTCATCACGTCTTAGTTGATTCAGGTGCATAGTCCACCACTCTTGACAGGAAGACTGAGGGTGTGAGACAAAAGGAAGATGGGATGGGGCTGGAGGAACAGGATAGCAAATAGATTATATTAGTGGATGGAATATAGTAGATAGATATATTAGAATAGAGGATATTCAGATAGATTTTCTGTGTCCTGTCCTTGGCTGGAAATAAATCCTCACAGATTACTGTGGCTAAAAGTTTTATTTCTTAAGCTGGTTTTAGAAATATGACCACATGGAATATATGTGCATATAAGTTTTTGTCCAAGTATGTATTATATGCTGTATGTATGGATATCTATAGATACAGCAAGCTGTATGCTAATCTGATCAAGGAAATTTTTCATAACATACATATGGGCATTACAAATGAATGAGAAGACAAAAAAAAAAAATCTAACTCCCAGTAACTGTCTAGAATTTTACCTGGAGACAAGGATGGTGATTAAAGAGAACTATAGTTTATCCAGTAGTCCCACTATGCCACCTGTTTTATATCCTATTTAAAAAGTTCTCACAATATCACTCACAATAACAGTAAAGGTACTGTTATTGCATATATTTCACAGATATATGAAGTACAACAATACATGATGTTGTGTTCACAAACCTGCTTTTTCCCCCATCCATCCATACGCCAGCCCCTGGAAGAGAGCCTCCTTGTTGATAACAAAGTCAAGAAACAAATGCATCCGTAGCAAAATAAACTCTGTATTTGGGGCGACAAGATCCGGCCTACATCGGCACCAGAACAGTAACCCTTGTAGGTGCTCGACACAGAAGACGTTGGAAGTATCTGAAGCATCTTTCTGCAGGACACTTCAAAGCCGGACATCTCTCTAGGACAGCGCCTAGACTTGGCTGGGAAGTGTCCTAGGGCAGGACTGATGGGCTGAAGAGGGAAATCCATGAGAAGGAGCTCTGGAGGGCTTGTGCACCGGGAATCCTGCGTGGTTACAGTGAGGCTTGAGGGTATTAGCAAACAACTCTTTTGCAATAGCTTCTGGCCCCTGGCTGAATTTTTAATTCTCTGAGAGTAACACTATTTTCTTTCTAAATACAGATTGTTCTCGCAACCTTTTCCAGATGTTGCCAGTGTAAGTATGGTGCTACAGAAAGAAGTGAAGTAACTTAGCTAAAGTCTGCCTTGACCAATTTCTAATTTGAATTCAGGTCTGTCTGACTTCAAATCTATGCTTTTAAAGCCATGTGCCACTGTTCACAGGGGCCACAAGGGGCAACTTGTGCTTCTGCTGGTCAATCTGCTATCACTGACAGTAGATACAGCGTACAGTAGTAGGCTGATATGGCTGATAAATGAGAAACTCTCATGTGTAATGGAGGAGTGCTATTTTAGCTGCCTAAAATGAATTTTATTCAACCAGGAAATGTCTACATTATATCTGTTTATAACCCCTTGAGTAAATGAGTAAATGTCATGACAAAAGAAATGATTTGTTGTTAAATCTATACTCATATAAATTATAGCACTCTGAAAAATGTCCATGTTTTTAATATTAGATGTACTTAGACTTTGAGATGTATAGATACACTGATAGTAAGTAGGTATATAGAGAGGTAGATGGAATACAATTGTAACCTTTGGAAAAGAGGTAAAATCTTAATTCTTGCCACATAGCAGGAAGAGATATTTGCACTACATTTACCTGGCTAAATATACTTTTGTCTGTTTGAGATGAATTTTAAAACAAATATATCTTTGAACCCATGAATTATATTCGCTTTAGTAGTGATGGTGGAAGCACATATTTTAATAGACTTATAAAATTTAATCCTAAGAGGATGTTATAAATTTTCCTATTGCTAATTTGTTTTAATTACATGCCTCCACCCTATCACAAAAATAAAACCTTTCCCACACAGCAACTTGGATTCTACTACTACTTTCACCAACACTGAACAAAAACAGAGCTCTATTATGAAAATTATTCTGAGAAAGCAGGCTGAAATTAGAGTTCTCATTTTGTATAAATGGCAAGTGGCACTTCACCATTTAAATATTATGTCATCTCTTAATTTCTTGCACAGTGTCATAGAGTACATGTTCAATAAATGTTATCTTACATTAAAGCTAGGAGTGTGCACCCCAAATAAAACATTTATGGAAAGAGAATTAGGCAGTTCACTTTCTTCTGGTAAATCCAACTAAGCTGGCACAACCTAATTTGTGGGTAATGGTCAGGAATACTTATTATTATAAATTTCAGCACTGTTATACCTGAGTTATTCGTACAAAATTAAATCACAGTCTAATTTACTCAGTGTACTTCACCTTTGAGATAAAATATTCTTTTATATAAATATAGATACATACAGGTACAGGAAATTAACTGATGCACTTACTAGTCTAAACAGGACATCTGGGAGAGTTTTGCAGCACACTCAAAAATGAAGATTGCTATGAGATGAATTAAGAAGTAGTCAGAAACATATCTCTCAATTCCTGAAATAGCAATAGAAAGCAGTGTGCTCAGGCTCAGAGAGAATGTGATAAAAGAGAACATTAATCTGTAGTCAAGGGTGTGGCTTAGGTAACTCAGGCTGAAAATGCTCTTTCCTGTAAAAAATGAGATTGAGAGAAACTTGAAAAAGCTTCTCCCTCACTGTTTGGATGAATGCTAGGTATGCAATTTTGCCCACGCATTTTGTCATTTAGTTTGATTTAGAACATGAAAGGCCAAAAGAAGCTCTATCCAGGGAATAAAAGCTTTATAAGAGAGTGTATATTGTCACTTTGCTTATTTAACTTCTTTGCAGAGTACGTCATGCAAAATGCCAGGCTGGATGAATCACAAGCTGGAATCAAGATTGCCAAGAGAAATATCAATAACCTCAGAAATGCAGATGACACCACCCTTATGGCAGAAAGAAGAGGAACTAAAGAGCCTCTTGATGAAAGTGAAAATGTTGGCTTAAAACTCAACATTGGGAAAACTAAGATCATGGCATTTGGTCCCATCACTTCATGGCAAATAAATGGGGAAACAATGGAAACACTGACAATAAAAGTCTTTTATTTTTGCGGGTCTCCAAAATAACTGCAGATGGTGACTGCTGTCATGAAATTAAAAGACACTTACTCCTTGTAAGAAAAGCTATGGCCAACCTAGACAGGATATTAAAAAGCAGAGACATTACTTTACCAACAAAGGTCCTTCTAGTCAAAGCTATGGGTTTTCCAGTAGTCATATAAAGAAAGTTGAGTACCAAAGAACTGATGCTTTTGAACTGCAATGTTGGATAAACTCTTGAGACTCCCTTGGACTGCAAGGAGATCCAGTCAGTCCATACTAAAGGAAATCAGTGCTGAATATTCATTGGAAGGACTGATGCTGAAGCTGAAACTCCAGTACTTTGGCCACCTGATGTGAAGAAATGACTCATTTGAAAAGACCCTGATGCTGGGGAAGATTGAAGGAGGCAGGGTAAGCGGATGACAGAGGACGAGATGGTTGGATGGCATCATCAACTCAATGGACATGAGTTTGAGTACGCTCTGGGTGTCAGTGATGGACAGGGAGGCATGGTGTGTTGCAGTCCATGGGGTCACAAAGAGTCGGACACGACTGAGCAAGTGAGCTGAACTGAACTTATATCTGCAGACGTGACTTATGTTACTTTGGTTACAAGCTCCAATTAAGCATCTATTACTATAAGTGACCTGGTTTGTTACATTAGTTTAGGTGCTTGTAGCACAAACACATATTCTAAGTATGCTAAGATTACAATACCAAGGGTATTAGGAAATTAGTATTTAATACTAGCCGAGGTTGGAGCAAAGTGACAGTTTTTAAACGGGATTGGTTGAATGAGAAGCAGAGATTGCTTTAAAGTTAAAGTATGAACTGTATGACTGGTAACAAAATTATCTCTTCAAGAACTTTTTATAGCTTTTGAATTATTCCTAGTTCGTATAGGTCCCATGTAATATTACTCTGAGTATCACGTGAAGATGCTTTACATAGTACTTAAAAATTGTGAACATTTGGTACAATATGTTATTACTAGTATTTATATATTTTTCTTTTATGTTCTTGATAATGTAACATTTGCTCTCTATATACTTTAAATACCTTATGTCATATAATTCTCCAATTTTCTAGCTAGTGTAATCTAAGATGAATAGTAATTTGTCTGCCCATCTAGAATGTGAACCCCTTGAGGGTAGGAATCACATTTTAATTTGCTGTAATGCCTTATGCAAATTGATTGCTCAACTAATTTTATTGAATTAAATGTTTTTCTTGTCTAATTCAGGAATAAAGATTTTTCTAAATTCATGAGCATAATTATGTTTTAAGTTCTTTTGCAAAAGATATGTTGGGATTAATATATTACAGTTGTAAATATATGGCTTAGCAATCTTTCTATAGACAGTGCCAGACAGGAATTTATCTAATCTTTAAAAATAAATATTTAAATTACTGACTGATTGACATCCAAATTGAAACAAAGTATCTTGCATTAAATGCAAAAGGGGAATATTTCAGCTCAACAGCATTGCCCATGTTTAAGCAACAGTGCTTTATTAGCTAGTAAAAATATTAGCTATGTTAGATTAAAAGAATTGAGGCTGCTTTGCTAATTAAGAATTTTAATTAGTAAGATTTTTTCAGCTATAGCTTATAGATATCTTGGTTTCAAGGATCTATAATATTGTTTAATGACAAATATTTAAAAATTTGCTTGTACATGCTTAATATCTATACTTAATATGACCCCCAAGGCTTTGGTTATCTTTAGAGACTTGGAAATAATTATCTAACCATATTGATATAATAGCAAGAAGTGGAAATACTGAGGATAAAGTAAGATAAATTCTTCAGGAATTTGTGTTGATTCCCATCTTAGTTTTCTCTGTATAAAGAGATGCAACTGGACTTTTTCATAAAGCTAAATATAACTTCCTCCTCAGGTATTATTCTTCCAAAGATATTTTTCCTTTCCTCTCTGTCCTTTAGAGTAACCAGGATGGTGGCTACCGTCCTGAGAGTGTTGCATTCTCTCTACTTCATATCATGTATCCATTTCTGGCTAAAACTGCTTTCCTCTTAGGGAACAGAAACCATTGTCATATGTACATAACTTTCTTGATAACAGTGTACAGGCAGGATTCAGGGAATCAGGAACTTTTCCCCTCAAATCATAGTTTTTCTCTACCTTCTGAAATAGGTGGTTATTGGGGTACTGACACAGAAATGCATGGAGTAGACAATCACGATATTCATTTCTAGGTTTCTATTGATCTAATGCCAAGTAACAAAGCTTCAGAAACACATTTCGATAGCCTCTTTAAACAATCATATTGAGAAAATCCAAGCAATGAAAAGTGAAGTCGCTCAGGTGTGTCCGACTCTTTGTGACCCCATGGACGGTAGCCCATCAGGCTCCTCCATCCATGGGATTTTCCAGGCAGGAATACTGGAGTGGATTGCCATTTCCTTCTCCAGGAGATCTTCCAGACCCAGGGATTGAACCCAGGTCTCCCGCATTGGAGGCAGACACTGTGCCATCTGAGCCACCAAGCAATAAAATTAGGCTGCTAACCTACTAAATTCAAGTAAAATGGATCTAACATTTTATATCAATGTAGAAGTGATTTTCTTCTGTAATAGGATGTTCAGTTGGTTTTAGTTTGGTAAGTTTTAGGGTCATTTATAATAAAGCAAAGCCTTACTTTACGTGCATGATCATGCCAGGAGCATGTGCTTTCTGAAGGAAACAGCAATTCTAAAGGATGCAGAGAGTGTCTGCAACAATGATGAGAAGCAGACGCTTCCCTCAGCTGTGTGACCCTGGTCCTCTCCGTCCATCTCTCTGTGCTTCTTTTCCTTCATCTGTGAAATGAAGGCATGTGACTAGATGATTTTAAACTACTTCCAGCATTCACGACATATATTCCCTCGTGAGGATTTTCCATTTACAGAGACTGCCTGAGGTCGTACTCAGGAGAGAGGTGATTCTACACAGATTAGACCTCAGAACATGCTTTCCCTACCTCTACATCAGTTCCTGCAGGACCCTGAGGAAAAACTAACTGATCATACAGATCATTTTTAAAATATTTCAACCAATGTGTTTTTATTACTGGTGTATTGATACATACCAGTATATTGATAGTTAACTGTAATTTATCAAAGTCAAATTTCTTTCATTAGCCACAGCTGAATGTGAATCACAAGTAATTGCTCATGAACATGGTTTGGTTAAAATTTCCTCAGAGAACCATCAATAAAAGTTATTAAAAGTCAGTATCATGATTTAGAAGTACAAATCAACCTTTTAGGGTGCTTTTCTTTAAACCTATACTTACTGATGGAAAAAAATTAAACTTAAATCTATTAAAATTAGATCAGCTTAGGCTTAGTAAGTTCACCAAAAGGATGTATTGAGAGTGGAAAGTAAAACAAAAAAGAAAATCTATTATATGTTAAGGATTTAACCTGATATACAATATAATATAACATATTCTGAAAGTGAAAGTCGCTCAGTTGTGTCATACTCTTTGTGACCCTTAAAATTCTCCAGACCAGAATACTGAGTGGGTAGCTTTCCATTCTCCAGAGGATCTTACCAACCCAGAGGTCAAACCCAGGTCTCCTGCATTGCAGGCAGATTTTTTACCAGCTGAGCCACAACGGAAGCCCAAGGATACTGGAGTGGGTAGCCTACACTTCTCCAGCTGATCTTCCCAACTCAGGAATGGAACAGGGTTTTCTTTCATTGCAGGCGAATTCTTTACCAACTGAGCTATGAGGGAAGCTCTAACATATTCTAATTAGCCCAAAGATGGTCTATAAAATATGTTCACATTGACTTTATAATTTTAAACAAATGAAACAATGTAAATAAATGTTGAGGTTCTTATAAAGGAATGAGAATTTTTCAGATGTGTAATTTTTAAGTTCACTTATATTCAACATTTTTGTGAATGCTCAGGAACAGATAATAAGCAACACCTTTTTATTTGTGGATGATACTAACTTGGATGATACTGCATACACAGGGGAGGACAGGGAAATAACTTTAATAAAGAACCTGGAGGCATTAGAAGTGTGGTGAAGAAATGATAAAACTGAGATTTAAGTTGTAAAAATGCAAATCATTACACAAGGGGAGGAAATAACCTAATGCAGCTACTCAGGGGGTGGGACCGACCCAAGAAAACAGTTAGGGGCAAAATAAATTCCTGGATGATGGCGCAGAACACACGAGATATGAACAGCAATGATAATAGGGAGGAAATGTTCCCTTGTGCTTTTGAACCACAAAGAGGCATTGTGGTATAGGAAGATGAAGCGCATGGCACCTAAACATGGGATTTGGCTTCTGCTACACATCAGAAAAGTTGGTATGAATGCACAGTTGGACACACAGCTGCTTAGGGGTCTGACTGCTAGGAAGCTGCTTCAATAGAGTGAATTTCTGTTACAGGTCTGTTCAATGGATTCCTTTTAAATTGATATAGAGCAAAGGAATAGAGCACGAAAATAGTGACTGTCCCTATGAGCAAAATGTCTCATTCCACATAAAGAGCAGATAAGCTTCATTCTGATTAAACACAACTCAGCCTTCAAATAAGTCAGGCCATGGAAACAAGCATTTCTAACACACAAAGATAACTTTAAAAGTCTAAGCAAGCTAGTTGCTTTTTGGCTTTTGGTCACATACCACACTAAAAGAAGGCTGAGCACAAAATAATCGATCCTTTGAATTGCTGCGCTGGAGAAGACTCTTGAAGGTCCTTTGGACTGCAAGGAGATCAAATCAGTCCATCCTAAAGGAAATCAACCCTGAATATTCATTGGAAGGACTGATGATGAAGCTGAAGCTCCAACATTTTGGCCACCTGATTAGAAGAGTTGACTCATTGGAAAAGACCCTGATGTTGGGAAAGATTGAAGGCAAAAAGGAGAAGAGGGCAACTGAGGATGAGATGGTTGGATGGCATCACTGACTCAATGGACATGGGTTTGAGCAAACTCCAGGAGACAGTGAAGGACAAGGAACACTGGTGTGCTGCAGTCTACGGGGTCACAAAGAGTGGGACACGACTCAGCAACTGAACAACAACAACAACAAAAACACACACCACACAGAAACCACTGAGTTTATATTTGTAGTGAAAACAAATGAGTCAGTTCAGTTCAGGTCAGTCGCTCAGTCACGTCTGACTCTCTGCGACCCCATGGACTGCAGCACGCCAGGCCTCCCTGTCCATCACCAACTCCCGGGGTTTACTCAAACTCATGTCCATTGGGTCAGTGATGCCATCCAACCATCTCATCCTCTGTTGTCCCCTTCTCCTCCTGCCCTCAATCTTTCCCAGCATCAGGGTCTTTTCCAATGAGTCAACTCTTCGCATCAGGTGGCCAAAGTATTGGAGTTTCAGCTTTAACATCAGTCCTTCCAATTAATATTCAGGACTGATTTCTTTTAGGATGGACAGGTTGGATCTCCTTGCAGTCCAAGGGACTCTCAGGAGTCTTCTCCAACACCACAGTTCAAAAGGATCAATTCTTCAGCACTCAGCTTTCTTTATAATCCAACTCTCACATCCATACATGACTGATGGAAAAACCATAGCCTTGACTAGACGGGCCTTTGCTGAATAAATGAATAAGTAAATACAAAGCAGAACATTTTACATTCATTTCAAAAATGAGAAACAGTGAGGCTCCAGCAAAGTTAATCAGTATTTCTAAACTCACTCAGGAAATAAGTTGTAAACCCAGAATTTAAATATGCCTAATGCTAGAGTCCCTCGTTGGCACTAGTGTTCAAGAACCGACCTGCCAATGCAGGGAACAGAGGAAACAGATCCGATCCCTAGGTTGGGAGGATCCCCTGGAAGAGGGCGTGGCAACCCATTTTAGTGTTCTTACCTGAATAATCCCATGTACAGAGGAGCCTGGCGGGCTGCAGTTCATGCGGTCGCAAAGAGTCAGATATGACTGAAGTGACTTAGCATGCACGCAATGCTAAAGTTCGTAATTTTTCCATTGTTAAATTAGCTCCCTGAGTCTGTAACTGACCCAGTGGCCATTAATCCTTTATAACAAGTTATGTCTCCTTATTTGCTCTTAGAGACTTTCTTTGGATTTATATTTTACAAAGCCTTTGATTATGTTTTTCACTGGCTTTAATCACCTTCTGTTAAGCACATGGTAGAAAAAATATCTGGATTTGTTTCTAGGTTCATATACATGAAATTTAGAAACCACAAAAATGATAGACATTACAAGTAAAAATTCTCTTGTGAACAAATTACAATGTCAAGACATGAGACTATTATTCACGTGTTATTCCAAACTTGATCTTGGTTGAGCCCCATGATCAGAGTCATCACAAGACACACTAGTGAAATACCCTTTGCACAATGACTCACATTTGTCAGGGCCTAAAAATGTAAGCAAGTACATTCCTGTGCATGTAAAGAAAACACACACGTTTTATTAAAAAAATAGTCTTTGTTCAACTTCCCAATTTTTCCTTCATTCAGACAAATAATTTGGTATTTGGGTGTACCTATTCAGGTATGCCTATAGAACCTTCTGATATGATAAGTATACGGGAGCTGAATGATATTTCCCACTTATCTTGCCAAATAGCATAATATGAGCACCTTCATTAGACATAATGACTGCAAAATTGACATGGTACGAAGTGAGCAATGTTCTATGGGCTTTTTAATTTTACAGACTGGTTTAACTAGGGAAGATAAAAATATTAGTATGCCAATTTTTCAGAATGAAACTTGTACATAATTATATATAGCACTGATTAGCTAAAGGGTTTATTGTTCACCCTCTGTAATTTGCTGTATCTGTCAATAGATAACACTTTGGAGGACCATCAAGTGATTTAATTAACTTCATGGGCACAATCAAGGTAACCCACTTAAAGAAACTTTTGTCTAAATTTAATAAATGCGATTGCAATTTAAAACATTAATGCCATAAGCCCCAAATGAAAATTACCATGTACAAAAGTTATTATGCTCTGTTTGGCATTACTTGATTTGGAGAAAAAGGAGAGGAAATATCAAACATGTTTATGCATGTCAAGTAAATTTTAAAAGATCAGTGAGAAAGCCTTGATGTTTGATACGGCAAACTTAAAAAGGTATATTTTTATGAAAAAGAATTATCTTGGTCCCATGTATCCTTTGGATCAGGTTGTCTCCTCTAATTGCTGATATCATAGCAAAAACTATTTAGAAAGTATTGAGATACGGTCAAGGTTAGGGTGTTGAATGGCCTTTCTGGCTTTTTCTAATTTTTTTTTTTTTGAGAACATATTAAATTCAAGGTAGTTCTTGAACAAGCAGCTGAAGTTGGAGCCAAGCTGATAAGCTAGTGTCTCAGAGGCCTCACTAGCATTTCAACCGTCACCAGAAAATCAACTGAAAAAGAAGTCATCTGGAAAATCGAAGTATTGTATCTTGTTAAAAAGACCAGCATATAGAGGGGAGACGGCATTTCTCCTACATTGTCCAGTGAACTTCAATATTCTGGCTTTGAAATTCTTAAACGTGGAATTAAACTGCTTATGTATAAACCGGGAGGAAAAAAATGGTAATATTTTCTTTGGTATTCTTAGATTTAGAGTACTAAACATGTATAGGATGGTCAGAAGTGGGAAGAAGTTATAATGCTGTGATAGAAAATGCACCTGCGTGTTAGGGAAAGGTCTGAGACCCACAACGTGGAAAAGAGGCTCAAGTCCAGAGTGGGATAAACATGGGGTGCTTCCAGATTCTGACAGACAGAAGCTGGGGCTTGACTTCCACAGGCCTCTGCACTCTGAGGTTAAAATTTTACCAGAGCCTCAGGGCAAGTCTGTGACCAAAACATCAAGGCCCTCAAAACCGAGGAGGAGGGATACGGATGCTGCAGAAGAGCTAGGGAAAGCTTGGCAAACACGCAAGAAAATGACACTTGCGTCTTTAACCTCATACGCTAGAATCTCCTACCCAACTTGTTTGCAGCAAGTTGTATGGAAGTCAGCGGGCAGATACATGTGGAAAGGTGCCAAAGTGTTCATCTGCTGAGCAAAGTGCAAAGAGGGCAAAAGGATTATCTCCGATGTGATCTCCAAAGTGTCGAGGCAGCTTGAGACCGGTGAAAATCTAAACTAAAAAGCTGAATGTTTACTTTACACATAACGTGTAAGAACTGGCAGGAACAAGGTGTTATGCCTGTTAAGTTCCTGCACTAATCCAGGGCTTTTAATACTGCAATATTTTTCTTTATCTTCTGAGAAAAACACAAGAAATTAAACAGGTAGGATATTATTGATATTAATGAAAAATGCACATTTTCCTATAAAAATGGTAAAACAGTTGCATAGATTTTAAAGAAAGAGTCCCAATATAGGGGACAGATCAGCAACCCGTGTATATTGTTTATTTGTGTATGCACCTGAGTGTGTTATTGTTGCTATTATTTTTTTAAGGACAGATACTTTGCCCCATTTCTGGAGGTTCTGATTCCTCTGGTATGGAATATTACCTGTGTATCTCCATTTTGCTTTTATTTTTAATATCTTGAAGTGACACTAAAATACTTGCATGTTTTACAATTATACTTTGAACAAAATTTAGAATTAAATGCAAGGCTTTCAGAGTAATATTGGTCCAAATAATAACTCTAGACAAAATAGCCAATTAATCAAGTAATTCAATCTTAGGTTCCTTGATATTAAAATTGGGATGTTTTACACAAAAATAAACTCGAAGAGGCTCAAAGACAACTATAAAACATCACACCATAGGACTCCTAGAAGAGAGTACAGGCAAAATATTCTCTGACATAACCTGTACCACTGTTTTCTTAGGTCAGTCTCCCAAGGCAATAGAAATCAAAACAAAGGTCAATAAATGGGACCTAATCAAATTCACAAGCTTTTGTACAGCAAAGAAATCATAAACGAAACCAAAAGACAAACCACAGGCTGGAGAAAATACTTGCAAATGATGTAACTGACAAGGGTTTAATTTCAAAAATATACAAATAACTCATACAACTCAACAACAACACAACAAACAATTCAACCTAAAATGGGCAGAATACCTCAATAGACATTTCTCCAAAGACATACAAATGGCCAACAGGCACATGGAAAGATACTCAACATTGTTTATTATTAGGAACATGCTAATCAAAACCATAGTGAGGTATCACTTTGCACCAGTCAGAATGATCATCATTAAAAAAAGTACAAATAAAAAATGCTGGAGACGGTGCAGAGAAAAGGAAAGCCTCCTATATATTGTTGGTGGGAATGTTCCCTGATGAAACCACTATGGAAAACAGTAGGAAGTTTCTTCAGAAAAGTAAAAAATAGAGTTGCCATATGATCCAGCAATCGCACTCTTGAGCGTATACCTTGACAAAACCGCAATTTAAAAAGATACGTGTACCCTATGTTCACAGCAGTGCTGTTCCCAGTAGCCGAGACACGGAAACAATCTGAATGCCCATCAGCGGATGAATGGATAAAGGAGTTGTGGTAAACATATATGGAAAAAAGATATATGTGTAAATAAAGCTTTTACATTCTTTTGAGAGACACAAAATGAAACAAATACATGGAAAGGCACACTTTGTTTCCTCGTGACTCAGACAGTAAAAATTCTGCCATGTAGGAGAGCCAGGTCCTATTTTGGGTCGGGAATATCCCCTGGAGAAAGGAATGGCAACCCACTCCAGTATTCTCACCTGGAGAATTCCATGGACAAAGGAGCCTGGTGGGCTATAGTTAATGGGGTTGCAAAGACTCGGACATGACTGAGTGACTAACACTTTGACTTTGTTTTTGGAAAAGAAGATGAAGTAGGAAAAGTTTAAAATTCTCCATAAATTAATCTGTATATTTAATGCAATTCAATAAAATTACCAAAAATATTAGGAAAAGTTTAAAATTCTCCATAAATTAATCTGTATATTTAATGCAATTCAATAAAATTACCAAAATATTTTTTAACCTTGACCAACTTATTCTGAAGTTTATAAAGAAATATTAAAAATGAAAAAACTCTATTAGGATTATATGAATTAGGATTTGACTAATGAGAGACGAGACAATGTAATCGTTGGGAGAAAGACGAATTTTTCAATTAGCAATACTGGGGCAACTAAGTAGGCAGTTAAATCCTTGGGAAAATTACTTGGGACTTTTACCATCAAAAATGTTCCCTTTTATTAATACATAAAAAAATTAGTGAAAATTTATAAAAAAATTAAGGTAGTAACCTGTCAGAACATGGGCAAAGAAAATGATGAAAATTTCACAGAAAACAGCAGTGAAGTCATTTAAACATATGACAAGATACTCACCCGTGATAATCAGAGAAACAAAATACAAATCAGAACTATAATGCAATTCCAGTTTTCAGCTGTTAACTGGCAAATATCAAACAGTCTGAAAACACTGTACTGGTGAAGTTGTAAACAAACAGGACGCCTCAGATACTGCTGATTAGAATAATTTTTCTGATGAAAGCAAAGTCCAGATATGTGTTATGGTACGCTCCCATATATATTAATTACAAACAGTATTTGCACGGTTATGCTTGTATGTTCATAGGTTATCTTTGCAAGTCTACACAGTGTCATTGTTATTACTAGAAGCAAGTAGTAACTGACCCTCAAAAACATATCAAGTTGATTTAAGACTTGGTAACACATTGATGCTGAGTTATAAAATTTTCATGTGTATAGAGTGAAGAAGAAACAAGTAAATGATTTTATATACAACCAAGTGTAATCATGAGTGAAGAAAAAGAAAGCATTATGGGGAAAAGGAATAGGAAAGGAAGTGAACAAGTCTTGGGAAATCAGATGGTTATTAGATTCATTGGCGTGACCATTTCAAAATGTATATAAATGATCAATCATCATGTAGCACACTTGAAACTAACTTTGTATCATACATCAATTATGTTTCAACTAAAGAAATAATAACTGTATGTATGTATGTATATATGTATGTTCTGTGATTTGGACCCAAGTGTATTTTAGTTGAATTATTATTACTTTCAGTTAATCTCTACTTCAGTAATAATACTTACATTTTGCTTTATTACTTCTTTCATCCTAGCAGTTAGAATAATTTTATGTTTAAATATACACTTACAATATTTTTTGTGTTTTCTCTTTGGGCTGTACATTTCTTAGGGTCATTTTTCAGTTAGAAAATAGTATGGATAGGCTTTATGACTATCTTAACAAATTTTAAGATGTATTTCATGTCCTCACCAAATGTTCCTATCACCTTAAATGGGGTTACAAGCTTTTTTTTTTTTTTTTTTTTGCTTATCATTGCTTTGGAGAGGGAGAGGATTCTTTCCATCACTATCTCAAACTAGAATGCTGCATTGTAACATTGTTGATCAAGAGGATGGGGAGAAAAGCCAAGAGAATGGCTTACATTTCCCATTATCCTTTTTACCTCAAGCTTTCCCCACCTACAAATGTCAGTGTTAGTGATATTATCATCAGGGAAAACGCTGAAATCAGGTAAGGGGGATTTTTGATTGGTCTATTATCCAGTCAACATTAACGGGAATCATGTCATTCGCATTAGTCCAAAGCAGGTCCTGCCGCTGCTGCTGCTGCTAAGTCGCTTCAGTTGTGTCCGACTCTGTGCGACCCCATAGACGGCAGCCCACCAGGCCCCCCTGTCCCTGGGATTCTCCAGGCAAGAACACTGGAGTGGGCTGCCATTTCCTTCTCCAATGCATGAAAGTGAAAAGTGAAAGTGAAATCACTCAGTCTTGTCCAACTTTTCGAGACCCCATGGACTGCAGCCCACCAGGCTCCTCCGTCCATGAGATTTTCCAGGCAAGAGTACTGGAGTGGGTCGCCTAGCCAGGTTTAAATAGCCTGGTAACCATATTTCAACAGACCGTTTTATGCATATAGGTGAAGCAACTAAAAAACCCAGATTTATCTGTGAATTTTTTAAAATGAAGCATTTTTGTTTAACATATGCATGTTCCTTAAGTATAGCTATTTCCAGAAACAGACATGCTCAAATATAACTGAATCCTCATTGACTTACTGCTCAAGTATAACAAAAACAGAAAGTTAAGCTACAAACCCAATAAAGTGAAGATAATGGACACATGAAGAGTCAACAGCCTTATAAAATCCCAAGTATTTAAGGAAGAGACCACAGCGTTTCCAGTTTTGGTGTCTAGTTTGACTAGAAAGTCATAAAACAATTTTAAAAATATATTATCTATTAGAAGAGTGTGTTAACTTTCCAGCCAAGAAGTTGAAGTCTGACTCAATTTTAACCTCTGTGCCTTGATTTGGTGAAGAATGGAAATGAAGAGTCAAAACAAAATTAATGGATTGAGGTCATAAAAAATGTAGCAAAAGTCTTTAATTTGATGATGGAAAAAATGAAACTTGGTGAGTTTGCTCATGAATCACGATGCTATTATTCAAATGTAAAAAACTCATAGTAGCAATTGTAACATCATTAGCAGTTCTCTTGGCCTTTTGTTTTTCATCTTTGGATTCTTGCTGCTCATTAAGATTCAGTTTGTATTCATTGTCTATATTTCAGTTTATAGATATATAATTGTTCAGAAAGTGACACGTGCTCAAAGTGTCTGTAATGCATGTCTTTTCTAAATAGCCAAGACAAAAAAACAAAACAAAAAAAACCAGCTTTCAGTGTTATTATTCATTTTTTGCTAAACAACACAGAGATATCCCCCTTTTTTTCAATGATTTCACTGCAGCTTATTTTTATTCTTTTACTTCCTTTTGATTATGAAATACAGGGATGATTATAAAATAAAGATTTAATGTTTTTGAGCACACCTATTTGGTAGAAGTTTAAAAGATAAGTTAAATATACTTAAAAGTATAGCTACATCTACCTGTATATAGATAATTGAAATATTTTCATGGCAATAAAATCAATGGGAAGTTTATAGTTTTCCAAGTTATGCGAAGTATATTAGTAAATTAACTCAGGGAATCACTTGGATGGAATTCAAGATATGGAATTTTATGCTAAGAGCTGACTGATATCTATGCTATCCTAATAACTACTAGTTTGTTATATTTTTATTAACCTTCCATGAAGATTAATACATTCGACCAGTAGGTTAAACAAATCTGACTCGTGACACTATATATTTAATTGGGAGAAAAAAATTTCCAGTCTCTGTAAAAGCTGTATTGTCTTCCCATGGATTTTCTGCTTTTGCTTAGTCAATAGTATTCCAGTACTTGAATCTGAATGTATTTAGTCAATTCACCAAATACCATGTGCAGACCCATAATAGCAGACGGAATTTCAAACTGGATCTTGTGTGAAATCTAAATGCTCCTTCCCTTTTCCTGTTTTAGCCCGGAGGCCTCCAGTGAGAAGAGTGGACCACCCTTCACCTCTGTCCTCTTTAGCTTTTGACGGGCCATCTCCTCTCCCACCCCTGGATCATGTCTCCTCCCTAGATGGAGAGAAGAACACCAGGTGAAGGGATGTGACTGAGCCGGCAGCAGGTGTTGTAGAAGCCCCTCTCGCTCTGCCCGAGGACTCTCCCGCTGTGCTCCTCGCAGGCCATCGCTGACGCTGCTTCAGCGACCCCTCCACAGCAGCTCCTTGCCACTTTCCTTCGGCACCCGGGGATCCACTCTCCAGCGTGCTCTTCTTGCTGAGAGGATTTTAATTTCTCTTCCAAGGTCTCCTGTGCAGGACCCACGGCATCCCCGGGTCAGCTCTCTGCACGCCTGGTGGTACACATCTGGTTCTAGAGAGCCAAGCTCTCGTCCTCTCCGCTGGCCCGCTGGCCTTGCAAGAAGACCTCCGTGCGGCAGCACCTTCCTGCTTCTGCCCGCAGAGCCCTGCCTCCCTGTCGCATTATCTCACTAGAAAGGGGACCACCGTCCACAGCTGACTCTAGTTTTTAAAAGGAGGAACCAAATCCAGTCCTCGAGGTCAGCTGTGGGGAGCATACTGCCTAGACCACCAGGTGGTATCTTTGAACACTTCACTTGGTCCGTGATGAGCAACTGGCCTCCTGGATTTGCCCAGGCACTCGGAGAAAATGCCAAGAATAGTATATTTTTTTTAATTTAATTGGAGGACAATTGCTTACAATGTTGTGTTGGATTCTGCCATACAACATCATGAATCAGTCGTAAACATACACATGTGCTCTCGCTCTTGAATCTCCCTCCCACCCCTTTAGGTTGTTACAGAACACAGCCTTGAGGTCCCGATGTCATGCAGCAACCTCCCACTGGCTATCTATTTTGCCTGTGGAATGTGTATGTTTCAACGCTACTCTCTCAATTTGCCCACCCTCTCCTTTCCCCACTCTATCCATAAGTCTGTTCCCCATGTCAGCATTTCTAGACCTGCCCTGCAGGAATAGGTTCATCAGTACCATTTTTTTTTTATTCCATATATATATGTGTGTGTGTATACATATATATGTACATGTATATATATGCAAATATTTTTACATTAGTAGATGAGATTTATTTATCTCTTCCAAGAACAGTATTTTTCCAGGTCAAAGTCTGTGTAGAGAAAATGAGGTGGGATCTAGAAAGTCTGACAGAGCCTTCAGACCTGATGTCAATTTGGCCCTAAATGGAGGAGAGTGGGGGAGAAGGTTGCACTCAAGGGTCATAGCCTGCTGCGTAGTCAGATGGAGGCCACATTGGGGTCCTCGAGCCGCTGTTGCCTGTGAGAGGGGGAGTCCTGCGATTCCTAAGATTTCTAAAAGTAAGTTTTCATCCACATCCCTGCATCGAGTCATTGGCTGAGAGTGGTCCACGTGAGGTGTGGCCTTCATATAAAGTGCAGCAAAGCAGCTGGGACAAGTGGCCAATTGCACTTTCTCTGGCTGGAAGTCCAGGAAAATATTCTCATGGCCACTTGACACACCTCGCTTTTCCCCCAAAGTGGAAGATATGGACTAAGAGCGTGGAAAGGACTCCCTTTATTGACGTCCTCCACAAAGGCCTGTGCCTCTTAATCCTCATATTTTCAAGGTGTATAAAGGGATTCAAGAGTCATGGACTGGGTATTTCCCATTCCCTCTGAAAACCTCTATGTGGTTACTTGATCGCCTTTCTGTAAAGATTTTAACTGGAAGTCCTCATTTGTCACTTTAATTTTGACACTTTGTAACATATTTATTGCTCAGTCTAGTAAAACTTATAAATCTAAAAGTTGGCTAGCAATTTTTATCAAAATTTTTTCTAATAATAATTTCAATTATTATTAAAATATTTATTTTTTTTTAAGATAACACATATGAGGGTGCTCAAAGAAGACATTACAGTACCTGGCAGCTCTGTTAATTAAATGTTTTATTGTGACTCATGAGGTCATTACACAGAAGTTTCTGTTTATTTGTTTTATATAGTTTAACATTTATATCAATTTATATGCAGTCCTGGAAATACAGGTTTTGCATATTTTCCATTCTTTCCTTTCAAATGTGAATAATTTGCAAGAAGCCATTTTTTTCATTGCTTTTCCTGCTTCTACCTATGAAACATACTGATTTATACACAGTTTTACAAATGCAAATATATTCCAATCTGAAACTAGTAAATGAGAAAGAAAACACAAATAACTTATTTTAAATGTTAAGAAGCTAATATGGAACACATGAGCTGTTTGTAATTTAAACTAAAATAAATTAGTGGGTTACATGCTATTTTGCAAAAAAATTCATTTTGTTAATTTTCAAAAGCCACCCCAGCTTAGAGTAAACTGACAAAAAGAAAATAAAACCAAAGAATGCATTGTTTTTGAACTCTGTCATCTTAATATCTAGGGAAACTTAGTACCTCATTACAAAGTCATTGATTTTGGTGCACAGAGCACAAACATTGTATATTACTTCTCCAAGGTAATGGTGTGTTTTAAACTGAATCTGTACTTAGTCTAGGTAGGTTTCTTCGAGTCCTTAGAACATGAAACAACTTCCTAAATTTCTGAACAATGTCTAACAAATCTGAAGCAGAAAACATGACACTTCTCAGCATTAATTTTTATATATATGTTGAGGTCAAATTTAATAGAGTGTTACTGGATTATTTCTAAATTATATTCCCCAAATAGATTCTGGTTCAAAAACCAATAGAACTTGGTACCTGATCAGAAAAATGACAGTTTAGGCACTCATCTGATAGTATATTTTTATACTATACTATACAATAGGGTTATACTATATGTTATATATATGTTATATATATTTGAGACAATTATTTATGTATGCTTGTGAAAATAGACATATAAGTCACATCTATAATGTTGAAATTTGATAGAGCTAAAATTCCAGATGATTCTAAAATTAAATAAGCCAAATTCATCTTATGAACTTAAATACTAATAGCATAAAAATCTAGCTGCAAAAACAAGCAAACAAAAATCCAAAAAAAGCTAAATTTTCCTTTTGACTGGGAAAATAATTTGAGAAATGGAAAATAAGGACAAGATGTATTTTATCAGAATAGGATGGAATGTCTTCCTATAGAAAAAGCTTATCTTGAAAACAATTAGAAAAATTCAATAAAAACTTTTCAAAACATTTATTTAAAGGTATGAAAAAGTTGCTGAAGTAATAAGAACTAAAAGGCTAAGATTCTAAAAGAGGAGAATAACTAAAGTGACTTTCTGCACTTCAATTATTTATCCAATTCTGAAACTGTTCCAGGTGAGGGACTGAAAAGCCAAGCAGAAATATTTTGAAAAGTTAAGGAGACTTTTCTACTATCATTGTGCTGTCTTTAAAAATGGAGATTGGTCCATCTGCCTAACTACAATTAGAGCCTGTTATACAAAGTCAGGAAAAGAAAAACAAATATTGTGTATTAATGCATATATATGTGTATATATATATGAAATCTAGAAAAATAGTACTGATGAACCTATTTACAGAGAAGAAATGGATATTCAGAAGTAGAGAATGGACCTGTGAACACTTTGGGGAAAGGAAAGGCTAGGGCAAATAGAGAAAGTTATGTTGACATGCATACAGTATCATGAGTAAAATAGATAACTAGCAGAAGCTGCTATATAACACAGGGAGCCCAGGCTAGAGCTCTGTGACAACCTGCAGGGGTGGTATGGAGGGGAGATTCAAGAGGGATGGGATATATATATGTATTATGTTTTATTTACATATACATATATATATATGCTTGCTTATATACACATATATATGTTTGCTTTATTTTATATATATATATATATATAATTATGACTGATTTCAATTGATGTATGGCAGAGAACACCACAACACTGTAAAGCAATTATCTACAATTTAAAAAGTTAAAAAAAAAAAAAAAGCAGAGTTTGGGACTTGATAGTGAGAATCTGTGATGAACCCATCAACTGTTCAGCTGAAAGTCTGGGAGGTTATTCACTTGAGAAATAACTATCAACCAGAGGTTAATATGTAAATTACTATCTGGGCTCAATTCAGCTCAGTCCCCTGATTGTTTTTTAATCATAAGATGTTAGCGTGTCTAGCAAAATGCCAGGCTGGATGAATCACAGGCTGGAATCAAGATTGACAGGAGAAATATCGAGAATCTCAGATATGCAGATGACACCGCCGTAATGGGAGAAAATAAAGAGAAACTCTTGATGAGGGTGAAAGAGGACTAAAAAATTTGGCTTAAAACTCAACATTCAAAAAACGAAGATCATGGCATCTGGTCCCATCACTTCATGGCAAATAGATTAGGAAAAAGTGGAAACAGGGACAAATTTTATTTTCCTGGGCTCCAAAATCCCATGGATGGTGACTGCAGTCATGAAATTAAAAGACGTTTGTTTTTGGAAGGAAATTATGGGAAACATAGTGTATTAAAAAACAAAAACATCACTTTGCGACAAAGATCTGTATAATCAAAGTTATGATTTTTCCAGTAATCATGTATGGATGTGAACATTGGTCCATAAAGAAGGCTGAGCGCCAAAGAATTAATACTTTCAAACTGTGGTGCTGAAGAAGACTTTTGAGAGTCCCTTGGACAGCAAGGAGATCAAACCAGTCGGTCCTAAAGGAAATCAGTCCTGAATATTCATTGGAAGGACTGATGATGAGGCGAAGTGAAGGATGAGATGGTTGGATGGCATCACCAGTTCAATCAATATATAGTTAAAATGAATGCAAATGACATGAAAGCTGAGAGGTTGCTCATGGACTTAAAGTGCTCTATGCTGCTAGCATTGCAGAAGACGTACTGAAGCAATAATGCATGTGAAATTATAATGATTCAATAACACTGCAATCTATAGTAATCACTAAAAGAATAGGAAGAGAAACTACAGAAAATTAACAGGTGGAAAATAAAATAGGTAAAGCAGCACACAGGTACACACACAAATGGATTAATCCAAAAGAAAGCAAAAAAGCTTTGCAAGAGCAAAAAGCAGGTTAGCCAAATGTTGATAGAAAAGAAGTATTAGATGGAAAATACGAAGTAAAGTATATCTTTATAAATACATTTGATAAAAATGAACAAAATACCTCAAATTAAGACTAAGATTGTTAGATCAGACATTTAAAAACTTAACAAATGCTACTCCTAAGAGGAACACCTTTATACGTGACTATATAGTGATTGAAATCCAAAAGACTGGATAATACCAATAGGTAAATGATGCAAATATAAAGTAAAAGAAGCAAATTATATGGCTATATAAATGTTACAGACAATATATATTAAGGCCAGAGTATTGCTGGAGATACAAGAGTAAAATTACACAGTGATAAAGAGGGAAATCAACTGGAAAATATGACCATTCTAAATTTTTACACAATCAGTATGCAGATTCAAAATATATATGAAATTACCATTCACAATACTTCATAAGTTGATAAGACCTGCAGTTAAAACATATCAGTAAGGAGGACAAAGAAAATACGAATAACACCGTGGACAAAGCTGACCTAATTAAGAGACCTAATTGTCATATATTGTGCCATGTATATAATGAACATAATTAACAGACCTAATTGTCACACAGTGTGCCCTACATTTAACAATGACAAAAACTCACACTATTTTCAGGCACGCGTAGTGCACTTACCAAAATGACAGGAGATGCGCTTTGTAAAGTAAACTGTTACCGTCTTACCTGGGCTTTGCTTCATGCTCAATATACCAGGTATCCTAGCAGAACGTCTATTAACTTATGAGTGTATCTCACGTAAGGAAAATGAGCAAAATTCTATGGCGCTTTTCTGTCTTATGAGTTAACATTTCTCATGCAATTAAAGAAAGCTGCAGCCTCATGATGAATGTCTCAAGGGCTTCTGTTTTTGTCATGGAAGATCAGTGATTTCTTTTATTTAAAAAAATGCTATTTGTACAGAAAGAGGAAGGAAAAAATGTTTCCCTTTTAGCTAAAAAGAAAGTTTACTTCCAAGTAATTATGTTGCTGATTTCTTCTTTTAGTTGTGCATATATAATTTATATTTCCTAAATAGAAAGTCTCCTTGATGTTGACATTAGGATGAATGTGCCTGTCAGGCAGTTGGCCCAAATTGCCATTAATAATGCGAAGGTCATAGGGTCTACTATTCATTGGCCAATGAGTATTGTATCATATTATGCCTGTAATAAACCTCTAGTTTGGCTGGGCATTTTATAAAATGTGTGTGGCTGAAATGGGAAGTAAAATATAAAATGTAGATGGATCAGCACAAATAATTAGAAAAAACTGCTTAAAGAGCGTGCCCTTTGAATCAATAACATCATCTTTGTTTAATAAGCACAGCCCCTTGATTTATCAGAAAAGACTCAGATTCATCCCTCATTAATGAAAGACTGCGCTGCGGCTTTGTTTACTTAGAACCAAATTGGAGCCAGGGCTGTTAGGTTGTACTTGTCTGTGGTCTCGATAATTTGCAGTGAGCAAAATATGTTTGCAGCCTTGACAAACTAGAAATTACATATTTCACATAAAGCAAGTTATATAAAAGGGAAGCCAGCTCAATTTTAAGACAAAACCATAATCACTTATTCTTAAAACAATCATCTGCAAAGTATGATATTAAAAGAAGACTGGTCTAAAACAGAACTAAAAATTCCCTCTTAAAAAATAAAAATCTCCCTTGGGGCTTTCCAGGGCCAGAAGTCATCAACAAAGATAGATGTAGAACACGTAAATGTTAGATTATACAAAGTTTGTCTTAAACTTTGTAAAATGGCAAAATCAGACACCTTAGTCTGAAGAAAGATATATTTGATATGTAAGGCAAATAATTCGGCATAATATGTAGTTCATACAATGCTCAGAGAATTAATTTCACAGATTTATCTCTGGAAATTCATATTAAACTAGGAACTCACTTTGAATTCTCTGATTTCTAGTCCGTATGTATCTTTGGCTAATGCACAGAAATGTGGGTAAGACTTGACATTTCAATTTCTAATTAATTACTCCACTAAATATCTTGCCTGAATGTACCATAGAAAGTGAAAGTAAGAACGTTGACTAAAATGTCATTATTTTTCACAAACTATACCAAAGGGCAGCTTAATGGGTAACAGTTTCACAAATAATTAGACTAAATTATAAAATGTCAAAATAAATGAACAGACATGCCCTTTGATGTGTGTTCTTTATTTAAAACATTACTAATTTGCATATAGGCCTATTTGCCAAATTGGCAACATTTAGTTGTTCTTTCCTGCATTCATGTGAATCATCTTGTTTCATATACTTAGGTGCTGTTTCCAATTTATAAAGCTGCTATTCCTAAGGTAAGATTCTGGAAGTTTTTCTTCTGCTGAAAGGAAATTTATATTTATCTGATAATTTTCCATTGTACAATAAGGATTATCTTTTCTATACAACATGATTTAAGCATTACTGTTAAAAACTTACCTAACCAAAATCAGTTCCATCATTCAAGATTCCCTGAAATCTTCTCCATTAATTACTAATAATTTAAATGCCTACGTGTATATGTGGAGTCCCGTTTTCTGAATTATGTATTCAGAATAAGGGAATATAACCTTGTATGCTTTCTTCATTGCCTTCTACTATTTAGTATTCATAAAGCTACTACCTTAATTATTCACAACCCTTTAATAATCAACTTCTCATCGATTTTAGTTGTTATTTCTAACTCATCCTTTGAGCCATTAATACCTGATTTATTAACCCGTCAAGCATGTAATCAATGATTTTTCTTAAATCATCAATATCCTCTATCAGTTAACTTCTGTTTCTCAAAACCAGGAAATCTCAGTGGCATGCAAAAACATGCACTTATTTCATACGTATGCGTGACTCTGGGCGGGGGCTGTGCCGCTGTTGGCTGGGCTGAGGGGGCAGCTGCAGTGAGGTCTAGGTTATGCATGCTCCGTGATCTCCAATATGACTTGGACTAGTAAACTGGCCAGGGCATGGTCTTTTCATAGCGATGGCAAAGGTGCAGGGTACGTGGAGACACGAGGGGCCAGATCTGTAACTGGCAACTCACGTCTCTGCGCCCATTTAATTGGCCAGAGTAAGTCCCACAGCTGAGCACTACGCGGAGAGGTTGGGGAACACACTATCTTCTGCGTCGCAAACGCAGTTATAAGACCAAGGTCATCAATGTCAGGAGAGGTGACCACCTAGGGCCACACAGCTTTCAACAGCCCGAAGGGTGATCGCCCTGAGACGGCTTCCTTCCGCAATCTCTCAGGAACTAGCGGTTTCTTAATCTCGGTTCCCTTCATCTAGCTTGCCCTCTGCTCTTTTTTTTTTGCATCTTCTTTCTCAAAAGTTGGCACTTCATAAGACTCTTTATAAAAATCATTTTTTCCTCATTCTAATTTTCTTCTCTGAATGGTCTCTTGTAGTTATAGGGCATCTATTATTACATATATTCTGAAGACACTTAAATATAAATTCTAAGCCCTCATTTCTCACTCGAGGGTCAGACTTAATTTTCTGAGTCTGTATTAGACTTTTTAGCCTGAAAGGACTTGAAAATCCCAAACTCAGTATGGCCACAACCTAATTATTGTTAGACATTTCAATTATCAAAGCTATTCTGCTTTCTTTAAATATATTAATGACATCATCTTATACCTGGATCCACCAGCTGAATTCTCAGAAACAAAGTGAGCAACTTTCCCTTTCAAACCTCCAGATTTAATCAGTTGCTAAATCCTGTTGAGTCTACCAAATCCCTCTCCTAATATTTCCACAGCTCTCCCACTAATTTATTTGACAAATTTTATTAAAACTAAATTGCTGTCAAGGTATTGTGTTAAGCCATGATAAATGCCCAGAAAGAACTTAGTCTCATATAGGATGTAAATATTAAGATGATGATAAAGACCCAAATAGTGTGTATACCTTGAAGGGATCATTTTTAGTGAGGAGTATCAGGGACAAGGCAATGTTCTAACTAGCTTTTGGAATATATTATAAAACACAAGAGAAGGATTTTACATGTGAAGAACATAAGATGGCAAGGAAGAAGACTTTTCAACATAAAGAAAATTAATAAGTACAATTTTAAAAAAAAAAAAAAACTGGGGTATTTAAGATTCAATCCCAGGAAGTTTGGGATATAGCCAGTATTTCGACTTCCTCTCGCTATATGGGTCCAATTATTAAGTACATCAGACAGACATGTTCTGTTCTTTATATCTTAAGGGATAGGCACAATTTACACTGGAAGTGCCGAGTTAGAGTCTACTGGCAGACAATGCCTGGTGGTGGAAGCGATACTAGTGAGGAGTTTTATTAGTGACACCAGTGTGTGTGAACTCAGCAGACATATATTTTATGCTGCAGTAATTTTTGTATTGTTAGCTTTCAGTAACTTTGTTTCTTATCATTTTTTGTGTGTGCAGGTTTTTAAACTCCTTAGTATCTGGTGAGCTGATCAACACGCCTCCAATATACCATTTCTCTACCTTAAGTTAATCACAACCAGTGTGAACTGTTTTCAGCAGAGCCCTGATGTTAATCAGATTTTCTAAAAGTGGACTTCAAAGTGAGGATTTTTGTGCTAGAGATTCATTAAGGAGTAGCAGTCAAGGTTAAAGAATGTGTCAGGCAGGAGAGGGAAAGGAGAGTCTGCACGGACACGATTTGAGGAAAAGTCCTCTGCAGGGTGAATCTAGTCTCCTCCCCAGGGGGAGCTCTGTATTGTAAGTTACACCCCGAGACTGTCTCCCTCTGTGCAATGATCGTGGGTGTGTACTTATACACAGCTCAGTTACTGGAGAAACCCCACTTCCGGGGGGTTTCTAGCTGTCTGCATTTTTAGGCAAAACAACTCCAGTGGTTGCATGGCAGTCCCCCAAGGACAGTTGCAGGTGTCGGCTACGCACAGAAACACAGAAATTCCAAGACAGCAGAAGTGAAACCCACAGAAATGACGAGAGAAAGTTTTTAGATGAAGCACTGACAGTGTTAGCTATAGACTAAAACGGGTTAAAAAAAAAAAAAAAAAAGAGCTTCAGAAAAACGTTTCAGGTAATGTTTTCATGGAAAAATAAATGAGTCTTCAGCTGGTTATCCGCCCTATTAGGGGTACAAGCAGTGTAAATGCCGTTCGTATTCAGGCATTCTCATCTAGCAGAAAACGACCTGAAGTGAGAGACAGCATGGAATAATGGTTAAGAGCAGTGGTGAAGTGAAAGTGAAAGTGAAAGTCGTTCAGTCGCGCTGGACTCTTTGCAACCCCATGGACTAGTCCATGGAATTCTCCAGGAACAGAATACTGGAGTTGGTAGCCTTTGCCTTCTCCAGGGATCTTCCCAACCCGGAGATCGAACCCAGGTCTCCCACATTGCAGGGAGATATACCAGCTGGGAAATCCAATTGCCTTGGACAAATTTTAGCTTTGCTGCTTGTTAAAGAGTAGCCTTTGATAAGTTACATAGCATTTTCATGTCTCAGTTCTGCCTGAGTAAAATCAAGGTTAATCATAATATGCACACCAAAGAGTCTGTGTATTCAGTTAGAATTCCTATAAAACTCAGGGCAGTGTTTGTCTCATGATAAGTAGTAAACTGTGTTTAACAAATAAATAAATGTAGTTGTGAAATATCCAATTAAATTAGTATCTGCATTCCTAACCATTTCTCCAGTATAGAGTATTATAAACGACATAGGTTCAAGGTAGGTGCATTTGAATGTTGGGTGCTAAAGGATTTGAGCATATAGAAATATATTATTTTTGGCTACTTGCATTACACTTTGTCTTCCTGTTGGAGGCAGGGGTTCCCGTGGTGTGCATCTTGAAGGGAAGAAGTACCTTGCCTCCTTCTTCCTCTCTCTCTGCTGGTTAAGGTATAAGGGTATTAGCCAGGCTCCTAAATCAGATCCTTCCTTTCCAGGACCTTGGCTCAGGATAGCGAGACTGAAGCTCCTGGGGTGGGTGAGATCAGTTGGAGGCAGTGGTGGTGTTAACAGCAGGGGCATGCCAGGAACAGTATTAGAAATGGGCTGTTCCTTTAGAAGGCCTTGGCTGTCATTTTGGCATCCAGTTACCCTTGATTTCTGCTCACTTTCTGAACCTGGTTTTCTAGTCTTCCCAACTGCTTTGCAATTTGCCCAGTATTCTGAAAATAAAGTCCTTTTATGCTTTACTCATATAGCCCTGACTCGATTGCTGCAACCAAGAACCTATGTGCCCCACAAGCCTTGTCTTGGAAAAGTATATGGAGAGGGAAAGAATATCAAAGAAAATGTATAGAAACTATTTACTGAAAACAATCTGTCTTTGTCAGAGATGTGTGTATGAACATTGTTGGACATGGGTCTCAGAATTTCTAAATTAACTAAGTTTTAGAAGCTACTTAAGTCTTCCATTCATAGTCCCCAATGGACAAGAAAATGTGTGCATTAAAGGCAGCTTTTCTTGGGTAGATATTAAAAAGCTAGGAGAATGCACGCTTGAGGTCAATTTTTTAAAACCAGCGATCATTTGACTGTAGTGTCACTATTCTTTTGAGTCAATGGCTTACACAGTCACGTATTCTTGGGCTAGATTGTCTGGGTTTAAAATCTGGGTCCATCATTTACTACTTTATTAGTCTCACTGAGCCTCTGTTTGCTTACTGACAAAAAAAAAGGAATATAACTGTAAGTTCTTTATATGGCTGTTGAACAGCCTAAATGAATTATTTATAAGTGAAGAGCTTAGAATGAAGCCTGCCTTCTGTGATGCTTCCACGTCAGTGATAGTGTGCATCTTCTTCCCTTTCATCATCATTATTATTATTCTTGTTACCACTACTCTTATCATTGTTATTTGATAGCTAACTTGTGCTAGTATATGATACTGTCTCAAAATTCTTTTTATAACTAAAATCACAAAATATATCACCTTCTAATCCATATACCAGATTTCTAGTTAATTTGTCCTATATGTAACACTCATTTTGGCCTTTATATGTCTTCTTGAATAAATATTACATGTACAATAGTTAATATTTGGAAAGTAGACTCATAAGAGTTAGGATTAAAAATTGGCCACACACATTAATATATCCCTACTTCATTTCTTATCCTTAAATCTGAGGCTTCTTTTAAAATTTGCTTAGAATTATACCTAAAATGGTTAATGTGTACAAATTAAGTACAGGTAAAATTTGTACATTTAAACAAAATAAATCTATTTTAGAAGCATTATATACAGTGTTTAAATTTAATAAAACTCTGATAAGGGATTTTAAGAAATTTCCATGTATTCCTTTTTATAATATTGAATTTCAGGTTAACACTGTAATATGATATTATATAGAGACTATTTTGGCTGAGTTTGTATCGTACCATTCTATACAAGATAGGATACTCCAGATGGAATTAACTAAGTATTTCATCCAGTGGCAAGAAGGTGTATAGAGAAATTTCAAGGTCAGCATTTACACTATTTTCCACTTCCAGTTCTCAAGTAGCCTTTTAAAAACACACTCGACATATTTTATCTGCAAGGAAATATCAATCTAGGGAAGAAAATATTTTCAATTCTCAATTCTTATGACAGCTTCAAGGCAAAGTATTATAGAAGAGTTCTGAAAATGTTTAGGAGATGTAACAAAATGAAACGAGAACTGTACTTCAGAATAACGAACAAGATGCTGTGGCTCATAAATGTGCCCTATGTCTAAAATATCGAGAAGAGTAATTTCTTACGCATTGGGTCACTGTTGCAGGAAGATTAGGTTTTCTACTTCATCTTCCTGGTGGTAATGTCATTCAATTTTCAAAGGAATTTGAATTTTATAACTGAGGGTACTTTAATTGAAATTTTATAAGTCAGATAAGTTTTGAAAATTGTCTGATTTCCCAGAATAAATGTAATTCATGCATATCACCAAATTTGATGCAAAAAATTTTCTATCTTCTAGTATAGATATATCAGTATTTCAGAATCACAAATTGAAATGTCCATCTTTAAGTACACATATATTTTATCTGTTGGCTTATAATTATTTTAATTGAAACAATGGAATACATTTGCACAGATGAATTGTACAGATGATGCATCACATATGTATTTTAGCAAATGGACTTTAAGGTAATACTTAAAATAACTACAGTGGAAATATTAAGTTTGAATATTTTAATGTTTTTTTAAGTATCACAATATACTATAAGCACAAGTGGCTAATGCCATTACCATTTATTCCTGATTAAAACAAAGTTAGCTGTAGATACTAAAATAATATTTAACAGTAAAAAGTTTCTATTGTTTTTAAAGGGGGGTAGCAGTAGAAGTAAGGTTATAGAAACAGAAGGACTTGAGAAAGATGCTGGGCTGCTCTGTGCTGTTCAGACAATTATCCATGCTTAAATATATGCCACACACACACGCATATGCCCAAATATATCCTATACAGAAACAGTTCGAGTTTTCACTGGCAACGCCTTTTAAAATCTCTGCTGCTTTTATGATCGGATCATTCAGTTTTCATGGGTATAATCTTATTCCTAACACAATAAAGTTGAAAAAGTGCTGCTTACATAGCTTTTGATTCTGTATGAAACCCAATAAGGGTTTTCTTATCAGCATCACAGTCTCCAGAATCTGAGAAATGTGTTATCTACTTGTCAAAAGGAACCTTGCTGATGTAGTTTAATTGAGAATAAAAGGTTATCCTGGAATTTCCAGATGGGGCACAGTGGAGCTACAGAGGTCTTTGTGAGAGGGAGGCAAGAAAGTCCAAGTCAGAAGAAGGGGATGGGAGGATGGAGACAGAAGTTGGAGTGTTGTACTTTATAGACAGAAGAAGGGCCCACAAGCCAAGGAATGCAAGAGAAAAGGAAAAGGAAAAGTATTGTTCCCTGGAGCCACCAGCAGGAATTGGCACTGCTAAAACCTTTATTTTGGCTTCAGAATACTCATTTCAGACTCTAACCTCCAGAATTGTGAGAGAATTAATTTGTTTTATTCAGAGACACTAAGTGTTTAGAAGTTTGTTACAGCAGAAGTAGGAAATGAGTGGAATTTTCTACATGCATTAGTTATTTTTTTATAATTTTGCAAAATTAGAAGGCAGGCAATGCTAACCTAGTAGCAAAGCCTCAATATATAATCTTCTAATTCTAAACCATATTGATTCTGACTTAAGTGTTTAAACTGAGTTACTTATAGTGTGGTATGTTTATTTCCGTATCTAATTACTGGCTAGAAACATGTAATTTATATTGCTTAAATTGTCCTTTATATTCTATTATTTCCGATCATAAAATTAACCTAATATCATCAATAATTTGGAGAATAGAAAAAACTCAAAAAACTTTCTGATCTACTAATCTAATTTGTTTTAGTTTATAGATATACTTGCTTCAAGTTTAAAAAATAAGTATAATGTATTAATTAATTATAATAGTTCTATGTGTTTTTAATCATAACATGTATATGCTATTTTGTATGATTTTTACCATTTAATATCATTGACTGATTAATAAACTTAGGAAGTGATGACTATGTTTATATATTACTCATAAAAATGAGAGGCTTTTTTAGGTTGTACATAGATCTGGAAAGTTTTTACCTAACTTCCAAATAGTTTAGGAAGATGTCATGGAAAAGAAAAGATTTCAGTTCTATTTCCAGTTTTTAAGGAATCTCCACACTGTTCTCCATAGTGGCTGTACTAGTTTGCATTCCCACCAACAGTGTAAGAGGGTTCCCTTCTGCCATATGACCCAGCAATCCCACTTCTGGGCATACACACTGAGGAAACCAGATCTGAAAGAGACACGTGCACCCATCGCAGCACTGTTTATAATAGCCAGGGCATGGAAGCAACCTAGATGCCCATCAGCAGACGAATGGATAAGGAAGCTGCGATACATATACACCATGGAATATTACTCAGTCATTAAAAAGAATTCATTTGGATCAGTTCTAATGAGATGGATGAAACTGGAGAGTGAAGCAAGCCAGAAAGAGAAAGACCAATACAGTATACTAACACATATATATGGAATTTAGAAAGATGGTAACGATAACCCTATGTGCAAAACAGAAAAAGAGACACAGATGTACAGAACAGACTTTTGGACTCTGTGGGAGAAGGCGAGGGTGGGATGTTCTGAGAGAACAGCTCTGAAACAAGTATACTATCAAGGGTGAAACAGATCACCAGCCCAGGTGGGATGCATGAGACAAGTGCTCGGGCCTGGTGCACTGGGAAGACCCAGAGGGATAGGATGGGGAGGGAGGTGGGAGGGGGAAGCGGGATGGGGAATACATGTAAATCCATGGCTGATTCATGTCAATGTATGACACAAACCACTACAATATTGTAAAGTAATTAGCCTCCAACTAATAAAAATAAATGAAAAAAAAAGAAAAGATTTCAGTAGTGACAAAGCAGCAGCTTGGTAAGCTGAGTGGGCATGTGGGGCAGGAAAGGAACGCTCGGACAGGGATGCTTACAGACGTGCATGCAGGTGTTTGCAGGTAGCAGTGTGTGCATGCTCAGTTGTGTCTGACTCTTTGCAACCCTAGCCCATCAGGCTCCTCTGCTCATGGATTTTTCCAGGCAAGAATATTGGAGTGGATTACCATCTCCTCCTCCAGGGGACTCTTCCTGACTCAGGGATCGAACCTGCATCTCCTGCGTCTTCAGCATTGGCAAGTGGTGGATTCTTTCCCATTGAGCTATCTGGGAAGCCACTGGAGGTAGAAGTAGAATAACCAAAGGAGATAAAAAGTCACCCAGAAGAGCTGTGAAGAGGAGAAAGTCATAGCTGGTCCCTAACACAGTTGGAAACCACTTCAAGGTCTCAAGTCAAAGGATAAAGCAATGGACAAATCAAGATGGAAAGTGAGGCAGAAGAAATCTCAAGTGTAAGGTGACTGCAAGACGGGGCTTCCTGGAAAGAAATTTTGGTTTACAGAAATTTTGGCTAAGCTATTACGTGACTAAAACATGATATAAAGAGATACTGTGCTAACAGGTATAAAAAGCTGTGAATGGACTATACATGAAGAATAAGATACTGTATACAGAAGTTAGATGCAGTTATTTTAAGATATCTTGCTTAATGAATTACGTTCTTGGTAATGTTGAATTCTTTTTGAATAAGAGAATGTTAGAGGAAGATTTCTCATCAAAGATGGTCAGCCATTGTTAAGCCACGCTGAAACTAGGTAGAAGAATTTTCTGGTAAATATAATTCAATGTAAATCCTTGAGAGAGAATCATCTTGTCTTGGAACCTCAGAAGCCTGTGGATAGTATCATGATATGCTTTTTTTCTTAAGACGATCAAAGACTGAAAATGACCATTGGCATTCTGAAGAGCAAACGAGAATCAACAGACTTGGAAGTTTCTCAGGGGTGAAGTGATTCTGTGAGAACACAACCGCTTTCTGCCCCACTTTGAGCACTTGGCATGACCACACAGCTTAATCTGCAGTGGGAGCCAGCCTCCACGACAGCCTGCAATGATCTCCTCCGGTATTCACACCCTTGTGTACGCCCCTCCTACATGAACCATAGTTGGTCTGAGTGACCAGCCACATAAGCAGAAACGATAAGACATGGCTTCCACGTTTATCGTATGAAAGACCACGGCTTCTGTCTGGGGGAGCTCCGTTGCTCATCTCTGCTCACTTTCAGATCGCTCACTTTGAGGAAAGTCAGCTTTCATTTCACGAGGACGCACAGGCAGAATATGATAGCGCTCACATGGCAAAGAGTTGTGGCCTCTGGCCAGTGGCTGGAGAGGAACTATTGCCTGCCAACAAACACACAAGTCAGTCTGGAAGTGGATTCTCAGTCCCAGTCAAGCCTTGAGATGTTTACAGCTCTTGCAAGCAGCTAACTGCGACCTTATGAGAGATCCTGATTCAGAACTATCCCGCAATGCTACTACAAGATTCCCTTTTCTCCTAGAAACTGTGAAATAAGATAAAAAGTTGTTGCTTTAAGCTGTTCAATTTGGGGGCAGTAGGCTAAAGCTATTGACAGCTAAAGCTATTGACAGCTAAAGACAACTAGAACACTTGCTCTTAACGCTTTTGCTAAATGAACATAGAGTAAGAAAAGGCTTCTGCATTGGAAATGTAAGAGAGCTCATGAGTAGAGTTTTGCCAGGTAAAGAAGGAGGGGGAAGGACAGACTTTGCAGGCTGGGGTGACATTTCCGCCTGCATCTCCTGCTTTCTTTGGTTTGCTAATGTTTCGGCTAATGAGATTATTAACTTTTCCCCAAGTACACCTGAAGGGTTTTTGCCTTACCGGGCTTTCCCTCTAGGTTTCACCGTTCTACATTCATGTCTATTTATTCTTCAGATTTCCTTCTACTTTCTACTCAGAGATCAAACCGTTCTGTGAATTAGTGATTCATTTTGTAATTTCACCAACTGAAGTAATATTTTTCTCATTTGTGCCACCACAGAAAGCTGCACATTTCCTCTTCACTTTTCACTGTTGGTCTGTTTTATCATAATTGGATACAGGTTTTCTAAATTAGATTTTAAGCTCTTTGAGAGAAGCACCTATGAAAGAATTGTTTTTCTTATGCCTCAGCACTTGTAGGATTGAATTGAATTAAAATAAGCTCTGGACTTAAAAATTTATAGAGTTGCCTATGCTACAATTGTAGTAATATCACTGTATTTCTTCATGTTTAATGTAATATACAGGAGAAAATCAACTTTGGAATCAAAAGAACATAATCCCACTTGGGTTTACCAGACGGTAATTAGACAGTTTGGGGTTTGTTTTTCTTTCCCACCTTCTCTCTTTTTAAATTAAAAAAAAATCCTGGGTCTATTTTCTCATATGCAATAGAATGTTAGACTTTCCTAAATAGAATTATAAATCTTACAAAATATGCATATAAAATAATCTCGTTCATGTTTCTTATAGAGACTCAATGCAAATTAGAAAACAAAAGCAGCATTCTAGTTGAGTTTTAGAAACATATTGTAGATATCAATACGATGGGTTAACTCTTTTGGATGAGTCATATTAGAATTTTGATGGAATTTGCAGTCAATTAGCATTTAATTTCTAGGCAAAACAAAATCTAGTACCAACTCATTTTCTAGTTGCTCTTGCAGGATAAGAGAATGGCACATTTCTTGTGGTATTTATATGCTGAAATCACTAAGGTTTGAGGTTAAAAAAACTACTTATTCAGTAAGTGGAACTTGTAGACAAGTGCTTAAAATGCCAACAAGTTCTGGCTTGTATCACTTAATTTCTCAGAAGGCTTTTTTTTTTTTCCCCCTTAAACAAAACATCATGAGTGTACAGCTGCAGAATATGTGAAAAGGAGTTTAATGGTATGCTCTTCAATCAATGAGACATTTAAAAAATGCACACAGCATTGTTTCAGCAAACGGCTTACCTGTAAACTTTCAAAATTTGTACTAATTCCGGTAGTTTAGGAGATTGAAAGAAAGTCAGCCATACCTGTGGGAGTTTGTTTACAGACGCTTAAATTACAAAGGGCAGTCTGCTCTATTTTGGGAACCTTTGGACTGCTATGGGAGATGAAGGCCGTTTTCAGTATCTAAGCAAAAGCCCTTTTAAACACATCAAAATTCATATTTGGGGCAAAATCAATAATGATAACTGAAAATGATTTTTCTTTCTAATAAAGTGCACTACAAAGAGACACATAGCAAGCTACGCATTCTCAGACTAATTGTTGATGAATATTAATCTCCTAGAAGAGCTTACATTATGTGGAAACTAAATTCAAAGCATGACTGTAAGTACCTCGAGAGCCTGTTTAAAATGAAAAGATAGCAAGGTGGTATAAATTGTCACATTAGTAGCTTTATCATTTTTTTACGGATATTGTTCCTCAAACTACCTTAGATTTGCCATTTTTTAAAGTTTTTTTTTTTTTTATATAATTCTTTCTGAGAATGAACTCCATTGAAAATGAGAACATTCCATTGGGTCTTGCCTTGTAGATGATTGCAAAATGAAGTCTTTGTCTAAAGTGCAGAGAATGAGGCCGTATTATGGGGACAGCAATCTGCTGGGAGTGACAAATTTTGGTTCCAGCAGGCCTGCTCTAGTCTGGGTTCTGGTTCTGACTTTGGGGAACATTCAGATGCTGGGTCTGACCTTGTCATTCACATACACTCTCTGAGTTTTTATCTATCAACGGTAATAACCACAGTATTTATTATGGAGTTACCATGAACCAGGCACTCTACTTGATACTTCAAAAAACTTTGAATATAGTGGTGGCCCTTGTAGAACACACGGCCTCATGAGTAAATGAGACAATTTAATAGACTCTAATTCTAATTACTAAAAACCCACAGAATTAGATATTGTGTTGGGCATCCATAGTTACAGTGCTTCACATTAACCAAGTGAAAGGGAGGTCAGCAGGAGGAAGTGCCATTTAAGTTGTGATCTGAGGGATGAGACAATACGTACAAAAGCAAGATGCAGAATCAAATTATTATTATTTTGGCAAATTGGCTCCATTTCAGAAGCTAAAATGACAACTGAATTCACAGGTCTACTGCTTGGCTGGAGTTATTCACATCAACAATTGAAAGTGATTAAATCTTGATTTTATAAGAGAAATCATCACTTTTACTGGTGAAAAAAAAGCATTTTCTCACCTACACAGTTGCATGGGACAGCTTAGATGCTATTCTTATGTTCTATACAGTGGAAAAGTTATTTTATTAATTGAAGTTTTATAATATTCTATGAGATATGTGAAATTATTTTTAACGAGGCAATTCTGATTTAAGAAAAATTAATTTTATTGAAATCTAATACCTTACTTTTTAATATTATTTAAAAATGGCATTAAATATATTAATGTATTTAAATATATGTTCTGCTTAGTCACTCAGTGGTGTCCAATTCTTTGTGACCCCATAGACTGTAGCCCGTTTGAAATATAATTAAATATATTTTAAATGAAAAAACCCACTGTTGTTATCCTAGATTGGAGCAGACAGCCCTACTGAGTATTTTAACTCAAGCAACAACTTCACTGAAAAGCTGACAGTTATCCCCCTTGTCTTCTCCCTTTTTGTTTATGCTCAGTTGCTAAGTCGTGTCTGACTCTTTGGGACCCCATGGGCTGTAGCCCACCAGGCTCCTCTGTCCATGGGATTTCCCAGGCCAGAATACTGGAGTGGGTTGCCATTTCCTTTCCAGAGGACCTTCCTGAACCAGGGGTCAAACCCCAGCCCTGCATTGGCAGGCGGAGGCTGTACCACTGAACCACCTGGGAAGCCCTTCCCTTTTCATACCTTATCAATAATCAGAAATGATAATAGAGGTTTTCTGAAATCTAGAAATGTTCCAAATATTACCACAGTAGTGGACAGAAGTGAAGAGCTATCATATCCGTAGTGGTTTAAATTGCTAACAAATAAACAAAGAGAAAAGAAAAGCGTTTTAAGGACCATCGTCCCACACAGCTCTATCTGTTGGGGGTGAGTGGAGCAGAGGGCCAGGGCCACATTAAGAGGGAAAAACCCTTAAATTAAGACTCCCCGAGAGACTTCAGTAAGAGTATGATTAGCTCAGCATTGCTTTCATCCTCCACTTCCCCCTCCCATTTCCTATAGACTTTAGTTTTAATAATGATTAAAGAATAATGCTTGAGTCCCATCTGAACGGCTTTTGAGATTTAACTCACTAAATCTATTCATAGCACTGAGCTTGTAAGGGGGGTTTGAACAGATCTGCACAGCTAATCATGGAATATTACACTGATACTTCATCTCCCACATCAATACCAATTATGACTGTGTAGAGAGTGCTGCATGTTATTTTAACAGGATAGAAATTTTTAATCCAGTCAGGTAGTCCTGGATGAATGTGTTTGTATGTCTATCATTAAAATTGGGTGGCTCATGCTGCTCAAGACAGACACATTTTGAATGTTTAAAATTTTCACAGATGTTATTTATCCATTAGAATGGAAAATTTCCTGCACTCTACTATATAGATTCTGCCTCATTAACATAAATAAAAAATAAAGCATAACAACAACAATCTTGCTTAATGTGTACAAACAGAAATATTGTCATAGGCATCTGGCAATCAGTTGGAAAGGTGAAAACTGCTAAATGAATGAGACTGGCAGAATATAACATTTTTTTCTGAGGGAAAGGCCTGCTGTTAGAGATTTTGCCTCTGTGTCCCATTGCTTTTTATTTTGAGTGTGGTTGTGATCAGCATGGACATTCAAGTAAAAGACGTCTTCACTAATTATTTGTGCTAATAACATTTATAAAAAATATTCCTTCTCTCAATTGACAAAGCTGGATTTCCCCTAAAACAATTTTGTAAAACAAAATCATAAAGAAGGCCAACTTTTTAACATCAGGACCCAGGTATCACAGCACTCCCAGGCATGGTCTTGAGATCATGATCATAAAAGAAATCCAGCTAAGAGACATAAATTAATTAATATGCTCAAGAAAATATCATCATATCATGATAGAAATATGATTATTAAAACAGAAATTCCTTTTTCTGTCCATTAAGAAATACTTCACAGATTTCTAAATTTTTTTGGTTTTGTTTTACTAAAACTAGAGAAGAGTTTCAACTGATATAAGCATCTTCCACTACCTTTATCTAGAGCATTTTCCCAACTTGCTCCATGTTAACTCTTTTTATTTCTATCTTTTCAATTGGGCAGAAAACTTTCATGAGGGTAGGGACAAAGCTTTTTTTTAACGTAAATTCGTACAAATGACAGAGAGCAGTTATTATATTTTTGTTGAAGGAGTGAATAAAAAAAGTATATTTACATTCTTTCCCTGCAGTTATACTAAATTGTATCTTTGGATTGGCAAGATTGAAAAATTAAGACCAGGACACAAACTCACAGCAAACATTATTCTCAATGGTGGAAAACTGAAAGCATTCCCCCAAAGATCAGGAACAAGACAAGGGTGTCCACTCTCACCACTCTTATTCAACATAGACTTGTAAGTCCTAGAAACAGCAATCAGAGAAGAAAAAGAAATAAAAAGAATCCAGATTGGAAAAGAAGAAGTGACACTCTCACACTGTTTACAGATAACATGATACTATAGTAGAACACCCTAAAGATACTATCAGAAAATTACTGCAGCTAATCAGTGAATTTAGTAAAGTTGCAGGATACAAAGTAAATACACAGAAATCATTTGCATTTCCTATATACTAACAATGAAAACTCAGAAAGATATTAATGAATTAGTCCCATTCACCATTGCAACAAAAAGAATAAAATATCTTGGAATAAACCTACCTAAGGAGAAAAAAGATCTGTATACAGAAAATTATAAGACACTGATGAAAGAAATCAAAGATGACATAAACAGAGGAGAGATATTCCATGTTCCTGGGTGGGAAGAATCAATATTATGAAAATGACTATACTACCAAATGCAAACTACAGATTCAATGTTACCAATGACATTCACAGAACTAGAACAAAAATTTTCACAATTCATATGGAAACACAAAAGACCCCAAACAGCCAAAGCAGTCTTGAAAAAGAAGAATGGAGCCAGAGGAATCCACCTTCCTGACTTCAGACTATACCACAAAGCCACAGTCATCAAGAAAGTGCGGTACTCGCACAATAATAGAAATATAGACCAAGGGAACAAGACAGAAGGCCTAGAAATAAACCCATGCACCTATAGGCACCTTATTTTTGACAAAGGAGGAAAGAATATACAATGGGGCAAAGATAGCCTCTTCAATAAGTGGTGCTGGGAAAACTGGATGGCTACATGTAAAAGAAGGAAATTAGATAAACTCATAATGGATTAAAGACCTAAATGTAAGACCAGAAACTATCAAACTCTTACAGGAAAACACAGACAGAACACTTGATGTCATAAATCAAAGCAAGATCCCCTATGACTCACCTCCTAGAGTAATGGAAATAAAACACAAAAGTAAACAAGCTACTTAAACTTAAAAGTTTTTGCACAGCAAAGGAAACTATAAACAAAGTGAAAATACAACCCTCAGAATGAGAGAAAATAATAGCAAATGAATAGACTGACAAAGGATTAATTTCCAAAATATACAAGCAGCTCATAAAACTCAATATGGGAAAAACAAACAGCCCAGTCAAAAAGTAAGAAAAAGACCTAAACAGACATTTCTCCAAAGACATACAGATGGCTAACAAACACATGAAAGGATGGTCAACATCACTCATTATCAGAGAAATGCAAATCAAAACTGCAATGAGATATCACCTCACACCGGTCAGAATGGCCTTCATCAAAAAGTCTATGAACAATAAATAGTGGAGAGGGTGTGGAGAAAAGGGAACCCTCTTGCACTGTTGTTGGGAATGTAAAGTGATACAGCCACTATGGAAGATGGCATGGAGATTCCTTAAAAAACTAGGAATAAAACCACCACATGACCCAGCAATCCCACTCCTAGGCATATACCCTGAGGAAACCAAAATTGAAAAAGACACATGTATCTCATTGTTCATTGCAGCACTATTTACAATAGCTAGAACATGGGGGCAGCCTAGATGTCCATTAACAGATGAATGAATGAAGAAGTTGTGGTCCATAAACACAAGGGCATGTTATTCAGTCATAAAAAGGAACACATTTGGGTCAGTTCTAATGAGGCATATGAACCCAGATCCTATTATACACTGTGTCAGAAAGAAAAAGATAAATATCATATACTAACGCATATATATGGAATCTAGAAAAATGGTACTTATGAAATTATTTGCAAGATAGCAATGGAGAAACAGACATAGAGAACAGACTTATGGACACGGGAAGGGGGAGGAGAGGGTGAGCTGTATGGAAAGAGTGACACGGAAACTTACATCACCGTATGTAAAATAGACAGCCAGCGGGAATTTGCTGTCTGGCTCAGGGTACTCACACAGGGCCTCTGTATCAGCCTAGAGGGGTCGGGTGGGGAGGGAGACGGGAGGGAGGTCGAGAGGGAGGGGACACGTGTACACCCGTGGCTGATTCATGTTGATACTTGACACAAAAACAACAAAATTCTGTAAGGCAATTATCCTTCAATTAAAAAATTTAAAAAAAAGCCATAGTCAGGAAGAAAATATTCAAAAAAGATACGTCTGATAAAAAAGACTGCTATTCAAAATATACAAAGAACTTCTACTCACAAATAACACAATAACAACCCAATGAAGAAATGGCCAAAAGTTCTGAACATACACCTCAATAGAGGAGATATACTAATATATAAGAAATATGTATGTATATATATATATACATATTTCTAAATATACATAGGAAAAAATTTTTTTCACATCATCACGTCATTCAGTGTGAGTCGCTCAGTCATGTCTGGCTCTTAACAACCCCATGGACTGCAGCCTGCCAGGCTCCTCTGTCCATGGGATTTCCCAGGCAAGAATACTGGAGTGGGTTGCCATTCCCTTCTCTCAGGGAACCTTCCAATCCAGGGATCAAACCCAGGTCTCCTGCGTCGCAAGTGGAATATTTACTGCCTGAGCTGCCAGTGAAGCCATAGGGTACTGCAAATTAAAACAGTGAGATGCCACTGTATACCCATTAGAACCATGAAAAATCAGAGCAAGGCCAACACTAACAAAAGCTAGCAAAGACGCAGGGCAACACGAACATGTCTTCATTGCTGGCAGGCATGCAAAACTGTCGTTTTGGAAGACAGTTTGCCAGTTTCTAATAAAAGTAAATACACTCTTACCATGCGATCCAGAAATTGTGCTTCTTGGTATTTACCCCAAAGAGATGAAAATTCGTGTCCATAGAAAAACCTATACATAAAACTTCTAGCAGTTTTATTCAAAATTGTGAAAACTAGGATGCAACCAAGATGAACTTTAACAGGTGAATTCATAAACTGTGCTACATCAGACACTAATGTTGTATTTATTACAAAAAAGAAATGTGCTATCAAGCCATGAAAAAAATATAAAAATACCCTTAATGCATTGTACTAAGCCAACAAAGCCAATATGAAAAGCTAATATACAGTATGATCCCACCTACATGACATTCTGGAAAAGGTTAAACCACGAGACAATAACAAGAGCACTGGTTCCCTGTGATGAGGGAGGAGAGAATGGTGAACAGGTGGAGCACAGAGGACCTCTAGGGCAGTGGAAAAGTACTTTGTATGGCACTGCAATGGTGGATATATGTCGTTATATAACACATTCTTCTAAGCCCATACAGTGTATTACACCAAGGGTGAACCCTAACGTTAACTCTGGACTTTGGGTAATGATATGCCTACGTGAAACTCGGGTTGGGTATATTAGCAAGAGGAAGCAATGCACGTATGGGATCAGAGAGTATATGGACTTTCTGCTCAATTTTTCAGTGAATCTAAAACTGCTCTAAAAAATATAGTTCACTAATTAAGAAAAAAAACTAAATTCATTTTTTTGAGTGGGAAAAATAAATCTGAATGCCATCCCAAGTCAGAAAAATTAATATTTTAAGTTTCTCACCCATTTTTATTTTTCCTGGTGGCTAAATCTTCATTTCAATTGGCAAAGACAGTGAACTTGGGCAAGTATTTCACTTTTTGCTGTACTGTAAAATGTTATGTCAAGGCATTTTTAATTCTCTCTTCACTTTAGAAATGAAGTAAGGCAGACTTTTTGCTACTTGAACCTAGTCTTAAGCAGTAACTACATTATCCAGGGTACTGTTTGCAAGCAACAGAAAACAGTTCTTGTTAGTTTAAGTAGAAAATTATCTTCTTAAAAGGATATTATGAGAATTTATTACATAATTTAATATTATAGAATTCTGGAAAATGACATTGAAGCTACATAACCAGAAGCAGTTCTTCAGGTCACATTGCTGATTTGGTCCTGTGAAAACCCCGAGGCAATTGCCTCTGGTCATGGACAGTATAGCTTGCACCCCCAGCACTAGCAACCTTGGACACAGGGAATGTGCATACTTAGAAAATGATACAAACCACTTGAAATAAGACTTGGATCAGAAGAATTTAAATTTGCCAAGTAATTCGACGTGGGAAGTAAGAAAACTGGAAAAGTCTGACTTCTCCTGTATTTCAAACTGGGTGATGAGAATAAGCAAGAAAATGAAGAAGAGGTTTTAGGGTGTGGAAAATACGTTGAGTTTAAAACATTGCTGATACTTCCTTTCAAACTGAAATTAAAATCTATCTCTTACAAACCTTCTTGATGACAGTAACAGATCAATTTGCTGGTGACGAGCATGATGGTGCTGGGTACTCTGCCGTGTCTTTAATGTCAGTGTGCTGTGGATTGAGGGAATGCGGTTTGGGCACATGGCATTCTAACTTTTGGAAACACTGGGGAGAGCCGTCTTTGGAGGGAATGTTGTAATGCGCAGCCTTGGAGCCCTGGTCTCCATGCTGTTGGCGTCGAGAGGATGAAGGGAAGCACAGGGAAAAAGCAGAAGGTTTTCATCACTGATCTAGTTATATTCAGCTTTCATTTTTACTAATAACGGCCTCACTTCAGCTTTTAAAGAGTTTCAAAGTTATTTCCTAATAGTAAACTACGGAGTATAGAAAATTTGCTCAGCTTGTTTTTCATGCAGCAATAACCTCTTTCATTGTTGAAGGAGAGTAAATTTGCGTTGCTCCAGCCACCGTTAGATTTTTTTTTTATTGGATTATCAAGAAAAGAAATGGAATAATCTTGTCTCAAGGTCATTTACAATAGGATAAAATACCATCAATTTAGTTAGTTTAGCTTGCCAGTCTCATTATAAGTTGAAAGAGACAAGCTGACCTCTCAAACTACTGCTCAGGAAAAACTCACAAGCTTTGATGAGATACTTGTCCCCCTAACTCATTATCTAGGACTGAAGTACTAGCCTTTTTGTTGTTACTTATTGGAATACAGTGGGAAACGAGCCCCTAAATATTATTTTCTCCCTTTTTGTGGGATTAGAATTGGTATGTGACACAGAGAAATAAAAACCAAAATCTCAGTAAGTTCACAAACATGATGGGTGGGCACTTGATAGATATCTGCGTAATTCTTCATCTACATTCATCTTTGAGTCACATAGATTGAATTCAGACATGCAATTCATTACTTTGTATCCCCTTGAGACAGATAAAAATAATTATTTATGATGTTATCCTGTCTTCATTTAAAATTTAGTGAGGTGTTTTGCCATTAACATGGATTTTGTAGTATGCGCCATGAATACTTGGCAAGTTTTTTTAGCATTATCTAGAATTTGTTAATTGATAGGAAATTGTCATTTTTGACATAATATTAATGTGTATGTTTATTGGAGGCATTAATCATTAACCATGAAAAATTAAATAACAAAGAAAATGCAATGTATTACATATATATATGCAGATGATCTGTATTTTATATATACATACATATGGATATATAAAAACCCTGTATGTGTTTATATTTAAAAATTGGAGTCAATTTCTGTAACATGTGCTTTATTGAAAGAAAGCTAGTAAAAAACATATTGAATCATCTGGTTTTTAGACCCAAAAGAACTATAAGAATTATATATTGAAGTCCCCAACCTCTACTTTTTATGTGTTATTGTTGATGTTTAGTTGCTGAATCATATCCGACTCTGTGAACCCATGGACCACCAGGCTCCTCCATCCATGGGCTTTCCCAGGCAAGAATTGGTTGCCATTTCCTTCTCCAGGGAATCTTCCCAACCCAGGAATCAAATCTGCATCTCCTGCATTTATGGGCAGGTGGGCTCTTTACCGCTGAGCCACCTGACAAGCCCTTTATAGATGATCTCAGGAGAAATTAAAAGACTTGCCCAATATTAGAAGGCTGATGGTTACAAGGGCTCAGGGTCGCTTTCTGGTTCATGCTTCAGTCTCCCACTAGAGAGGCCAACACTTCTGTTTTTATCTCTCAAGAAGAGAAGGGACATCAGCATTAGTACAGTAAGAAACCTTAGACTTGGAAGCTTTTAGTTAGTAGACACTATGCTTGTGGAAATCTGTATTAAGCCAAGGCCCATTACAATTAGTCTTTATTCACATGTAAGTGGGGTACAAACTTTTTCTAGGTCCTTGTTAAATAAGCATATTAAACATTTAGGGTTTTTTTTTTTTTCCTTTTCTGTAAGTGTTCACTTCAATTGGTAAATGTCTTCTATTGGATGAGCTCAGGGGTCTCGATCTGTGCAGGTATCCGGTTTCTGACCCACGGTTTCAGATATCCATTGTGCTCTCTCTATGTCATGTGCTTGACTGATGCTTTGTGATGTGACTCTACAGAGACTGAGAACAGTTCATTTTTCTAGGCGGTCATGTCTCTCCTTTCGCTACTGTAACCAAACATCAAATATCTCAGTGAACTCTTGAGAAGGATAGAAGAAAAATACAACATAGAAGGATATAACTATTGAAGAATACAACATTTAAATATGCATATATATAATTCTGCAATGCTAACTGCATAAGATTATTTTTGAAATTGCTGTAGAATCATTTGCCATTAAACACTTAAAAAGTTTTAAATGTATCCTTGTTCAAATAAATATATCCTTATGTCCTGAGATAGTTGTTAAAGTAATTTGCTTCTCCTAGCTAGTGACCTTTACAGAGAGAAGCAAGTCTGGACAGGAGCATGAAGTGATTAAAAGGAGTTGCTCAACACACTGATTTACTTTCATTTAATAGCCTGACATTTCTTTAAAATTGAAATGACTGTGTTGTTTATATTAAAACTTAGAAACATTTTTACTGTAAAAGTCATTTATCAAAGGAGTGGTCCATTGAGATAAGTTCAGATTTCACAGAGAGGTGATGCTACAACTGAAGAAAGGAAAAAAAAGAAAAGTTGGAGGGGGGGAATCAAATAGCAATTTAAGTGGATTTCTATTTAGAAAATTATAATGATTAACCAAGTTTAGCTCATAATTACCAAGTATTAAAACCTAAAATACTTGATGATGGCAAACCAAAGTTAAAAAAAAAAGTGAAATTAATTAAAATAATTAATTAAATTAAGTTTAAAAAACTTAAAGCATTAGGATAAAGCTTATTTTCAACTTCCATATTAACTTCTAATGTGAAACTTCATATTTTTGCTGTATGTTGTTTGAATGCAAGCTAATTATATAATTTTAAATGTTTATTGATTGCAATATGAAAATTGCGAAATATTTATAGGATCAAGAGAAAGTCCATGACATTATTTTTTTTAAGCTGGCACAAATAATTCTTTGTATATATTGAGAGTTACAATAGTATACAAGTTACTGAGGCATATATGAAAGCATCTACTGTTCTTTTCTTCAAGAAATAAAGTTAAAAGGGTGACAAAATATGATTTGATTTTTTTCCTCATTCCCTGTTACTCCCTAATCTCTTTAACATGTTGATCTAGAACATCTCAGATTCTATTTACATGTTTATTGAGGACAACATAGAAAATAACAATCTATGAAGCTATTTATGAAATCATCTTTACATGTATTGAAAGACTCTAATCTAAATCTATTTTTATCAAAGAGTAGCATAGAGATTAATATTCTAGGCTCTCGAGCCAGAAGGCTAGCATATACATTCTTCCCTCACCACGTACAATCTGAGAGACCGTAAGCCAACTAACTAGACTCTCTATGCCCGCTTTCTCAACCGAAAAATGCTGCAAAGTGCGAATTAGCCTAGACCCTATCTCCTTGGTTTTATTTTTTAACATTAAACCTGGCATAGTTATGCATATAGTGTGTTGGGCAGTACAGACATAGAGTCAACTCTCAAAATTATTTAACTTGTAAATTGAGTTCCAATTCTATTTTTAAGAGGAATCCCCTTTGAAAATAGGTGGTCTTTATTTTAATCATCTGCATTTTAATAATAGCATAATCTCCATTTGGAAGGGAAACAAAATCTGAATGAAAGAATTTGTGTGTAACAAACAGCTTATATTTGAGGAATTCCTAGGTCATTCATAAAGACCAGAAATTAATTCTAACCTGAAACAACGGACTTATTTATTAGAGGGTATATCTCCTCGTAAGTGAATGAGATCTTTTGATCTCTTTGAGCTGCGGTATGTAGAACTGAAGACATGAAAATCTACTAAAAATTCAACTACTAACCTCAATTTATGTCTGAATCTTAGGGAAATTGCGTTCTCACTCCAAGTTTTCTGAAACTATGTTTCATAGAATAAAGACACAATTCTCATTCTTCATTCTGAAGGGAAATTAAACTTAAAATGTAGGCTCTTGGCTGTGCATTTGCATGCCCACTATACAATGACAGAGAGGGAAAGAAATAATTCTTTTTTTTTGCTGTGTACAGGTCCTTCAGCCACATTTGAACTATTTCTTTCTTTCAAGGAAGAAAACAGCCAAGTTCACAGGGATTAAAAGGAAGTACAGTTCCAGTTACATACACTGAATTTTTAGGTACAGAAATATTGTCTATGGCTAATTTTCAAGTTAAATTTAGGTATAAAAGTGGGTGAAGAATATCTCAGAAGGTAAAAATCAAGATAGACGGAACACTTCTGTCTTCAGTGCCTGAGGAATACCCATTTAACAGAAGGGTTATTTCAAGCTCTTGAAAGAATTTTCTTTCTTCCTTCTTCCCTCTTCCTTTCTTTCTCCCTTCCTTCCCTTCCTCCATTTCTTTATGTATCTAATATCGCATTGATTTTCTTGTATGTAATAATCTCTATGCTATGTCTTAGAGCTCCATAACTTATGCCTCGTCTAGCTGCAAGGTTGTACCCTTTGACCAGCATCTTCCCGTTCCCCACTCCTTGGCCCCGGGTAAACACCATTCTACTCTGTTTCTATTAGGTTGGCTTTTTCAGATTCCATGCATAAGTGATCTCATACAATATCTGTCCTTGTGTTGTTGTTTAGTAGCTAAATTGTCTGACTCTTTTGCAACCCCGTGGACTATAACCTGTCAGGTTCCTCTGTCCGTGGGATTTCCCAGGCAAGAATATTGGGGTGAGTTGCCATTTCCTTCTCTAGGGGATCTTTCTGGCTCAGGGATCCAAACTACATCTCCTGCATTGGCAGGTAGATTCTATACCACTGAGACACCGGGGAAGCCCATCTGTCTTCGCATGACTTCTCTAACTTAGAGCGGCACCCTCCAGGTCAATCCTGGTTCTCACAAAGGGAAGGGTTTTCATTTTTCTCACAGCTAAGTAATTAATCCATCTAATATATTGTACATATAACATCTTCTTTATCCTCTTATCTATTGATGGGCACTTGGGTTGTTTCTACATCTTGGCTACTGTGAATAATGCTGAAATAAACACAGAGGTGTGGCCTCTTTTTGATATTTTGTTTTCATGTCCTTTGGATATACACTCAGATGGGGGAATGCTGGATAATATGGTAGTTCTATTTTTAATTTTTTGAGCAACCTTCATACTGTTTTCCCTAGTGGGATGAACCAACTTACATTCCCATCAACAGTGCATAAAGGTTCCCTTTCCTCCACATCCTCACCAATACTTCTCTTGTCTTCTTGTTGATGGCCAACCTAATATGTCTAAAATACTATTTCACTGTGGTTTTGATTTGCATTTCCTTGATGATTAGTGCTGTCAAGCATATTTTTTATATACTGTTAGCCATTTGTATGTCTTTTTTGAAAAAAGCCTACTCAGGTACACTGCCCACTTTTAAAATTGGATTGTTTGGTTTTTGTTTGTTATTGAGTTGTGTGAATTCTTTACATATTTTGGATATTAATCTACAAGATATGTGGTTGGCAAATATTTTATCATATTCTTTAGTTTAACTTGTCATTTTCTGAATTTTTCCCACAGTGCAGAGCTTTTTAGTTTGATATAGTCCTGATTGCTTATTTTTGCTTTTGTTACTTGTTCTTTTTGTGTCAAATAAGAAAAAAAAAAATGTTGCTAAGACCAGTATCGAGGAGATTTTTTCCCTGTTTCCTTCTAGGAATTTTATAGTTTATGCTTAAATTAAGTCTTTAACCCATTTTGAATTAAACTTTTGAGTTGTGTGAGAAACTGGTTTGATTTAATTTCTCTGCATGTGATTATTCATTGTTCCCCACACCATTTATCATAAAAACTATCCTTTGCCACTCATTATTCTTTACTCCTTTGTCAAATAATAGTTGACTGTATATGCAGGGCTTTATTTCTTTGCTCTCTTCAGTTCCATTGGCCAACGTGTCTATTTTAATGCCAGTACCGTACTAGTAAAGAATCAGCCTGCAATGCAGGAGACCGGGTGTAATGCAGGAGATGTGGGCTCAATCCCAGGTTGGAAAGATCCCCTGGAGAAGGTAATGACAACCCACTCCAGTATTTTGGCCTGGGAAATCCATGGACAGAGGAGCCTGGCTGACTACAGTCCATGGGGTCACAAGAGCCAGACACAAATTAGCGATTAAACTACTACCACCAGCATACTATTAGAATCACTAGTTTTGTGGTGGGAGTTGAAATCAGGAAGTGTGATGCCTCTGCCTTTATTCTTTTTCAGGATTTCTTTGGTTATCCAGGATCTTTTGTGGTTCCACTTTTCTATTTCTTTGAAAAATATTATCGAAATTTTGATCAATATTGCATTCAATCTACCCATGACTTTAGTTTATATGGGAATTTTAACAGTGTTACATTTTTAAATCAATAAAATAATTACATCTGTAAATTACTTGCAGGTAGATACCCTTGAAACTATCAGAGATATTTTTATTCATTAATCTCTCTAATCTGGAGGACATTTCTGGAGAAAGTGTACACAATGGGTGTGGAATCAAGCATAAGAGAAATGAGACTATGTTACTCTGTTTAGTTCTGGCTAAAATGAAAATACTAATGCTTTAGGCCATATTTTTCCCTTACAACTTAGCTGCTTTGCTATATTAAAAGTACTGATGTATGAAGTAAAAATGTTTACAATGAAATACTGAGGAAATACATCTGCTTGAAATATAACTGTACTGACTATCCATAGATATCATGTGACTTGACACCTTCAGAAATTCATTAATGAGTGATGAGTGTTGATTGCTATTCTTCATATGCTATAGAGGAATCAAAAATTTAAGTTCCCATACAGTTAAAAAAATGACTACATAAACACATAGAAGGCTCTCTAGCTAGGCAATTCTAAGATTCTTTTCATGGAAAGAGAGACTTTGTCTACAGGAGATTAACATTTCAGCATATTTGTCAGTGAAATAAAAAGTGTCCTGATTTTATCTTCTATTCCAAATAAAACAAAAGAATCTTAGTTTTTATGATTATTTGAAATTTCACATTATTTTTTCACTTATAACTTTAAAAAAATAATTGATTTTTGATCTAATTTTATATATGATGAAACATATCTACATATATTCATAATTGTTCAATTTCCAAAGGGAAACAGCACTGCCAGATTTTGAAATGTGCTTCCAGTAGAAGATGGCAGAATTGAAGAACATGCACTCATCTCCTCCCACGAGAGCACCAAAATGACAACTAGCGGTTGAACAACCATTGACAGGAGGATGCTGGAACCCACACACAAAAGAAGATACCCCATGTCCAAAGACAAAGAAGAAGCCTCAGAGATGGTAGGAGGGGCACAATCACAATAAAATCAAATCCCATACCTGCCAGGTGGGAGAACCATAATACCAAAGAAGTTCCTGCACTATTGTTAAGTTTTTGAACTCCAAGTTAGGCTTCCCAGCATGGAGATCTGACAAAGGGACCGCAAATCCCCAGGGAATCAGGCCTTGAGGGCCAGCAGGATTTGATTATAGGACTTGCAGGGGACTAGGGGAAACAGACAAAGAACATTTTGCATGCACCCAAAGGAGAGGAGCAGTGACCCCAAGGAGACTGAGCCAAAACCACCTGCTGGCACTGGAGGCCTCTTGTGGAGGCATGCGTCAGCAGGGGCTCACCACCAGGGTGGGGGCGCTGGAAGGTCCCCTGGTGTTAACCCTCTTGGAGTTTGCCATTAACCCTAGAGATCCCAGGGCTGGGACGCCCCAGGCCAAACCACTACCAGGGAGGGAGTGCACCCCCACCACCAGCAGATAGTTGGATTAAAGCTTTACTGAGCAAGGTCTGATTTTTCCCTGTTCCTTCCATGAAGGAGCCTATGCAAGCCTCTTAGCCTCAACCATCAGAGGGCAGACAGACAAAGCAAGAAGCATAGTCTCATAGAAACTAAAATAAAAACTATATTACAGAAAGTTAATCATGATGAAAAAGCAGCAAGTTATGTCCCAGATGAAGGGACAAGATAAAATTCCAGAAAAACAACTAAATGAACTGGAAATAGGCAAACTTACAGAAAAAAGAATTCAGATAATGATTGTGAAGATGATCCAGGATCTCAAGAAAAGAATGGAGGCAAACATTGAGAAGATGTAGGAAATGTTTACCAAAGACCCAAAAGAACTAAAGAACAAACCTACAGAAATGAATCATACACTAGAAGGAATCAATAGTGGAATAACTGAGGCGAAAGAACAGATAAATGACCTAGAGGACAGAATGGTGGAAATCACTGCTACAGCACAGAATATAGACAAAAGAATGAAAAGAAATGAAGATAGCTTAAGAGAAGTCTGGGACAACATTAAACACGCCAGCATTTGCATCATGGGGGTCCCAGAAGATAAGAGAGAGAAAGGACCTGAGAAAATATTAGAAGAGATAATAGCTGAAAACTTTCTGACCATGGGGAAGGAAATAGTCAACCAGGTCCAGGAAGCACAGAGTCCCAGGCAAGATAAACACAAGGAGGAACACAACAATCAAACTGACAAAAATTAAAGACAGAGACGAAATATTAAAAGCAACAAGGGAAAAACAACAAATAACATACAAGGGAACTCCCATCAGGCTATCAACTGATTTATCAACAGAAACTCTACAAGTCAGAAGGGAATGGTAGGGTATATGTAAAGTGATGAAAGGGAAGAACCTACAACCAATAATACTCTACCCTAGCAAGACTCTCCTTCAGATTTGATGGAGAAATCAAAAGTTTTCCAAAAAAGCAAAAGTTAGGAGAATTTAGCATCACCAAACCAGCCTAACAACAAATGCTAAAGGAACTTCTCTAGACAGGAAACACAAGAGAAGGAAAAGACCTACAGAAAATAAACCAAACAATTAAGAAAACGGTAATAGAATCATACATATTGATAATGATCTTAAATGTAAATGAATTAAAGGCACAAACAAAAAGACATAGACTGGATGGGTGAATGAAAACAGATGCATGTATGCATTTCCACTTACCACATCACTCTGCTTGACATCCCCCCACCAATCGCATGTAATTATTTTATATTGTTAAGTTAATCATGTTCCCATTATGGCTTGCAATTGTACTTATCTTTTGTTTTTTGTCTGGCTATTAATTGGGAAAACTGATAAACATCTTTTACACTTGTGATTATGCAACTATTACTCACTTAATACCAATGTACCATGATTGGTCAACAGAAAAGTAATATTACCAAACTAGGGTCTAATAGAAGAAACTCAGTCACTTTTTAAAATCCAGATGCATATCAGAATTACCTTGAATTTTTTTTTAAAATACAAATGCTCAGGTATTGCTTTTTTTTTCCCTCCAGAGCTCCAGATATGTTTCTAATGAGCAGTCATGTTTAAAAGCAACTAGACTATAAGAGAATTTTTTACTTTTTTCTAGTCTGTTTTACTTTTTTTATTTCTTATTCAGTGCTCACATTTTATTGTTTATGTTCTCCAATTTCTCCATCTCTTCCTTTTTTTTTCAATGTGCTTTCTCAAGTTTTTATCAAATGTAGTAGGAAAACTTTTGTATACATACATACATATATATATGCATAATATATATATCTTAGAAAGCTTCTTAATTTTTGCCTAACTAAAAAAGTATGACATTTGATTCCACTTGGTTGAGTTAGTGTGACTAGAATACTAGATTTCTAATTAAAAATTAGACATGCAACAATCAACAAAGGTTTACTGTATAGCATAGGGAACTATATGGTCAATATCTTGTAATAACCTAGGAAAGAAAATAATTTCAAAAATATATATGCATATTTGTATAACTGAATCACCTGCTATGTAACTGAAACACTGTAACTCAACTGTTCTTTAATAATATATATTTTTTTTCACAAAAAAAGGATTTGAAATGGATAAAATTGTTATAAAATTTAATAAATATTTTGTATATAAATCTCCCTATATATATGGGGTTAATGACCTTTAAGTTGAAAATATTAAACTAAAACTGTACTTAACACACTTAATCTACTAAACATGATAGTTTAGCCTAGACCACTTTAAATGCACTCAGAAGACTTACATCAGTCTACAGTTGGGCAAAATCATCTGCACAGAGCTTATTTTATGTTAATTATTTAATAGTTCTTGTAGTTCGTTGAATGGTCTACTGAAAGTGAAAAGTAGAATGGTTGTAGGTGTGTCAGTTGTTTTCCCTCATCATCTGGTGGCTGACTGGCAACTGCCCCTCACTGCCTCTCCAGGCAAAGATAAACACTCAAAATCTGTAGAATGGTTTCCACTGAATTTGTATCATTTTTGTACCACTGTAAGCCAAAAAATCACAAGTTGAATCATCATAAACCTGGGACCATATTTGTAGCTATAGCTATCTACTGATACCTATCTATCTACTATCTATTGAAATCCATAGGAGATCAGTTTCAGGATGCACCAAGGATATCAAAATCTGAAGAAGATAGTCCAGTCCCATTTTTGGCCCTCTCAGTCCCCAGGTTCTACATCTGTACTTTGGTTCTACATCAGTACTTTCAACCTACCATGGAACACATATTAACTTTGTGCTTCATGCTTGGTTGGATTCCAAGTTGCAGAACTTGCAGATACAGAGGGCTGATTAAAGGACTTGAGCATCTTCATAGGATATCTGTGATGGGTCCTAGAACCAATTTCCCTCAGATATCAGGGGCATACAGTGCTGAGGAATGAGACAGAGAGAGAGAGAGGCAATGAAAAAGTCCAAGGTATCAGCACCAGTGACTTCTACAAAATAGAGATCAAAGTATATAAACATTTAATGGTGATTTAAAATATTTTCAGATGAAATATTCTGGTCAGGACCTACTTTTATTTTAACTGAGTGAAGAATTACAACAAAGTCCATTAGATGAAGGCTTGTAGTGTACTAGTTAAAAGCTGACCATTATATGTAGACCCCAGTGACTCAAATTTTAGGAAGATAGTTTAGGATATATTCATTGATTTCAGTCTCTCATGATACACCTTTCTGTTAATGTTGTGCTAGGAATGTGTCTTAATGACTAACTTGTAAGCATCTTGCTGATTATTTCATTTACCCCACTATACATATCTAAGGTACTCAGTAAGACAGAAGAGTAGAAGGACATGTACTCATCTGTGATAAATCCAAAATTGCAACTAGAAGGTAAACAACCATCAACAGGAGAATGTTGGATCTCACCAAAAAAGATACCCTGCATCCAGGGGCAAAGGAAAAGCCAAACAAGACTGTAGGAGGGGTGAAATCACATTTAGAATCAAACCTCATACCCTCCAGAGACACTTGGAGGGCACAAACAAAATGTGCACAGCAGAACACAGTAACTCCTAAGAGACTGAGCCAGACCTGCCTTTGAGGGTTTGGATGTCACCACTGGAGGCATGAGTCAGCAGCGGGCTGCCGCAGGGACATGGGCTCTGGCTGCAGCAGACCTGGGAGGGATGGCCTGCTGCCGAAGTCCTCGTGGAGGAGGTTGCCATTAGCCCCACAACAGAGCTGCCAAGCAGACGACCCACAAAGAGCAAAACAATTATACTGAACAATGTAGTTTAATATCACAGTAACCCAAGCCTATGCCCCAACCACTAATGCTGAAAAAGCTGAAACTGAATGATTCTATGAAGACCTACAAGACCTTCTAGAACTAACACCAAAAAAAAAAAACAAAACAAAAAAAAACCCACCAAAAACCTCCTCTTCGTCATGGAATACAAAAATAGGATGTTAAGAGATACCTGGAGGAACAGGAAAATGTGACCTTGGAGTACAAAATGAAGCAGGGCGAAGACTGACAGAGTTTTGCCAAGAGAACACACTGATCACAGGAAACACCCTTTTCCAACAATGCAAGAGAAGACTCTACACATGGACATCACCAGATGGTCAACACCGAAATCAGACTGATTATATTCTTTACAACCAAAGATGGAGAAGCTCCATGCAGTCAGCAAAAACAAGCCTGGGTGATGACTGTGGCTCAGATCATGAAGTCCTTATTGCCAAATTCAGACTTAAATTTAATTCAGTGGCCACAGGACTGGAAAAGGTCAGCTTTCATTCCAATTGCAAAGAAAGACAATGCCAAAGAATGCTTAGGCTACCACACAATTGTACTCATCTCATACCCTAGCAGAGTAATGCTCAAAATTCTCCAAGCCAGGCTTCAACAATACATGAACCATGAACTTCCAGATGTTCAAGCTGGATTTAGGAAAGGCGGAGGAACCAGAGATTAAATTGCTAACATTCATTGGATCATCAAAAAAGCAACAGAGTTCCAGAAAAACATCTACTTCTGCTTTATTGACTATGCCAAAGCCTTTGACTGTGTGGACCACAACAAAGTATGGAAAATTCTTCACGAGATGGGAACACCAAACCACCTGACCTGCCTCCTGAGAAATCTGTATGCATGTGAGGAAGCCACGGTTAGAACAGGACATGGAACAACGGACTGTATATTGTCACCCTGTATATTTAACTCATATGTAAAGTACATCGTGAGAAACGCTGGGCTGGATGAAGCACAAGCTGGAATCAACATTGCCAGGAGAAATTTCAATAACCGCAGATATGCAGATGACACCACCTTTATCACAGAGAGTGAAGAAGAACTAAAGAGCCTCTTGATGAAAGTGAAAGAGGACAGTGAAAAAGTTTGCTTAAAGCTCCACATTCAGAAAACTAAGATCATGGCATCTGGTACCATCACTTCATGGCAAATAGATGGGGAAACAGTGGAAACAGTGGCAGATTTTATTTTGTTGGGCTCCAAAATCACTGCAGCCATGGTGACTGCAGCCATGAAATTAAAAGAGGTTTACTCCTTGGAAGAAAAGGTATGACCAACTTAGACAGCATATTAAAAAGCAGAGACATTACTTTGCTTACAAAGGTCTGCCTAGTCAAAGCTATGGTTTTTTCAGTAGTCATGTACGGATGTGAGAGTTGGATTATAAAGAAAGCTGAATGCGGAAGAATAGATGCTTTTAACTGTGCTGTTGGAGAAGACTCTTGAGAGTCCCTTGGACTGCGAGGAGATCCAACCAGTCCATCCTAAAGGAGATCAGTCCTGGGTGTTCATTGGAAGGACTGATGCTGAAGCTGAAACTCCAATACTTTGGCCACATGATGTGAAGAATTGATTCATTGGAAAAGACCCTGATGCTGGGAAAGATTGAGGGAGGGAGGAGAAGGGGACAACAGAGGATGAGATGGTTGGATGGTGTCACTGACTCAATGGACATGAGTTTGAGTAAACTCTGGGTGTAGGTGATGGACAGGGAGGCCTGGCGGGCTGCAGTCCATGGGGTTGCAAACAGTTGGACACGACTGAGAGACTGAACTGAACTGAACTGAATGATTACATAACAGTGTATCTTGCTTGAGGACGTGTTTCTCCTTTTTCAGTTCAGAGTTGGGAATGACTGAGTGACTTCCACTTTCACTTTCTTTGTCCTTACCCAGTGGCAGAGGTCCTAATCTATTGGTTCTCTTCCCTTCCTACCAGATTCCATGTGGTGTAGCTCTGCTTGTCCCGGTCTTTTTGGCAGGCCTTTGTTAGTTTCCAGTGAGGGATGTCTCACATGTAGGCATGTTTTTGACGTGTTCATAGCGGGAAGTGGGTTCTACATCCTCCTACTCTGCCATCTTGATCTCTTCTCTCATCATGCTTTTCACAGTAGCTAAAATCGATAGTAACAGAATGCATAAAAATGTAGAATATAGTAAACTAATTATGTGTAGATACTTGTAGAATATTATTCAATATAAACAGTATTTTGAGATTTTAATATCAGTAAAAACATTTTATGACCTCAAAGGAAAACCAAAGATGAAAAAATGCTACATAACATGTGCAGTGTGACGTCTATCACAATCTGAAGATACTGAAGAAAGAACTCAGAACTATAGCAACGGTAATCTCTAAGTTAAAAAATAATGTGTAATTTTTATTTTCTTTATTTTTTAGACCTTTTCTAAAGTCTTATTAATAGCATTTTTTTCAAATAGGTGTGTATATATCTTATTATTTGAAAGACACTATGAAAACAACACAACTTTAAAAAAAGTAAGAATGACAATAAGGACAATTTGATGTTCAGAGCTGTTGTAACAAAATGTTATTTTCGACTACATTTAGAAGCATAAGTATGTTTATTTTCAACTATATCTAGCTTTAAATATCTCTTTAATTGTTTATTCTCCAGAAATAATTGCAGTAACAAAATGTCATTCCCCCAGATTTTAGAACTAATTTGAATCCTAACCCCACAAAGAATCCATCACTCCAATAATGAACTGAGAACACGAAAACACAAGATTGATGCGTTTGTTTAAAAAGAGCTAATATGACATGCTTGGCTGATGCTGCTCAGCTTCATCAATGATAAAGAGAAGAGAATGCTGGTAATCAAGCGCCCACTGCACATATCTCAGTGACAGAAAATGACGCGAAGAGCACAGTGCTTGCTACTCTCTTCAGATTCAATCTTCCGAACCGTGCGGCTCTGGACAAGTCATCTTTTAATAATTTAGAGAGCAACGAAGAAACTTGATGCTTCAGTAGTGGCTCCCAGCTCAAAATTTAATTAAGGCATTCCAGGTTCAAATAACTGAATAGAGATGAAGACCAAATAAAAAAGAAGAAAGAGGAATGGAGAGATGAAGGGACAGAAAAGCAGAGGCAAGTAATGAGCTTAAAAAAGGCTTTATAGAGTGATAATTGACAAAACTAAAATATTCGAGTAATAATATTTATTTTCAGAACCTCTTCTTTCCACCTGTATCATCTGTCCTTTCCAAAGTCTTTAAATAACAGCCACTAAAAGAAACATCATAATTTAATCATATGTGTGTACTTTACATCTCTGTACACAAATTTGCTTGATACCAACATAAGTTTTGTAGAAATATATACTATTTTGCTCTGTAATAGTCAAACTATCAAGGGTGTATCTTCAAAGTATTTCTAGTTCCCCACAGAAACCTATAAAGATTGACTTTTCTGAACTGCATCAAATGTGAAATCCTCACCCATAAACTATATAAATTAGGAATATTGTTTATTCTTATTTTTGACAACATTACAACATCTTTCCTCATTATAGAGCCAACTGTACAGGTTAAAGATTAAAGAACAATACTGAAGGGAGAAAAAACAAGTCCTAACCAATGGTCAATTATTGAGCCATTAGATCACGTGTGTTAGTTCTCAGCTTTTGATGAGAGGTCAGTGGCATATCTAATATATGTAAAGTGAAAGTGTTGGAGTGGTCCTATTTCTCTAAGTTGCTCCGCTTACCTCAGTATTTTTCTTAGCTCTTTCTACCTTGGCAAGTTTGGATGAACATTTCAGAAATGCATCAAATCATCCTGAATATTTGGTGACCAGAAAGGACTTTGGTGAGTTTGCACCTTCCAGAGGTTATCTTGTTTGGTATTCATGTGTTAAATATCCATAATACCATAATACGAGCAGCTAGGGAGTCTTTCCAATTTCCTTTACAACGATCACACTTTAGGTACAGATATGTGTTCAGCTGGAGAAGGCAATGGCAACCCACTCCAGTATTTTTGCCTGGAAAATCCCATGGATGGAGGGGCCTGGTGGGCTGCAGTCCATGGGGTCACTAAGAGCTGGACACAACTGAGCGACTTCACTTTCCCTTTTCACTTTCAAGCATTGGAGAAGGAAATGGCAGCCCACTCCAGCGTTCTTGCCTGGAGAATCGCAGAGACGGGGGAGCCTGGTGGGCTGCCGTCTACGGGGTCGCACAGAGTCGGACATGACTGAAGTGACTTAGCAGCAGCAGCAGCATGTATTCAGCACCAATGTTCATATAACTTTCTCTTACGGGGAGTAGGCTGGCTCCCTATTAGCCCCATTAGCTCATTTCTTACCATAGCCTAGTTATTTTTGCCACTTTCCAAGCACGTTGCTCAGCCATGTCACTGATATGATATTTAGTTATATTTTCATAGTGCTGTGACTGTAACTTGCTCACTAGTCCAAATGATTTTTTTTTTAATTTTTACTTACACACGCCAGCAAAATTTGTAGAAATGCTTAAATGGTTTATATAAGCTAAGGCACTAAGGCAGTTTTCTCTTCCTCCTTGCTGCAAGAATGCATGTTACTAAAATCGAAATTGTAGACTGGTGGTTTTCAAGCAAGTCATTTTTATAGGTGTTGTTACTTCTTTTTAAGTAGGGAAGGAAAGAAAGCCTTGCTTAAATTTTCCAAGTCATGAACCTGTCTTTTCTTTCCTTAATCGCACAACACAGTAGAATTAGTGTGTATCTGAAAGGACTATGAGCGGAGCTGTTATCTCAGCACGTTTCTGCTGGAACCTCCCAGCAGGTATCCGGGGCTTGTTGCAAACTAAGGAAGACTTAAGATTAGCCACTGGCATTTCATTATTAACATCTGTATATTTTCCTATTGCAGCTGTAGAGAGCGAGACCATATATTTATTGTGAGAAAACCATAAATGGTCTAGAAGAATCACATTAGAGAACGCTGTAAAAACATAATGGAGAGAAAACGAGTGTAACTGAAAGGCTCAAGACTCGATACTAAGAATACTTTTGAACAAAATTCTTCACACAATTAAAATGAGTTGATATGTGGTATCCTTCCCATTGTTAACCTGCATAACGGAAAGCCACACAGTAATCCTTCTATTCAGGCCTCTTTCACTTGAAATTCAAGATAATTCCAAGACAGTGGTGCAATGTTGGGAAAAAAAATAAAAGGCTTAAAGTCCCAAATTAATAGTTTAGACAAAAATAAAGGAGGGATTTTAATTGCTTGCTTATGCATACAAAAATTGAAGAACTTAGGAAGACATACATATAGCCACACAGTCTTATATTTTACTCTGAGTTTATAAGATTTATATCCTTCTGTTACATCTCATATAGTTTAGTCAGAAATAGGGCTTGCTAGGTGGCTCTGTGGTAAAGAATCCCCCTGCCAAGCAGGAGACATGAGTTTGATCCCTGGGTTGGAAAGATCCCCTAGAGAAAGAGATGGCAACCCACTCCAGTATTCTTGCCTGGAAGTCCCAAGATGAGCCTGGCGGGCTACAGTCCATGCGGTCTCAAAGAGTCGGACTTGAGTTAGCAGCTGAGCAACAGCGTCTGTTTGTATGACCATGAGATTGGTTTATGAAACACGTACTAGATATTGGACACTATACTCAGTTCTTGATGTTCATCATCTTGTGTAATCTTCACAGCAATCTTGTGAAATAAATATGCTCTTCTTAACTGATAGTGTTCAAATGTACTAATTTTTCTAGGATCACACTGATAGGCCAATTGGAATTTGAACTCATCAGGCTACCTCCAGACCACCATTTTATACGACTTCCCCATCATCTTCAGACCACATGATCAACTGCATATTTTACTGTTTTATGTAAAAATGGAAAGAAATCTGTTAAAAGTTTGTTTGTTTTGCTAATCACAGATAAAATGATCTGGTTTCACAGGGTTCTCATAACAAATAACCTGGATAAACTCTTTACCTCTTTAGTTTGAAAGGCTATCAATGGTATCCCATCGCAGTAGGGCTAAGTCCCATAAAAAGGCTACATAGAGGCCTGTTCTATGTCTCCTTTAAGGATTCCAAGATATGAGACTATATCCAATGAGAGAAATGATAAAAGTCTTGCAGTATTACCAAGTAAACTGCCAGGATACCCGTCATCACAAAACAAAGACTAAGGTTGTTCCAAGCTCTGGAGGGCAATGAGGGCAGTTCAAAGTGAGGAAATTGGAAGGGGAGGAAGGAAGGTGAGGTGGATGTAGTTATAGCCAGGATATAACTGGGGTGGCCAGCTGACCCGTGCTAATGCAACTTTTTCTCCCAAGCATAATCAGCACAAACATTGGTGGTGACCAAGGAAAGAAAAGCCACCCATATGTAATTTGCATTTGCTCCCTTTTCCATTTTCAGATATTCTTAAATATGATAGAAATTATACCATATTTGTAACATGCACTTGGAACATAGACATATACACACATATATATATGATAGGTGACAGAGGAAGAAAGAGGGAGATATTTAGGAAATAGCAGTTATGAAATTGTATATACACATTATTGTATAATATATATTATACTCACACATTTGTGAATTGGGTATTAAAACGTCATTGTGTGATGAGTAAATCAAAATAACCCTATTCCTACATTCCTCAGGAGATAATGCTAACTCTTAGAAGTTACTGCATTTCTATCTGAATTAAGAAAAAAGTGTGTAAATTTGGATATGGAGGAAGTAGTTTGATAATAGACATTCTCATCAGTAATACCAATGCCAAATATGAATCTTACATTAAGTCATGCTTGCTTCTCTTTCTTGTCACATTCAAGAGGAGAATATTTAATTGTTGAATAAAATTAATACCACTTGAAAATCATATAGTACTTTCAGGAACATGAAATATGTGGTTCTAAAATGATTGGGTTAATAAGACCGGAAGCTTCTGTTAGAGCAACTTCATTATCTTCGAGATGAAGGATGGGCATTCTAACTGTGGTATCTAATAACCCTTGGCAGTTTTGTTTGAAAAGGAAAGAGATGACAAAATCGCTTGCAGGGAAATACAGAGTGATTGTACTGGTTTTCTAGGGCTTCCATAACAAATCAACACAAACTGAATAGCTTAAAACCACATAAATTTATTCATGTTTCTGGAGGATGAAGTCCGAAAACTAGAAGTTCTGGGGAGTCATCTCTTCCCTCTTCCAGCTTTTAGTAACTCTCAGCAGCCCTTGGCTTCCTTGGCTTATGGCCACATCAGTCCCCTCTCACTTACCATATAAACTCTCCTTACTTCTAGAAAACCTTCCCTGTGTGTCTCTCACAAACACATGTGTCATTGGATGTAGGGCCTTCCCCAGAATATCTTTTCACCTCAAGAATATTAATTTAATTACTTTTGTGAAGATTATTTTCCCAAGTAAGGCAAAAATCCACAGGTTCCTGGGATTTGATGTGGGCATATTTTTAGAGGACGATTATTCAACTCAGTATTCAGGTTTAATAGAATGCAAAGTGGAAAGGCCCTGGAGGAGGGCAGGGCAACCCACTCCAGTGCTCTTGCCTGGAGAATCCCATGGACCGAGGAGCCTGGCGGGCCACAGTCCATGGGGTCGCAGAGAGTCCATGACTGAGCGACCAAGCACAGCAGAGCACTTATGACAAGTGTGGTCGGAAAAGTACTGGGGAAGAACACGGGACACGCTCTAGTGCAGACGTTTTAAACGTTTAAAGGGATGCTTCCTTCCTGATCATTCGGAGTACTCTGTCCATGACATAGTATATGAGTGAGAACAATGCCGTTTACCTCATGAAAGCAGGTTCAAAGTTCTACAAAGAATTATTCTGTTCCCTTTAAAATCAGAACTGTCAGATAGTCTAACAAATCTTAGAGGAAAGAAAAAGAATGCTTTACTTCTCTTTTCCCTCTCACCTGAAGCACTGTCTTCTTACTCTTGTTCTAATTAAACTTAGTTCTCTAATAACACTCTCATGTCCTCAGTTCATGAAGGTTCTTAAATTAGTCTACCTTTGTTAGGAGTGACCACTTCAACTGCTAATATTTTCAAATATGATGGAGATCCTTAATAAACATAGAGATATATTTGGTTGCAGAAGGTTATGACAATGAGATTTGTTCAATTATTCTGATGGATTTGACACATTATCCCTGGATCTCAAAATGGTGTTAAAATGTCGTATTTTCACATATGCCATTAAACTATTAAAAATATCCAGTTCTCACAGTCAAAGCTTGAGGAAACCCTCTGCCATCATATATAGTTCTAAGAAGAGTTGCCTGCAGAATGTCATAGAGTTTAATCGGTCTCTGAGCCTTACTAAGAAGGAAATATGTATAAAATATTTTCAACAAGTTAACAAATTGATATATTTAAAGGAGTAAGAACAAGCACATACATTACTATATAAACCAAAACCTTAGCATCACAATAGTGGGATCCATTAGTGTGATTGAATTAAGGAAAATAGGAAATTGCTGGTTATCCTCTTGTCATACTAGACAAAACTCTATCATTTGGATTTTAAACACAGAATGTGAATTAAGAGTTTTACAAATATCAACCTATCTTTTACAAATTTAGGTTCAGAGGGCACACACATACTCTTAAAGATACAATGTTCACCATTTTCTGTTCTATTTACTTTCAACCTTCTACATTTCTTGAGAATGTGAAGAAAAGATGAAATCTATCTTGGTGTAATTTTATCATTTCTGAGGAGATTTTTCAAATGTAAAGAAAAACCAAAAAATGTTACACTGATGTTATGTAATCATTCATATTTAAAATGGATTTTCCATTAAGCGAACTAACCCGATATTGCAACACTTTCAGTTCAGTTCAGTTGCTCAGTCGTGTCTGACTCTTTGCGACCCCATGGACTGCAGCACGCCAGGCCTCCCTGTCCATCACCAACTCCCGGAGTTTACTCAAACTCATGTCCATCAAGTTGGTGATGCCATCCAGCCATCTCATCCTCTGTTGTCCCTTTCCCCTCCTGCCTTCAATTTTCCCAGCATCAGGCTCTTTTCCAATGAATCAGTTCTTTGCATCAGGTGGCCAAAGTACTGGAGCTTCAGCTTCAGCATCAGTCCTTCCAATGAACACCCAGGCCTGATTTCCTTTAGGATGGCCTGGTTGGATCTCCTTGCAGTCCAAGGGACTCTCAAGAGTCTTCTCTAACACCACAGTTCAAAAGCATCAATTCTTCCGCATTCAGCTTTCTTTATAGTCCAACTCTCACATCTGTACATGACTACTGGAAAAACCATAGCTTTGGCTAGATGGACCTTTGTTGGCAAAGTAATGTCTCTGCTTTTTAATATGCTATCTATGTTGGTCATAGCTTTTATTAACATGCTGTCTAGGTTGGTCATAGCTTTTCTTCCAAGGAGCAAGTGTCTTTTAATTTCATGGCTGCAGTTACCATCTGCAGTGATTTTGGAGACCAGAGAAATAAAGTCTGTCATTGTTTCCACTGTTTCTCTATCTATTTGCCATGAAATGATGGTACCAGATGCTGTGATCTTAGTTTTTGAATTTTGAGTTTTAAGCCAAGTTTCTCACTCTCCTCTTTTACTTTCATCAAGAGGCTCTTTACTTCTTCTTCACTTTCTGTCATAAGGGTGGTGTCATCTATGTGTCTGACATTAGTGACATTTCTCCCTGCAACCTTGATTCTAGCTTGTGTTTCATCCAGCCTGGCATGATGTACCCTACATAGAAGTTAAATAAGTACAGTGACAATATACAGCCTTGACGTACTCCTTTCCTGATTTGGAACCAGTCTATTGATCCATGTCCAGTTCTAACTGTTGCTTCTTGGCCTGCATACAGATTTCTCAGGAGGCAATAAGGTGGTCTGGTATTCCCATCTCTTTAAGAATTTTCCACAGTTTGTTGTGATCCACACAGTCAAAGGCTTTGGCGGACCTTTGCAGACCATTAGAAGGCTACAAATAACAAATGGTGGAGAATGTGGAGAAAAGGAACTCCAGTATACTGTTTTTGGGAATGTAAACTGGTGCAGTCAACTGATAGAAAAGAGTATGGAGATTCCTCAAAATCTAAAAATAGACTCCCATGATCCAGCAATTCCACTCCTAGGCGTATATTCAAATAAAACAAAAACGTAGTGAAAATCTGCATGCATTCCAATGTTCATAGCACTATTATGCGCAGTGGCCAAGATACGGAAGAAACCTCTGTGCATCAACAGATAAAGCTATACAGAAGATTTATGTGCATACAATGTAATGTCATTCAGCCATATAAAGAATGAAATCTATTTCCAACAACCTAGATGGACCTAAGAGGTATTAAGCTTAGTGAAATAAGTCAGACAGACAAAGACAAATACTTTATGTAATATGTGGAATCTAAAAAATTGAATAACAAATGAATGAATGTAACAAAGCATGATCATATTCACAGATATAGAGAACAAAGTAATAGTTACCAGTGGGAAAAGGGGAGGGGTGAAGAGCAGGATATGGGTAGGGTGTTAATAGATACAAGTTACTATTTAAAAATAAATAAGTAACAGGGGTATATTGGATAGCTCAGGGAAATATTGCCATTATTCTGTAATAACTTTACATGGAGTATAATCTATAAAAATGCTGAGTCACTATGTTGTGCACCTGAAACTAATATAATTTTTAAATCAACTATACTTCAATAAAAATGAATGATTATTATTATACATAAACATATATTTCTGATACCTAAATAAAGAACATTTTTTATCCCTCTGTGCATAATGCAAAATTTTCACACATGCACACAAACATATAAACACAAATGTAACAATCAGTCTCACAGAAGCAATATAAGTTAAAATTCCTATCAAAAACAAAGCAGGAAAGAAAGAATGAGAAGAATAAAAATCTTTCACTAATTTGTTTAATTACAATATCACATTTGTTTATTAAAGTTTTACTAATCTTTCTTTCTACAAGATTTATTTCTCCCTTTTGTTATTGGATCCTATAATGACTTAATTAAATTTGGGGCTGGATTCTATTACTGAAGAATCAAACGTGCATATTCACCATGTGTGTGAATGTAAGCTCACCACCTGTAGGATATTGTAATGTGCTGTGAGAGATGTGGTAGAAATACACAAAGGTTAAAACCAAGTTTTAAACCTTATTCTCATGATCATCTCAGATAATACAGTGTCCTCTTTGGCAGAAATAAAGGCTTGGTAAAATTCTTCAATGAGGTGAATCACATAAATGAATCCCACATGCTCAATGAATTCCTTTTCTGGTAAACTGATTAATTCCTCTGAGTGAAAGGCTAAAGTGAAGTCACTCAGTCGTGTCCCATCGTTTGCGACTCTGGGCTGTAGCTCACCAGGCCCCTTTGTCCATGGGATTCTCCAGGCAAGAATACTGGAGTGGGTTGCCATTCCCTTCTCCAGGGGATCTTCCCGACCCAGGGATTGAACCTGGGTCTCCCACATTCCTCTGAAGACATCTGTAAATAGAAATATTGTTGCTAAAATTCTTTAGCTAATTTTACATGAAATTCCTAAAGAAATGTTAACTCTGGTGAAATATGTTAAGTTGGTATGATGATAACGTAAACTTGAAACAGAGCACATAACAGGAAGTTGTGAAAGAGGAATATGAAAGCCAAACAAAGCTTAGTCAAATAAAGTTTGCAATTATAGCTCAGGGCACTGTGAGTCTACTTGAATAAGATGACTGAAACAAGGACAGGACTTTTAGAGAGACAAGGAGATTGACAGAGGTTCCAGAAGACAGGCAATAAATCAAATCAAATAACCAGAAACCAAAGTGGCTGGGGAGTTTCAAGTCAGTGTACGAGAAGCCTTTAGAAGATATTGTTAAAAGAATGCTTTAGTGCAATAATAAAAATGAATCAGTGATAACTAGGATACATTAGAACAGGCAAAAATAAATACTTTTTGACTAAATGCATCAGTATCATATATAACATGTATTTTTAGTTTGAAAATATAAGGAAATAATGTTTCAGCATTGTCATAAGTTTGAGACAACTTTCTATAAAATATTTATAGGAATTTGGGGAAGTAGCAAATAGATGATATAAAAATTTAATTATTTGTGTGTGTGTATATATATACTCTCACTACATAAAGTATACACTAAAGCAGCAAAGGAAATATAATAGAAATATCTAAACAGAAAGCCACGTTTTAAATTTATTCTCAGAAATATTCAGAAAAAAGCTAAATAAGTTTCAGTTTCAAGGAAAATTCATAATAGAGCCTCATCAAAGATTGTCAGAATCAACATTTTGCCAATGATTTGCACAGTTTGTATGATGGCTAAAGTATTAAAATAAAACATTTTGAGAAATGTGGTTATGATTTACACTGTTTTTGTGAAAATTAGAAGGATATTTATTTATTGGTTGAAAAATTATGAACAAAGAAAATGAGAGTCTAAAATGATGGTTAACTCTAAAATGATGATTTAAAATTTTAATTATGCTTCAGTTGGTTAAACAATAAATGTCCACTGTTGTCTAGTAGGCCTAGACTTCTTAGTTGGCTTAATTCTTTAAAATTTCTGCTTTTTAAAACTTGCCTTAAATTAATATTCTGAAGGACAATTTTCCAAAGCAGAGTTAATAGATTTCTTCACATTATCTTGAACATCTTATTGATGTATAATAGTTTGTTTCATTTGATTTATGAATTGGCTGTTGAGAAATTGACAGCTTTACAGTATTTATAAAAGAACATATCATATTTTCCACTTATGAAAATAATTTTTGTGCATAAGTACAATTTTGTAGTTCTGTGATACAAGTTTTTATATTTCTTGTAAAGTTTCTTGCTAAGCTAATTATATTTTCCATTAGTATTATGAATGAAAACCTTTCCATTGTATTTCCTAATTGAGCTTTATTACAATACAGGAAAATATATTGAGTTTTGAATGCTATCCAAATGGCTTATTATTCTATATGCAAGATGAAACTCAACAATGTCCATCAATTAAATCTGGCACAACAGTTGAAAGAGCTATGGCTTAGGTATAGTAGCAATTATGAAAATAATTTTATTATCTTAGTCACAATTAATTGTTATTTATTAAGAATTAAATGCCTACCACTGTTAAATGCACTGGTGATACAACAATTACAGAGAAAAATTCCCATCTTCTTAGAGCTTATTATTTTAATGGAAATGGACAATCTAATTTCACACTGACAATGGGAAAAAAGTCATTGGAAAGTTTTAAGTAGAGTAGAGAATTGATCTGGCTTTTCATAAGGCATGCTTTAACACTATACCAACATGTGCAGAGTAGATTATAGGGGATAAGATTTGCAACAGATCAGTTAAGAGATGGTTGCAAATGGTCTGCATGACAAGTGATGGTGGCTTGCACTAAAGAAATTCAATTCCTCATCATTAAACCATAGTGGGAAATTGCTGTGAATCCTGGATTTATTTGAAGGAAAAGATGATAGGATTTGTTGATAAAGTGGATATGGAGTGTTAAAAACTTAATGAAAAGATTTTATATAAATATGAGTCTGATGTATATAAATAATGACTACTCTTAGATTGCATTTTCAGAAATCTCCAGTATGATAATAACTGAGCTACCCTTTACTTCATTCTGCAATTTTGCTTTCATTTTTGGATATTATAATTTGAATACATTATAGGTTGAATGAAATCTGCACAGAGGAGTATCTCTATGATGGTCAAAAGCACTTAAATCATAACATATGAAGTACATTTAAAAAGAGCAATTGATATTTAACCTAATGACTAGAAGAGCCAGGTGAGAAATAACAGCTTTTCCATAAACACTGGGTCATGTGGAAGAGAAACTAAGCTTTTAAAATGTGGGCCCCATGAGGAAGAACTAGTATCTGATGAGTCAGTGGGACACAGATTTTACTCCCTCTGTGAATAAATTGTGAGATCTTAATGCTATAGTGAGATTTGAATTGTTAATGTCATGCGTGGTCTAAAATACAATAAACTGTCCTGGGATAGAGTTTTTCTCTTCTATCAAGGTATTAAAAGCTCATTTTACATGATAGGTCATTAGAAATATTATGGAAGGATTTCTATGTAAACTGAGTGACCCTTCCAAATTGAAGGAATTGGTTATTCTATAAGATTTTTGATTACTTCATTTATTGTCTAGAATATTTATGGAAGGCTAGGACAATATAACATCTATCTCTGCTTTATTGACTATGCCAAAGCCTTCGACTGTATGGATCACTATAAACTGTGGAAAATTCTGAAAGAGATGGGAATACCAGAACACCTGACCTGCCTCTTGAGAAACCTATATGCAGGTCAGGAAGCAACAGTTAGAACTGGACATGGAACAACAGACTGGTTCCAAATAGGAAAAGGAGTATGTCCAGGCTGTATATTGTCACCCTGCTTATTTAACTTATATGCAGAGTACATCATGTGAAATGATGGACTAGATGAAGCACAATCTGGAATCAAGATTGCCGGGAGAAATATCAATAACCTCTGATATGCAGATGACACCACCCTTATGGCAGAAAGAGAAGAGGAACTAAAAAGCCTCTTGATGAAAGTGAAAGAAAAGAGTGAAAAAGCTGGCTTAAAGCTCAACATTCAGAAAACTAAGATCATGGCATCTGGTCCCATCATTTCATGGCAAATAGATGGGGAGACAGTGGAAACAGTGTCAGACTATTTTTGGGGGCTCCAAAATCACTGTAGATGGTGACTACAGCCATGAAATTAAAAGACGCTTACTCCTTGGAAGGAAAGTTATGACCAACCTAGATAGCATATTAAAAAGCAGAGACATTACGTTGCCAACAAAGGTCTGTCTAGTCAAGGCTATGGTTTTTCCAGTGGCCATGTATGGATGTGAGAGTTGGACTGTGAAGAAACCTGAGCACCGAAGAATTGATGCTTTTGAACTGTGGTGTTGGAGAAGACTCTTGAGAGTCCCTTGGACTGCAAGGAGATCCAACCAGTACATCCTAAAGGAGATCAGTCCTGGGTGTTCATTGGAAGGACTGATGCTGAAGCTGAAACTCCAATACTTTGGCCACCTCATATGAAGAGTTGCCTCATTGGAAAAGACCCTGATGCTGGGAGTTATTGGGGGCAGGAGGAGAAGGGGACGACAGAGGATGAGATGGTTGGATGGCATCACTGACTCAATGGACATGGGTTTGAGTAAACTCTGGGAGCTGGTGATGGACAGGGAGGCCTGGAGTGCCGCAGTCCATGGGGTCACAAAGAGTCAGACACGACTGAGTGACTGAACTGAACTGAGGACAATATGAATACTTAGGGGTGATTTGAAGAATAGTTATCTTGACAAACACTAGATGAGATAATCATTTTAAATGACTTTATTTTTTTCCTCAAAAAAATAGAATTAGCAGTAAAACTGCTTCAGGTAATATTTATATACTCTGCTACAAGTATTTCCATGTTATTTCTCTTTTTCTCCAATGTACTGAAGCTTATCGCAAATAAACCTCTCTTTAAATATCTTATGTGAAAAAAACAGTTTGCCTCCAAATAAGAATAGTTGTGATAATGCCTAGCATGTTTCATTTATTTCACTTGACTTGATATAAAAAATGCCGAGACAGTTTCATTTCTTTTTTTAAAAAATTGGTTGGATTCAATTAAAATATTCCTGAGATAGTAACAATGGAATTCATATATAAGGTTAAAGGTTGTAAAATCAAATTTTAGATGTTGGTTTATTTTTTTTAAACTCTCAAATATCCCACGTGATTATGAAAAGTTAAAGTTTCTTATGAAACTTGAATAAATATTTGACACTTAACCTTATCAAATAGGTATATTATTATTTTTAAATTGACATGACAATGTGATAATTCTGTGTAACAATTATTTTTCAAAAATAACACAACTTCATTTTGGAAACAAATCAAAGAATGGAGGCATCCCTATAGTAAAGCCATAGTTTTAGTAGGTTTATCGTTCACAGTTTAAATAATTTCAAGCTGCAACTCATTCATTCTCTGATACTGAAAATTCTGTAGCTTGACAGAATCTCAAGACACATACTCAGCTCTAAAGATGACCAAGAGAAATATCTAACTAAACTACCACTCCACCACAAACATTTTACTACTGAGTGATTCACTTTGCTTTGCCAGATGTTCCTGTCTGAAAGAGTACAAGGTACCAGCCTTCAAACTTTTCTCACCTGAATCCTATTTTTTCATTAATAAGCCAATTTGGGGGTTTGAAAGTTTAGATTTATTAGGCATTCACATTTGAAGGAGTGATATTTACAGAGACTAGCTCTAATGAATAAACACTTTATTCTGCTGAAGGACAAGGAAGGCACGATTATGAGGTGTGGTATTATAAGGGAGAAGAGAACTGTTTCATAGCGAACTTAATTCATGAAACTTGAAGGAGGGGAAGATACTGGGAAATGTGCCATTTTTATTATGGTAATACCTCTTTGTTATTGGGATAGGAAAGAAAGCCATTTCTAAACCACTGGAGTTTGCCCAAGTTTGCTAAAAAAAAAAAAATATTTTTCATTGAACAACAGCATAGCTTATGTCAGTTAACATATAATTTCGCCGAGACAAGGATATGAATTACTTGGCACGTGTAAACAATCGCCAAATGGCCAATACCGAAATCAAATGGATTATATTCTTTGCAGTTGAAGATGAAGAAGCTCTACATAGTCAGCAAAACAAGACCTGGTGCTGACTGGGGCTCAGATCATGAACTCCTTCTCCTTATTGAAAATTTCAGGCTTAAATTGAAGACAGCAGGGAAAAGCATGAGAGCATTCAGGTATGACCTAAATCAAATCTCTTATGATTATACACTGGAGGCGTCAAATACCTTTAAGGGATTAGATCTGGTAGACAGAGTGCCTGAAGAACTATGGACGGAGGTTCCTAACATTGTATAGGAGGCAGTGACCATATCATCCCCCCCAAAAAAATTCAAGAAGGCAAAGTGGCTGTCTGAGGAGGCTTTACAAATACCTAAGAAGAGAATCCAAAAGCAAAGGAGAAAGGGAAAGATATCTCCAACTGAACACAGAGTTTCAGAGAAGAGCAAGGAGAGATAAGAAATCTATCTTAAGTGAACAATGCAAAGAAATAGAGGAAAACAAAACAAAAAAAAAAAGAAATAGAGGAAAACAACAGAATGGGCAAGACTAGAGATCTCTTCAAGAAAATTAGAGATACCAAAGGACCATTTCACCAAAGAAGGATACAATAAAAAAAAAAAAGTGGCAATCACCCAATAAAAGAAGAACAGATAAAGAAGAGGTGGCAAGGATGCACAGAGCAGCTGTACAAAAAAGGGCTTAATGACCCGGATGATGGCAATGATGTCGCTCAGCTAGAGCCAGACATCCTAGAGGGTGAGGTCAAGTGGGCCTTAGGAAGCATCACTGTGAACAAAGCTACTGGAGGTGACAGAATTCCAGCTGAGCTATTTCAAATCCTAAAAGATGATGCTGTGAAAGTGCTGCCCACAATATGCCAGGAAACTTGGAAAACTCAGCAGTGGCCACAGGCTTGGAAAAGGTCAGTTTTCATTCCAATCCCAAAGAAAGGCAATGCCAAACACGGTTCAAACTACTGTACAGTTGTGTTCATTTCACATGCTAGCAAGGTAATGCTCAAAATCCTTCAAGCTAGGCTTCAACAGTACGTGAACCAAGAACTTGCAGATGTACAGCTGGATTTAGAAAAAGCAGAGGAACCAGAGATCAAATTGCCACCATCCATTAGATCATAGAAAAAGCAAGAGAATTAAAAAATAATATACTTCTGTTTCATTGACTACACTAAATCCTTTGTATGGATCACAAAAAACTATGGAAAATTCTTAAAGAGATGGGAATACCAGACCACCTTACTGGTCTCCTGAGAAACCTGTATACAGGTCAAGAAGCAACAGTCAAAACCAGACATGGAACAGCAAATGGTTCAACATTGGGAAAGGAGTATGACATGTCTGTATATTATTGCCTTGATTATTTAACTTACATGCAGGGTATATCACGTGAAATGCCAGGCTGGATGACTCACAATATGGAATCAAGATTACTGGGAGAAATATCAACAACCTCAGATATACAGATGATACCACTCTAATGGCAGAAAATGAAGAGAAACTAAAGAGCCTCTTGGTGACAGTGAAAGAGGAGAGTGAAAAAGCTGGCTTAAAACTCAGCATTCAGAAAACTAAGATCACGGCATCTGGTCCCATCACTTCATGGCAGATAGATGGGGAAACAGTGGAAACAGTGACAGATTTTATTTTCATGTGCTCAAAATCTCTGTGGATGTTGACTGGCAGCCACTAAATTAAAAGGCATTTGCTCCTTTGAAGAAAAATTATGACAAACCTAGACAGTGCATTCAAAAGCAGAGACATCACTTTACCAACGAAAGTCCATATAGTCAAAGCTATGGTTTTTCTAGTAAGCATGTACAGATGTGAGAATTGGACCATAAAGAAGGCTGAGTGCCAAAGAATTGATGCTTTCAAACTGTGGTGCTGCAGAAGACTCTTGAGAGTCCCTTGGACAGCCAGGAGATTAAACCAGTCCATCCTAAAGGAAATCAACCCTGAATATTCATTGGAAAGACTGATGCTGAAGCTGAAGCTCCAATCCTTTGGCCACCTGATGCAAAGAGCCAACACATTGGAAAAGACCCTGATGCTGGGAAAGACTGAAGGCGGGAGGAGAAGGGGACGACAGAGGATGAGATGGTTGGACGGCATCACCGACTCAGTGACTTGAACTTGAGCAAACTCTGGGGATACTGAGGCACAGGGGAGTATGGCGTGCTCCAGTTCATGGAGGGGATTTTATTATAAAATCCCCTCAATTATGAATAGTATCTCTTTAAGAGAATAAAAAAAAATGTTACCATTGAGCATATTTGAAAAAAAGAAAACCTTCTGTGCATTTTAGAAGTTTGAGTAAACTTTTTTTTTTTCCACTGAGTAGACTATTTCTATTTACATCACTGTGAAACTGTATGATCTCAGCTGATCTTTATATTTATCTAGTGTCTTTAAATCTACTAGAAGGAACCTGACCAATGACCATGATTAAAAAAGAAGTCTGATGGCAACTTCTTAGAATAGAACCATTTACTTAACAACTTCCTTCCACCAATCTATTTCTATCTGGTCCATAGCCACATATAGTTCCTGCTTTCTTTCTTTGAACTTCATCTTGAGTTTTGGAACAAATGCGTATTTATATCTTTCTCAGATTTTCAGTATTATTTTCAACTTTGCAGTTGATAAAGATTTAGTTTGTGAGTTTTCTGTTTATTTATTTTAACGAATTTTGGTATGCTTTTGTAGCCTCAAGTTCTGAAGGGTCATCAACTAAGAGATACAAAGGAGGTCACATTAGCACTGATATGGAAATGCCACTGATCAATTATCTTGTACCTGCACAACTGGAGGATTTCCTCCCCCTGAGAAGTCTAGGTACTGTTGAGACTCTTTAGGGAGTGTTTCACATTTGTTCAAGTACTGGTTTTACATATCAAAGTATTGCCTCTCCCGCCCATTCTTTCACTGATGACTAATTGAATCAACTTGCCATTCATCATTCTGTCATATTTGTCCCGACTGTGGTACACCAAGAAGACAGGCTTTAGAAAGCTGCTACTTTTCTTTCAGTCATTTAAGTGACCTTCATAAAAAAACAAAACAAACAAACAGACTCAAGAGATTACATCCTGTATGATTAATTTATATAACATTCTAGAGAAGGCAAAACCATTTACACAGAAAATTTATTATCAGTGTTATTTTTTATTATAAGTTGTATTTATTTGTTTTTTGTAACTTCTTAAATTTTACTGCCCAGAATTGAACTCAGTTCTTCATAAGATCTGATCAGAGGAGATCGGAACTACCACAACTTTCACTGTGGATACTACTCTATTCATATACGCTTAAGATTACATTAGCTTTTTTTGACACATGTCACTTTATTTTTTGTAGATTCTATCTCCACTTCATATTTTCAGACATTTGATCAATATATATTGACTATTCTCATTGCAGTCATTGGATAAGGTATTATCTTAAGGTCAGGATTTAAGAAAATATTTCTCTAGATCAGCGTGATCAATTAATTAGAAACTCTGGGTATAGCTGTTCAAACTATTAGGCATTCACCTAACTGTGTAATTCTTTACCTTATATATCTTATTTATAAGAATGTCACGAGAAACTTATATATTTTACCAAAATCTGGAATTTTTTTGTCTGCTTCATTTTTCTGATTTTCCAGTCTAACAAGTCCATCGAAAAAAGACAATGAATTTAGTTCAATGAGGGCTTTTCTTAGTCAGCCTGTGGTAATGACCACTGCTGTCTTCTCTGATTGCTTACAGATCACTCTTTAACCATCAGTTCTGATTTCTTCCCTGAGATTGATGTGAAACTCTCAGACTTTCAAAACAAGTATTTTTCCTTCTCAAAAATCAACATTATAATTTTCCCGTCTCCAGTCTCATGACGTTCTTCTGTTTTCAATGAATCTTAATGTATTTTTCCTCTTCAAAGAATATTCCACAAGTGAAAAGAAGTTTAATAAGGAAATGAATATCTCTTCAGCAGTCTATTAAAAATTTTATGGAAGAATTCATAAAAATCCATAATAAAATGACAAAGCCTGATGAAAATATGTAAATAATACAAATGCCTCCCAAATAAAATGCAAATAAATGTTTTAATAAATATAAAGCCACATATTCAAATAAAAGATTCCTATTTCTCACTTATAAAGTTAACAAAATTCATTAATCTCTTTTATTTGTCAAGACATTTTGAATTCTACCCTTTATGCTAGGTTTTTATTCTTTGGCTTGAGTATTCAGTGATATGAACTTAAGATATATAGACTTAAGATATATATTTTCTTGCATTTGTGAAGGAAGCAAACATATGGATATTCAGGAGAAATAATGCAGTCAGAGGGAAATAGTTTAAAGGCTTTGAGACATGGGATGGAAGAGAAAGCCAACGTAGCTTATGCATAGTGAATAGTGGAGAGATGAACACGAACAAAATTAGAGAGATAGGAAAGGAACCATATTGTATTGATTCTACAGTGACAGAGAGTATGGGGCACAGTTAGAGTATGAAAACCAGGGGAGGGTTACGGTTTAATTTATCTGCTGAAACACAGCCGCTTTTACTGCCATGTTGAGAACTGACTATACGGCCAAGGGTGGGAATGGGGCGAATGGCAGTGGCTTGTGTAGTAATCAAGGCAGGAGATGATATCTTGTACTATTTTGCTAAAATTGGAGATGGTAATAATAAAATAATTTGTTTCAAAATTAAATTAAAATATTAAAATCAAGGAAAAGGTTTTTGTGGAGTCACATAATATTAATAGTTTATGCCTGTTACATTGTCTATAAACATGTTTAATTGTCACACATTTACAGTACTACTACTGTTGTTTCCAATTATAGTTTTTTTGAAGTTACTTCTTTATATGTTTGTTCATTTATCTCTTTACATTGATTGCTTTCTTTAATCTGTAAAAACTCTTTCCATATTTTGATTATAAACATTTTGTGTATCACGTGCATTTTGGATTAGTCAGACTTTTTAATTAAAAGGCAGAAATCATATATCATACACATTTTTGTTACTTAAGACTATGGCTACATGTTGTTAATTAAAGCTAATTAGAGGGTTGGAGAATGCCATACTTAATGGTTGCAGAATAACTGCAAAGATGACTGTGCCATAATTTACTAACCCATTCAACTTACATTGGTCACAAAGGTTGCTAATTTTTTTTTAATCATGAAAAATAATGCCTGTCATAAAGCAATTACTGTTTTATCCATTTTTAGTCTAGGGTTCTAGAATGAGAACTGGTGGATATAAACACATGAAAAATTTTAAGCATCCTAACATTCCTAATAAATATGAAAATTATTTCTTTTCACCCTCTTCATAATTTTATGCAGTTCCATTTTAAGTAATTTAATTGGAAATTAATACTTCTATATATTACAGTGTTTCAGTTGATCTTTGTATAAAACTAAGCATTGCTATTTTGTTTAGTGAATTACTTCCTCTATAATTCCAGTGGCTATCATATTCATGCTATTTTTTCTCTTTTGGATGATAAAACGCTAATTTTGTGAAAATGGTGCTGCATGTTTAATACATCTCCAACCCAGAAGGTTACAAAAAGAGAGATTGATGTTCACACGTTAATATTTAAGTATATAATTTAAAGATAACACTCCAAGCTTGCTCCTCGATCAAGGAATTTGTGCTGTGGTTCTCCCACTGATTTCTCTCACTCCAGACTTCCTTGGTCTGCTTTCCTCACTTCAAATGGTCTCGGCTCAAACACCAGCATGTCTGAAGGGACTTTTCTTACCATGCTTTATAAATAGCCCTCTGTGTTCATCCTTCTCTATCTATTCACTCTGCTTTTTCCTCACATCCTATACCATATTTTAGACAGCAAAGTTTTTGTCTGTGCTAATTTGCTTAATTTGCTTTTCTGGCACTAAAAAATCTGCACCATGAGGACTTTATCTGATGTATTTATAGCCGTATTTTCAACACCTAAAATAGTTTCTGGAAATTGTGGGTGTTCAATAGGCATTTTTAAGTTAGTGGGTTAACACATTAATCGTTTGAGTCTTAGTCAAGCACTCATTGTGAAAGTGAAAGTGTGAGTCGCCTGTCGTGTCTGACTCTTGTGACCCCATGGACTGTAGCGCGCCAAGCTCCTCTGTCCATGGGATTCTCCAGGCAAGGATACTGGAGTGGGTTGCTATTCCCTTCTCCGGGGGATCCTCCTGACCCAGGGATCGGATCCAGGTCTCCTGCACTGCAGGCAGATTCTTCACCATCTGAGCCAGCAGGGAGGTCCAAAGCACTTATTATTTCAGAGTAAATTTTACTCTTTTACTCACTTTCATGTCAGTAAGGATAATATTGACAAAGAGATTCTATATCCTTATTGTTTCCTTGTACTGTTGAGCATTAAACATTCTCTAATCTACAATAAAAACAATTAAGAAAAAACAAACTTAATTTGGGAGAGAGACGTATTTCTTTCTGAACATAGATATTTTAATGATCGTTGTCATGGCTGTGTGATCTTGCCAATCAGCTGTCTTAGCTTAGGCAACCACATACTGCATCTTAGTTTGGTACTGCTAGGTCAAGGTGATTGTAGCTGTCAAAAAGGAGACTCTGAGGGCAACTTACATGTTTTAAAGGAAGGTTTCAAAAAGATTCTAGAATCATACTTAAACTCACAAGCTAAAATCTGTTATCCATTACACACAATCTTAAGAGCTGTTCAGAGTTTGGGTTGTGATTGGTTGGCATGCTGGCGTTTAACGTTATGTTCCAGGTTTGGGCTGTGATTGGTTGGCATGCTGGCATTTAACATTCTGCCTAAGCCACAGACACAGCTAGAAATGCTGTTTAATGTTTTGAATCACCACTTTTATTACCCAAACTTTAAAAAGTGCCCTACACGATAAATGCTTTTGATTTATATTAAAATGCAGAGGAATCTAATATAACTAGAGCCTCATAATATTTTAGTTCTGGACAACCACTCCCTCACTCTGACTTATTTTATGATTTATGTAACATAAGGAAAGTTATTTATCCTACATAGATACCACCAGGCATCTTAATTATTGATAGGCAGAGATTTTTCTTTATTACTAGTTTATGACCTAACTTATTTTACTTCATTTCTCATTTATCTATCTACCTATCTTCCCTCTTCCTCTATCTACATGCCCTATCAAAACTGGAAGAGGTGTTTACAATAATATATTAGAAGAACAATGTGAAAAACTAGACTCAATCACCAAAGTGTCCCCTAGTTGACTGACTGGGTCTCTTAGATTCTTAGCTGAGACACTCAAGGAATTCAACCATCCTCGCCTGTTCATAAACTCCTTCCACATTAACACTAGCAAGGATCAAATCAGATTAGAGGTCAGTGGCTAACACAGCCTTGTATTATATAGAGCAAAATACAAAGAAGTGTAAACATAATTCAGAGGTTTTCCTGCTAGAGATGTATAAATTATATTCCTAACTTTTAAGCAACCAATGTGAGAAGAGTACAGATCCAAGATTTATATCAAAGTTAAGTATTTTCCAGCCCTTTGTGGAGTTTGAGAAGTCTAGTTTCTTAGTTACTATTTCCTAAGGGGGCACTATCATTCTTTAAAATTATTATAGAATAATTAGAACATAATGAAACCAAAAAGCCTAAAACAGTATCTAACGTATTATGAAAGAGAATATGTGTGTGCATGTGTTTGTGAATGTGTGTTGGTATACTGTATGGGAAACTCTCTTAAAACTTATTTAGCTTAGAAGGGGAAGAGAAGAATATATATAGACTCTCATGTTTGTGTAATGGTTTTATTGAATTCCTTTGGTTTGATGAAAAGCTTATTAACGCTGACAAATTCCAGGGATTCTCCTCAAGGACTATATGCAATACTATATCATTTCCTAGGACATTTATCAATTATGCCAACCTGAATTTTACTTATCTTTTAGGGAATTCTTAAAAATAAGGCATGCCATATTGTAGGTGCAAAAGAATAGCTAGTTCATTTCTCTTTTTTAAAGTAGTGTGTGACGGAACAAGCTAAATAAACAAATCTTTTCTATCAAGGAGTAGGGATAACGTAACTCTCCTTAGGAAAATAATTCTGGTTAGTAGCTTGGTAAAAAGTTCTTTCTTCCATGGGGGCTTAGAGGGTAAAGCGTCTGCCTGCAATGAGGGAGACCCGGGTTCAATCCCTGGGTCGAGAAGATCCCCTGGAGAAGGAAATGGCAACCCACTCCATCACTCTTGCCTGGAAAATCCCAGGGACGGAGGAGCCTGGTAGGCTACAGTCTATGGGGTCACAGAGACTTGGATGCGACTGAGCGACGACACGGTTTTTTGGGCTAAGATAATTTTCAGCATAATGTAAGCTTTTTACCACCTGTTTTGGGTTTTGCTTATTTTCTGGGTACATGGAAACCTTCTCATTGTTGTTGGGCTTCTGTTGCCTTTATGAAATAGTGCTTCAAAATGGTTTATCTTGTATTACAATTGTAAATTTCGTGGTTAAATATATGGTTTTGAAAATGAAAACCTCTTGTAATAATTTTCAGTTATCATATTAAAACTACAAGTATCGACTGTATGTAGTAAAATTTCTAAATCTATTTATTTACTTTAGTAAATTTATTTTGACATTTCCATGAAAAATGGATGTGTTTTTTATCCATAATGAGCAGCAGGCAAAGCCACATAATTTTAGACCTTGCTGCAAACTGAGAAAGTTGTAACACTCTTGTGACCACAATTTTGAAAAGTCATTTTAATAAAATTACCTTTGTGTCTTTTTGGTCTCAAAAACATAATGTTTATATATATATTTGTATTGGTTGATTTAGTCACTAAGTCGTGTCTGACCCCATGTGACCTCATGGACTCTATCACACCAGGCTCCTCTATCCATGGGATTTCCCAGGCAAAAATGCTGGAGTCAGCTGCCAATTCCTTTTCCGGGGGATCTCTCCGACCCAGGGATTAAGCCCCGGTGTCCTCCGTTTCAGCCGGTCTCCAGCACTGCAGGCAGACTTCTCACCAGCTGAGCCACAGAACAGCCCCCATGTATCTCTATGCTGTTATTTTATTGTGGATGTCATATGGAAGGTTTAGACACGAGTTATTTTGAAATCATTTCAGGCAATTTCCAATTTTGTGTTTAAGAGTCTATTACCCGGATTTGAAAATTATTGGGACATATCTAGTTAATTGTGGCAGTGCAAGGTAACACAACAGATTGGACCACCGTTAGGTCACTGATCAGTGTCTCAGCATTTGACCGTCATGATTAGTAAAAGAAAAAAAAAAAACTGAATTGAACTGAAATGGTTAATTTCACAGTGCCTTTAAGCTATGAGTTTTCTGTATCTCTTTCAAGAATAGAAAATGCTAGTGTCGTGTGGGTTAAAATACATTAATTCCACATAAAGCACTCTACAAAAGGGAAGGATATTTGATTTGTTTGGCTTTAAAGTTTTAACAGATGAATCTATCCCTGTGAGACTACAGACCATTTACCATCACTAGATTGATTTCTTTCAATGCTAAAGGCTTGATGGTACTTTTCAGCACGGTTCATTGTGACTAGAATGATACTTCAAATACACATTAACTAAAGAGTCTTCAGAGGCTGTATTAAGGAAATGAAACTCTAAGTGACAGAAGGGATAATAGCATTTACTAAGAAGAAAAAATTTTGATAAGGTTTATGTAAATAAAACTATTGCAATAATACCTGGGTTTCTTTATAGGTATTGAAATAAGAAGTCTTGTGGTCAGTGCTTAAAGGTTAGTGTTTAAAGATAAAAATAATTTTTAGTATTTTTTAGTGTTTCTTTTAATTTGCTAAATGTGTGTTCTGTACCATTTTTCTGAAGTTGCTTTGTTTTCAAGATGGATATATTTGCAAGACGGATGGATACCCCAAATGAAAACTGATATCAGTTAAAGGGACTGTGTATTAAGAAACTGAAATCCAAAGGATACTACCAAATGAAACTTGATTTTAAAAAACTTCATTTAAATTTTAAATGAAACACAATCTCAAGAGACAATTATACAAATTAAGGACACCAAATTAAACACAATAGTTATCTTCAGATGTGAGAATTTAGGGCCATATGCAAATAATACCACTCTAATGGCAGAAAGCTAAGAGGAATTAAAGAACCTCTTGATGAAGGTGAAAGAGGAGAGTATAAAAGCTGGCTTAAAATTCAACATTCAAAAAATGAAGATCATGGCATACAGTCCCATCTCTTCATGGCAAACAGGGAAAAAGTGGAAACAGTGACAGATTTTATTTTCTTGGGCAACAAAATTACTGCAGATAGAACTGCAGCCATAAATTTAAAGACGCTTGGAAGGAAAGCTATGATAACCCTAGAGAGTGTATTAAAAAGCAAAGACAAAATCCTTATTGTCAAAACTATGGTTTTTCCAGTAGTTATGTACAGATGTGAGAGTTGGACCATAAAGAAGGCTGAGCACCAAAGAATTGATGCTTTCAAAATGTGGTGTTGCAGAAGACTCTTGAGAGTCCCTTGGACTGCAAGGAGATCAAACCAGTCAATCCTAATGGAAATCAGTCCTGAATATTCATTGGAAAGACTGATTATGAAGCTGAAGCTCCAATAATTTGCCCACCTGATGCAAAGAGCCGACTCATTCAAAAAGACCGTGAAGCAGGAAAAGATTGAGGAAGGAAGAGAAGGGGACAACAGAGGATGAGATGGTTGGATGGCATCACCGACTCAATGGACATGAGCTTGAGCAAGCTCTGGGAGAGAGTGAAGGACAGGGAAACCTTACCTGCTGCAGTTCATGTGGCCGCAAAGAATCAAACACGACTTCAGGAAAAAAACAACAAATGTTCTACATTTTCCAAATGTTTACTTTTAAAAAATAGAAAAAAAAAAAAACCAAAAACATTAATCCATGATTGTTTAAGGAGGCAAGCCAGTTAGGGCAGTTAAAGAAATCATGTAACAAAAATTTCTGCTAATGAAAGGTTTACCCAATGGCTCAATGGGTAAAGAATCTGCCTACAATGTAGGAAACACAGGAAAAATGGGTTCCATCTCTGGGTCAGGAAGATCCCCTGGAGGAGAAAATGGCAACCCACTCCAGTCTTCTTGCCTGGAAAATTCCATGGACAGTGGAGCTTGGCAGACTACAATTCACAGGGTTGCAAAAGTCAATGTATTTTCTTGGGTGGTAAGGTAGAATTAAATTTCTCACACTTTAACTAATCCAATTAGATTTGGTCTTCATTCCCTGCCTTCCTCATTCAATAAGAGTTCCCCACACTGATTTTATTCTTTTTTGAAGTTCTTTAGTGCTTTTGGTCCAAACTTCCCAAGTGGGTAATTTGTGCATGGAGTTATATTCTAGTGTATGCTAGCTTTGTCTCTGCAAAGGTTCTGATATCCATGTTTTTCCAGTCTCCCTACCACGGCAGACACTCAGAAATACTTACTGATTGACTGACTTGAAAGAACGTTTGCATGTCATAATTTATTATGGTAATGTGCACAGTGTTTTGGGAATCCCCAGGTGGCGTTAGCAGTAAAGAACCCTCCTGCCAATGCAATAAAGAGACAGGGCTGGATCCCTGGGTCAGGAAGATCCTTTGGAGGGCACAGCAACCCACTCCAGTATTCTTGCCTGGATAATCCCATGGACAGAGGAGCCTGGCAGGCTATGGTCCATAGGGTTGCAGAGAGTCGGACACAACTGAAGTGACTTAGCACGCATATACACATGCACAGTGTTTTAGTCTCCAATATAAAAGTAAAAATCATTTTCCATTCCCAATGAACATTCATTGTTTTACTATGAGTCGTATAAAAATAAAAATACTCATTATGGAGTTAAACTTTTTGATTTCTAAAATCTGATTTAGTTTACTCTGGCTTAAAATTAATCCTGAATAACAGTCTTTCCTCCCTTCCATTTATTGCTAAAATCCACACAAGAAAGAGAAATGAAAACAAACAACTTGAACATAAATACTTTAACTGAACTACTTTCAAATTAGGGGATAAGTTAATCATAATTATGAATTCAATGGCACTATTTTATATTTTATATCAAACAAGCAAACATCAATAAACAAATAAATCCAAGCAAACTAGCTCACTTCACGATATCTGGGCTTTGCCTCATCAAGAGAGGAACCTTGCTATTCTATTCTCCCCACCCCTCCGCTGAGTCTGCCTCGTGCTTTAAAGACCCAGTTCCTTTCCACAACAAAAACTTGACTGTGAGTGCTGTATTTAGGATTGCCCAGAAAACTGCTCTCTCTCAATTAATGGCTTAGATTGTTTGAAACTTCCAAAAAAAAAAAAAATAAAGTTTACAGATACTCAAGACATTCAGTTACGAGCCATCCTCAGTAGCAAAGAACTTTCCTGGAGCCAGAGGAGGAGTGGACACAGGCGCAGTGCATGCTGGGGAGGATGGCCTGTGGTCACTGAGCTCTCTTCGGTCAGAGACTCCACCCTGGGGAGATAATCATGGGACGAGCACCTTGCAAGGACCGCAGAGCTACACTGGATCCTGGTGGGAATGGGACCATGTCTCGGGCTATGAAGTTAGATTTCCCTTGGGAAGTAATTTGGTTTAGCAGTGGATTTGGTCTCCTTCGAATGGTAAGGAAAGTTGAGACATATTCAGTTGCCAGTCTCTAACAGAGATTGTTTATAGAGACCTTGTCTGTTTAGAGGATGGGGCCATGAAAACATACCACAAAAGATACAGTAGAAATTTGAATTTCAAAATTCACTATTTCACATCCAGTTTATCATCTAAGAAAATGCATTCTTAACAAGATACAAAAGCTATTTACTATTAAGAAACAAAAATAAAAACTATAATGGCAATTGAAATGCAACTGAAAGAGATAAAAATTTTCAGCTCAGCTCAAATTTAATAGTCAATTTAAAATACACTTTAAAGAGGGGAATAACAAGATTATTTCAGAAAGACAAAGTCCAGAAAGTACAAGATGGCATTTCAAAATTACAGCAAACTGAGAAACAATGCAAAAAATTAAAAAATGAAAAGTAAAAACCATGAGTTGAAAGCCTAGTAATTCCAGAAATACTGAGAGTATCACTGAATGAGTATGTTTGTGTGTGTGTATGTAAACATCTGGGCAGGGAGCAGGGTAAGTGAACAGTGTGAAAAAACTGTCTAAGTTATAGCTGCAATCATTAAAGAGCTTATCTTTCCTTTATGTTTAGATAAAATACAGATTCAAAAATGTGTTAATAACAAGGAAATTAAAAAAAAAACAATAAAGAAATGAAACAAAGACAATCCAAAAATAAAAGTCTACAGGAAAATATTAAAGAGATTACAAAATTCTAAGATAGGGCAAAACAGAGATAATCTGTATGTTACTTAGAAGAAATAAATCTCAAACCAAATGACATAAAGGTGAAAAGTAAAAATAACAAAATTAGTCCTTGAATACCAGATATACGCAATCAAAAGGGGACATTATACTAAAAAAAAAAAAACAACAACTCACCCAAACAAACAAAACAAGGATGATGCTAATTTAAAGTAAGTTTTTCAGTCACAAATGAAGCAATAGAACATAATTACATATTGATAAAGTGTGCAGTTTAGATTGGAGCAGAAATAATTTTCAAAAAAGGTAAAAATTTTTATGACGTATGTTAGATTGAATTCCAGATTAACCCCAAATGACCCCTGACCTTATGATGTCCTCACCCCTGGAACAAAGGCAAAACCTGTATCTGGAGATATAAATTCCATGATTATGGTAGGTTATAGGGCAAAAGTAAACAAGTAATTGTGGGCTCATATCAATTATATGAAGACAGGGAGATTATCTGAGATGACTCTAACCTAATCAGATGGGCCTTTAAAAGAGATAGGCTTTTTCTGGAGAGAGAAATTCAAAACTTAAGAGAGATTAGGCACCAGTGACAGCCAGCAAGAAATCAGGGACTTCAGAACACAAAAATCTGTGAGTCAATAAATGGGTGTTCTTCTAAGCCTCTACGTTCATGACAGTGTCTTAAGTAGCCATAGAAAATCACTTACACATAGAAATAAAGTACGCTAAATTACTGAATCAAGGAGATCTGTACAAGGTCAGCAAGGTATTATGGAGAAATGGATAAGATGAGGAGGGAAATTCAAAGTGCTTGCATTATAAAATCACGAGCCACAACCACAGTTGAAATACACAAGTAGAACTTAGAACCCTGTAAAAATTGCACTGTTCATGAGCAATCCTGGTTGCACTCCTAGCACCCTTCAAGTCATGGCCTGGTATTTCGGGTGTGGGTTCTGGAAGTATTTTTGAAGGAGGTTTATCATTCAGGAAAAGAAAAGGATACAATTGTAAAGTGACAGTTCTGGATCCTTGGGGACCCATAAATTTATCTCCTGTAACTTGGTCACAGCACCTCTTTGTAAACGTATCTGTGGTTGCATACTGTTTATCCCTCTCACACAACATCATATCTCTCGAAATGAGACCCTTGAAGCAACAATGATTAATGTCTTCTTACTTTTTTTAATATATTCAGGGATATAGACCTGTCTGGGTTCCCAGGCAGTGCTGGTGGCAAGAAATCACCGGCCAGTGCAGGAGATGTAAGAGACACAGGTTGGATCCCTGGGTTGGGAAGATCCTCTGGAGAAGGGCGTGACAACTCACGTCAGTACTCTTGCCTGCAGAATCCCAAGGCCAGAGGGGACTGAGAGGCTACAGTCCATGGGGTTGCAAGAAGTTGGACATGACTAAAGCGACTAAACTATCACCACCGCCATCACCGTAGACCCATGTGACTCAAGGCTCCCCTCCTGCAGACGTTCCAGGTCGCCAGGCTCTGCTTAGAGTTCTTGGCTGCACTTCCTCTAAGTTAGTTTTAGCCTTTGGAAGGTTTTCTTATGGTGATATTTTTATATTGAATATACAATATCATATTCACTCACTTAGGGAATAATTTCCCTGCATTTCACACTTAGAAATTTTCTTTCAGTCTTTATATATATATTACAATATTTGTAAATAGGATTCCCTCTAAACCAAGGAAAAGTCATGGTCCTTTGTTAATAAAAAAAATATTTAAAGTAGTCACTATGAAAAACTCAAATACATGAGGTTTATCAACTTGAACTTGCAGAGTAAACAATAAACCACAATAAACAAGTAAAAAGATATAAATCAATTTGACCAAGATGAAAGAACTGAGTAAAAAGAATCAACAGTAAGAAAAACAAGCATCAATATGTTGAATTTTGATTTCAGAACCATTTAAAAAGAAGATATGATGGAACATCATTAGAAAGCTTTTGCATGGATCAGAAATGCCATAGAATATATTGGTTTCTACCAAACCTACCATCACATTGACTTCCCAGTGGTTCAGTGGTAAAGAATCTGCCTGCAACGCAGGAGACGTGGGTTGGATCCCTGGGTCAGGAAATTCTCCTGGAGAAGGAAGCAGCAACCCACTCAAGGATTCTTGCCTGGGAAATCCCATGGACAGAGGAGCCTGGCGGACTACAGTCCATGGGGTCTCAAAAGAGTCGGACTCAACTGAGCGACTAAACAACAACTACCATCAAGGTACAGTGTACATTCAATGTATCTATATATTTAACTATAGAGCCCATCTCTATTTTTAAATCTTCTTGCCTCTGATTTTAGTACTAAAAGTATCTTAGTATCTTTAGTATCTTAGGACTCCAGTCTTTATTATCTCCTCACCCATACATTTCCTTAGGAAATACTGTTCATCTCAGACAATTTGTCATTTAATTATATATATATATATTCTGCTAATTTAAATATTAGTATCATCCTCCAGATTCTGTTGATATATGTAACAAGGACCCTATGGATGCCGGAAATATTGCTTTGCTTAACTGGTTGGGAATTCTTCAAAAAGTTACTCATGTTTAAGGCAGAACTGCCTTTACAACTTCTATCTAAGCATCAATAATGCTTTTTCATCATTTTTTCATCTATTTATGTACGTCTACTAGATTTAATCCTTTGAGAGCACAGAACATTTATTCATCTTTATACCAACAATACCTAGGACAGCCTCTAGCGTATACTAACTGCATTATAAAATTGTGCTGAATGAATGCATGAGTGAGTAGATGAATGAAAATGTGTCTGAGACCCAGATGGGTGGAGTCCTTAGCATTCTCCTGTTTTCATTTGGACTCAGTACAACTTGACTATGTGAGGCTGGGTTGTAGAAGGCAGGGGCTGCATGAACCCTTGTCTCCTTTCTACATTCAAGAAGTCCTGGCAGAGGCTGCTTCCTTCAGAACAACAACTCTTCACACTGTTATTTTAGTTTCTATATGACCTGCTTGATAGAAAGTCTTCATGGTAATAGTTTTTCCTTTATTTTCATCACTATGATATTAAACTTAGAGTTGCTTTGGTGCCATTTACTATAATGCTGATGAAGATTTTCTTTATGAGCACTTCTTTTTATTATCCTTATTATGTTTTGTAGGTTTTCATGGTGGAATTTCATTATTTGGTGGTAAAACATAACTATTTCATTTTATTTATAGCTAATAGGTATTTTCTTATCAATGTAAGATTTGTATTGCTAAATCCAAGTTCCTTTCTAGTTTCCTTTATTAGGAAAGAGTATTCAGAAGAACTTTACATTCAGAAGGATGAACATTTAGTGAAATTATGAAATGCTGCTATAGCATTAGTGTGTGGAGTAGGGCATTAGAGGTATAGGCATAGATTTATAGGAGTTAAATATTTGCTGACAAGATAAGCATTGAGTAAAGAAATTTGATCCTGTTCAGCTTTTAATAGAAAATGTTTTCTCTTTAGATCTACTTGTTCTCTGGGAAGGTTTATAGCTGATCAAAAAAGATTCTTTTGCATGCTTATTTTTAGTACAAATGCCTCCCATGAAACAAATATTCAAATAAATAAATTATTTTTTTCCATTGGGAAAATAATCAATATTATTATAAGTTGCTTTACAGGAACAAATCTGGATATTTCCAGTGAACTCTATAGTTCAGTAATAATTAAATCTTAATAGAATAACATTACAATGCATTTTGCTTTTTTTAGAATAAGTTAAAAATTTTAATTACAGGTTAACAAATATTTTAACAAGCATCAACTGAATTCTCAATGTTTTTAATACAATATTTCCTATGTCAAAAAAAAAAGAAGCAAAACAAAACTGAAACCATTCTTCCCATTTTTCACTTTACTGTGGTGCTATGTGTGTGTGTGTGTGTGTGTGTGTGTGTTAGACACTCAGTCATGCCCAGCTCTTTGAGACCCCATAGACTGTAGCTCACCAGGCTCCTCTGTCCATGGGATTCTCCAGGCGAGAACACTGGAGTGGGGTGGCATTCCCTTCTCCAGGGGATCTTCCCGACCCAGGGATTGAACCCAGGTCTCCAGCATTGCAGGTGGATTCTTGTACTGTCTGAGCCACCAGGAGGCCCACTGCGGTGCTGCCTTACATATACTTTTGCAAGATAAAATAACAGGTCCTCTCCCGAGTTAAAGTAGTAAATATTGTTTTACAAAATATTGTTTGACAAGTAGGCTTATTATTTGTAATTAAGTTTGTATTGCAGCTAAATGGCAATATGGCATTTGCTTGGTTTGCTATGTTATTACATAATTATTGTTTCAAAATTCAATAAAATGTTAAAACAAATAAAACTGTTAATATTAAGGACAATCTTTCTGTGTGTGTTACACCCTCTGTCTCTAGACTATGAAAGAATGCAGCTGTGCTGATTAATTATTTTAAAACTACTTGCAGAGTTAATCCCTGATCTACCAAAAAAGAGTTTACAAAACAAGTCAATTGTTTTAAATCTTTGTTATAATTTTCATTCTATTAAAAATGATACTCATCAGTTATGTGCCATAATTCAATTTTGTCCTTTTCTAGAACATAGTGATTTAATAGAATTGCCAACAATGTAATTTTACCAATGTATAAAACAATAAATTATATTTTAGCTTCAACATGTAAAATTGCTCATTTCTGTATCCTTTTAAAATATTTATTGGTTTATATTTTATACGAAAATTTCCAAATTGTCAATATTACCCCGGTTAACAGATAGGTAAACTGTAAAATCAATAACAAAGCCCTCATTATGCCATGTATTTCAAGATAATAAAATTGAATACTTTTCTTGGATTCAATGCATAATTTGTATAGAGAAAAAAATAATAAAATTTTAGCCCCTAACATACTTAATTAGCCATTTTCACATTAATTTGTTTTAGAAGCTTTCTCTTTTAAGATTATAAAGAGTTTATGTTGAACTTATAGACAGCTGTTTTATAGAGTAATCACATTAGCTATAAAACTGTAATTATGATACAAATAATATTATAATTTTATTATATCCACAAGTTATACTAAACAATGCACCTTTAGTTCCTAATGTTTACCTTGTTTTTGTGCTCTTCTTTTTATCACAACATGATCTGCTTTTTTATATCCCTCTTAAGGTTAAGCCTAACAAATTCCTTTGAACAAACCTTTTTACAGTTGAATGAAACTCAGCTTTTCCTGAGATCCAATGTTTCTGGGTATACTTCCATGATTAATACTAAGTAGTATACAAGACATTAGGGGCTTTTCTAATAGCTCAGTTGGTAAAGAATCTGCCTGCAATGCAGGAGACCCCAGTTCGATTCCTGGGTCAGGAAAATCTGCTGGAGAAGGGATAGGCTACCCACTCCAGTATTCTTGGGCTTCCCTTGTGGCTCAGCTGGTAAAGAATCTGCCTGCAGTGCCGGAGACCTGGGTTTGATCCGTGGGTTGGGAAGATCCCCAGGAGAGCGAGATCTGAACACTCCAGTATTCCAGTCTGGAGAATTCCATGGACTATATAGTCCATGGGATCAAAAAGAGTCAGGTATAACTGGGTGAACTTCACTTCACTTCATACAAGATACTGACTAATGACGGCACACAAATATGTCTTAGCATTTGACATCAAGAAGTTAAATGGGATGTTTAATTGTTTCCAAAGCTACTTTCTGCAAAAAAAGACACTTCTCTTGACATATAAATTAAGATGAAACTTCTAAACATTAAAGTTCTCCTTCATTTCTCCCTCCCCTTCTCCTTCCCCTTCTTATCTAGAAAACCATCATTAAAAAGAGAGCAAAGGGAAAGTCAACTTTGTGCCAATCTGGAAAATCTAAAAACCTCAGGCGACAGCAGATTTTAGACACTGAAAACTTTCTTAAAAGACCATATTCAAAACTCTGTTTTAGGATCAAATCAGAAAAACTGACAATGGAAGAGAATGAGAGTATTATGGTTACTAAGGGTCCCGGTACATGAAAGCCACCCATTCAGTTGCAGATGTCGCTTGTAAATAATGAACACAGGACAAGCAGGAGAGGATCAGCTGAGTGTGAGCCGTGCCAGAGGACTCAAATAAATCTGAGCCTGGACTATCATCTCAGGGGAGGTTAGGAGAGATGGGAAACTTATGTGTCTATTGTTCTTAGCTGTCTTTTAGCTTAACCATAGATTCCAACTCTATTCTTTGTCACTCTGTCTAGAGTATCTGCCAACACACAAACCCATGTTGTGTTCTAAAATGTTATTTATTTTACTAATAATATTCCTCATAATCTGAAATTATCTTATTATTTCATGTGATTGCTTACACATTTCTTGTCTGTTTTCCTTTTTTCACCACTAGAAAGCAAGCTCTATGAGGAAGGATTCTTCTACAGGCACTGTTCTATATGTAGATTATATATGTGTGTGTGTGTGTGTGTGTGTGTGTGTGTGTGTGTGTGTATGTATGTATGTATGTATAGCCATATGTAGCTATTTAAATTTAATTAAACAATTTAAATAAGCTCAAGTAATATAAAACACTCATTTTCCATATTTTAAATGCTCAGTCGCCTCATGTGGCTAGCGGCTACCATATTTGACTACATAAACTATAATTTCTATTAGTAGCAACATTTATAGCTTGAAATAATTTTTAAAGTTCCTTTCTCTTATTTAACCAACACAAAAGTACAAAAGTCAGTATTAATCCTCCCAAGTCAAATGAGGAAGTTATTTCACTTGTTTTACTTCTTTTTGCCCTCATCATCACTTTCATCAGTTTTCTGACTGGAATGAAGGAACTTGGGCATACGGGAAAGGGTAGTTTCATTGTCTCTGTAGTTTCTCTCTGAAGTTGTTGAAAAGCCTGTATCTAGGGCCAGATCCATAAAATTACTTGGTTAGCTCCGCATCATTTATTTACATAATTGTTTTTGCCAGAATTTGGTTATAAACACTCACTGTATGATGTTTTATTTCGAATGAAACTCTATTTGTTGGGTTTATTTTGTAACTTTATATGTAAGTTTACATTTCTTCTGACACCCTGGCATCACTGACTCAATGGACACGAGTCTGAGCAAGCTCCGGGAGTTGGTGAAGGACAGGGAGGCCTGGCGTGCTGCAGTCCAAGGGGTTGCAAAGAGTTGGACATGACTGAGCAACTGAACTGACCTGAACTGACACCCTAGTCCCCCCTGGGGGACTAGATTACAGAAAAAAGTGAAATGATGCTACAACTGAGCCTACCATGGTGGTGGTGTTTTAGTTGCTAAGCTGTGTCTGACACTTTGGGACTCCGTGGACTGTGGCCTGCCAGGCTGCTCTGTCCATGGGATTTCCAGGCAAGCATCCTGGAATGGGCTGCCATTTCCTTCTTCAAGGGATCTTCCCAACCCAGGGATTGAACCCATGTCTCCTGCATTACAGGCAGATTCCTTACTGCTGAGCCACTTGGGAAGCCCTACCTACCACTTTCTCCTTCACTTTTACAATTCTTGTGCATAAGCAATGGTAAAGTAAGATCTAAAAGGGTTACTGTAGCCCACTTACTTCTTTAGCACTCTTTTTTTTTCAAACTGATAGATACTAATATATTCTGTCAGAAATACACCCACTTTAGGTCACTCTGTTCTGGGTCTAGACAGTGTTAGTTTGGTTTATTTTGATTTCTTTCAATACCATCTAAGTTGTCAGGTAACAGGACATGAGTGTGTTTGATGGGTGGGGCTGCGTTCTTCCCCTGTTGTTTGGCCTGAGGCCTCCACCGGAGACTCCTAGACACTCCAGACTCAGTCTCTTGTTGGGACACTGCTCCTTTCTCCTGGCTCCTGGTGAGCACACGGTTTTGCTTGTGCCCCCGCAGAGTCTGTTTCCCCAGTCCTGTGGACGCTCTGTAATCAACCCCACTGGCCTCCAAACTCTAATTCCCTGGAGGTTCTCAGTCCCTTTACCAGATCCCCAGGTTGGGGTATCTGTTGTGGGTCCTACAGCTTTCTTAACAGTGTGAGAATGTCTTTGGTATAATTGCTCTGCAGCCTGTGGGTCATCTGCTTGGCGGTTCTGTGGTGGATAACGCTGTGTGACCCAGGTCTGCTGCAGCCCGAGCACCTGTCCCCACAGCAGGCCACCGTGGACCCATGCCTCTGCAGGAGAGATTCATTCAAAGGCGGGTCTGGTTCAGTCTCTGTGGGGCCTCTGGGTCCTAGTGCACACAAGGTTTTGTTTGATCCCTCCCTGTATCTCTGGAGGGTATTGGGTTTGATTCTAACACAATTTCACCCCTCCTACCATCTTGTTGGGGCTCCTCCTTTGCCCTTGGATGTGGGGTATCTTTTTCTGGTGGGATCCAACATTCTCCTGTTGATGGTTGTTCAGCGGTGAGTTGCAATTTTGGGGTTCTCCCAGGAGAAGATGGGCACACATCCTTCTACTCTGCCATCTTGCTTACTTGAGCACAGCCCCACCCATCAACAGAAAATTGAATTAAAGATTAACTGAGCATGGCCCCACCCATCAGGACAAGACCCACTTTCCATGAGTGTCTCACACCAGGAAGCTTCCATAAGCCTCTCATCCTTATTCATCAGAGGGCAGACAGAATGAAAACCACATTCACAGAAAACTAACCATGTGTGATCACATGAACCACAGCCTTGTCTAACTCAATGAAACTATGAGCCATGCCATGCAGGGCCACCCAAGACGGACGGGTCATGGTGGAGAGTTCTGACAAAACGTGGTTCACTGGAGAAGGGAATAGCAAACCACTTCAGTATTCTTGCTTTGAGAACTCCATGAACATTATGAAAAGCCAAAAAGATACGACACTGAAAGATGGGCTCCCCAGGTCTGTGGGTGTCCAATATGCTACTGGAGAAGAATGGAGAAATAACTCCAAAAAGAATGAAGAGATGGAGCCAAAGCAAAAACAATGCACAGTTTTGGATATGACTAGTGATGGAAGTAAAGTCCAATGCCATAAAGAACAATATTGCATAGGAAGCTGGAACGTTAGGTCCATGAATCAAGGCAAATTGGAAGTGGTCAAACAGGAAATGGCAAGAGTGAACAGACATTTTAGGAATCAGTGAGCTGAAATGGACTGGAATGGGCGAATTTAACTTAGATGACCATTATATCTACTACTGTGGGCAGGAATCCCTTTGAAGACATGGAATAGCCCTCATAGTCAAAAAAAGAGTCCAAAAATGCAATACTTGGGTATAATCTCAAAAACGACAGAATGATCTCTGTTCATGTCCAAGGCAAACCATTCAATATCAAAGTAATCCAAGTCTATGCCCTGACCACTAAAGTTTAAGAAGCTGAAGGTGATCAGTTCTATGATCACCTATAAGACCTTCTAGAACTAACACACAAAAAAGATGTCCTTTTCATGTTAGGGGACTGGAATGCAAAAGTATGAAGTCAAGAGATATCTGGAGTAACAGGCAAATTTGGCCTTGGAGTACAAGAGGAAGCAGGGCAAAGGTTAACAGAGTTTTGGTAAGAGAATGAACGCACTCGTCATAGAAAACACCCTCTTCCAACAACACGGGAGACAACTTTACACATGACATCACAGATGGTCAATACTGAAATCAGACTGATTATATTCTTTGCAGTCGAACATGAGAAGCTGTATACAGTCAGCACAAACAAGACAGGAAGCTGACTGTGGCTCAGATCATGAACTCCTTATTGCCACATTCAGACTTAAATTGAAGAAAGTAGGGATAACCACTAGTTATCCTAGTGGTTATAACTAGTTCAGTTATGACCAAAATCAAATCCCTTATGATTATTATACAGTGGAAGTGAGAAATAAATGCAAGGGATTAGGTCTGATAGACAGAGTGCCTGAAGAACTATGGAAGGAGGTTCGTGACTTTGTACTGGTGGCAGTGATCAAGATCATCCCCAAGAAAACTTTGCTGTATATCTGAAATTTTTTTTGTACAGACTTTGTTGTATGCCTGAAACTAACACATGGTAATCAACTATAATTCAATATAAAATAACAATGTTTTAAACAGTTGTTTTGTACCTTAAAACATTGATTCAAGAAAAACAAATCTGGTGTGTTTTTATGTACAGTTGGTTGGAAATTTTGCATTCAACTTAAAAATGTCATTAATAGCTTTATATGTTGTCCATAGTCCCTCCAACAAAAATTTGTTGAGATTCATTTCCCTAGGCAATATACAATGAAATGCTACTCAATTTTCATTATTATTACTTACTTTTCCCTTTAAACTTTTGAAAAAAAAATTATGTTTCCACCCTAATAAAGAATCTGGCACATCATATGATGTATACATATGTACTCAATGATTAACCAACGAATACATAAAAGGAACAATGATGAATGAGGATCTAATAGATTAGTACATCTATATGAACATTCTTTTGTTAGATTAAAAAAGGAAGCTGTCCAGATTCTCTTTTACGTCTAAGATAAAAAAAAAATGTTAATAAAAATAGCAATGATTATTGGTAAAATGTTTCACAAATACTTTATTGATAAAGGCAATTTTAAGTTCTTAGGTACAAAAAAAAATAAGTTCTTAGGTACAAAAGCTATATGGGCAAGGCAATTTTGGTTTACATATTTTAAAGATAGAGTAGGAAATCCACATGGTCGGGTTAAGCAGCAGAGAATAAGCAATGTTGCCTAATGACAGAAGTGCAGCTTTCCAAGTCCACCAAACTGGTGTCACTAGCAGGCATACGGAATATAAAAACTAAAACTACATCAGAACTTCTGAAAATTCAATATTCTGGGTAATTGCATATTTAGGTTAAGGATATAGGCTAGGAACAGTCTTATATGAGCAAGTCCACCACCAAAACACATGGGGGCTGAGAAACACCATCTGCCTAAAAACATTTTTTTAAATCAAATCAATTAGTGTAATAAGATGCTACTCATAATAGACTTTATAGACCTCCTTTGACAAATTCATGTTCATAATGAAAAAGCAGAAAAAAATATAGTTTTGAATGAAATTTTTACCAAAGATGACAAATCTCTATGTTTATACCAGATGGTTCTCTGGATGTCCCCTATTAAGACCTGCTAAATGTGGGAGATTTCAATCTCCTTGCCGTTCTCTCATGGACAGTGGGGGAAGACATGAGACTCTGGGGCTGGAGACAACGAGTTCATTTACTCACAGCAATAGAATAGTAGTCTGAGTGACATCGTTTACCCACGTTTACTGTGCCCCAGTTACCGTCTGGTGACAGGGGCCACGTGATGCCTGGGCAGACAATGTCTTGCAGTATAGGAATAAAACCCTGAGCATAGGAAACCTCAATCTTTTAAGGATTTTGCAGGCAAACCTGTTCAAACTCTGCATCTGAGGGAGACATTATCTTTATTGTTCCGGACAGCAAAATCCTGCTCTTTTCCAGGAAGAATACACTATCTCTATCTTCCAAGTCTATTTGCTACACAAACATTCTTTAAAATGTAGTCTGAAATAAAATGATGACAATGTCTTTGCTGGCAAGATGCGTAGAAATATGGGACATTCGTGGAGAAATGTCTCCCAACAGTACTACTGTGTTTGACTGAATAATAAAGAAATATACAGCTTACAAATTACTATAAAATTATTTCAAAAAAATTATGTATGCCTTGATTTCAACAAAATCATTAAATATGGTGTTGTAAAACAACCCTTCTACATAGTGTTTGCTCTATTGAAAGTAATGCCAAATTAAACATCTTTTCTTTAATCATTATAGTTCTTATATTTTTTAATATTAATTTGGTAAAAACTAAGAAGTTGCAGTGAAGTTATCTATTAAAATTCTTGAAGCAATTCTTATATTCAGAAATAAATTAGGATTTTGAAATTGAATTTTATGTATTATCATCATAAAAGACAAAATATTTTAATTTCAACACATCATTCACTAAATGTATTAAATTATATTGCCATTTTTACCACCTCTAAAATATATTTGCACAATAAAACAAAGATTCATCATACATATTTAATTGTCAGTTCAGTTCAGTCACTCAGTATATTTAATTATACATACATATATATGTAAAGTATTCAATATTATAATATGTTGTTCAGTTGTCATGAGAGATGTTAATTATGGGCTTCCCTGGTGACTCAGTTGGCAAACAATCTGCCTGCAATGCAGGACACACAGGTTCCTGGATCAGGAAGATCCCCTGGAGGAGGGCATGGGAACCCCCTCCAGTGTTCTTGCCTGGAGAGTCCCATGGACAGGAGCCTGGCGGGATACAGTCCCTGGGGTTGCAAAGAGTTGGACATGACTGAGTGACAAGCACGACACTTCATGTTAATTACAAGCCATTATTTATGGATTCTTTCAGAATTCTGCCTTAGAACACAAAGAAAAGCAGTATAAGGATCACTGGCGCTATTTCATTGAATCTATAACATTTTTCCTGTATATGAGGAAGATCCTATCATCAAGTTTACTAATATTTTCTTCTGCATAAAATCTATTATTCTTATTCAATGGAGTTTACATTCATCTTTAAGATTTTCATTTTTTGTCCTTATAGTATTTTTGTTTTCATTATACTTATGCTTTTCTTTAAATTCTTGAACGTATTTATAATATATGTTTTTTGTTTGTTTTTTGCCAGTTGAGATTTCTGAACCTCTTTGTCCTAATTGATAATTCTCAGATTATGGATCACATTTTCCTGGACTTTTATATGACTAGTATGTTTTGACTGAATGCTAGACATTGTAACTATTGTTTTTGAGTATCTGTAATTTGTTGTCTTCCTTTAAAAGCACTGTTTTTATTTTTTATTTTTTTTTCCGTAGGAAGTTTTTTCTGGATTAGCTTGATCCTTTGATAACTTGTCAAGTTCACTGTTTGACCATGTCTATAGTAGTCTAGTAGTCTTTAGGAATGGAGACGGCAATGGCACCCCACTCCAGTATTCTTGCCTGGAAAATCCCATGGATGGAGGAGCCTGGTAGGCTGCAGTCCTTGGGGTCACAAAGAGTTGGACACGACTGAGCGACTTCACTTTCACTTTTCACTTTCATGCATTGGAGAAGGACATGGTAACCCACTCCAGTGTTCTTGCCTGCAGAATCCCAGGGACGGGGGAGCCTGGTGGGCTGCCGTCTATGGGGTCGCACAGAGTCGGACACAACTGAAGTGACTTAGCAGCAGCAGCAGCAATCTTTAGGAATAGTTTATCACTATTGAAAATGTGTATATACCGTTTCTGGTGACTCTTTAAAGCCCTAAGTGTTCATTAACATCTTCCTACCCTTCCTTGTCTGAATTCAAATGTCTTTATTGTGTGAGTTTTGACTGTTGTTTATCTTACAGATATAATTTAGTTGTTCACTGTCTAGTCTGAATATCATCCCATATGGTTATATAAGTAAATATTGAAGAGGAGGCCATGCAGATTTCTGGAACATGTTTTTCTGCCTAAAAAATATCTTGTATGGTATTTCTCCCTATGTATTCCATCTGTCTCTATGTCTATGAATATCTATGATCTTTATCTTCTCAATACAGGCATATCTTGTTAATACTGCAAGGTCAGTTCCAGATCACTGCAATAAAGTGAATAGAGAGATAAAGAGAGTCACACAAAATTTATGTTTTCCTAATGCTTATAAAAGTTATATTTACACTATATTGTGGCCTATGAAGTGTGAAATAGTATTATGTCTAAAAAAGTACACAACTTTATTAAAAAATCCTTTATTGCTCAAAAATGCTAACTGTCATCTGAGTCTTCAATAAATTGTAGTAGCAACATCAAAGATCACTGATCACATACCATCATGACAAATAAAATGAAAAAACTTGACATAGTATGGGAATTACTTAAATATGACACAGAGACATGAAGTGAGCGAAGGTTTTTGGAAAAATGGCACCAAGCCACAAAACTTAAACTTGTAAGAAAGGCAATATCTTCAAAACACAATAAACCTAAGTGGAATAAAATGAGGTGTGCCTGTACAGAGGGAATCTGATTTATTTCCCCATCACTACACCAGAAACAAGAAAGTGCTTCCCAGCCCTCAGCAATCTGGGGGTAATTATAAAAGTAATTATAAAATTCATCTTGTTTATTTTTCTTCCATCAGGATTACAGCCTTATACTGTCTATTGCCCAGTGTCTAAAAACACTCTTTCTCTCTCTTTTTTTTTTAATGTCAGGAGATTTAGTCTAGTAACATGTACCCAATTATAGTTGGAAGCAGAATCATCCAATTCTTTTTTTTCTTTTTAACTTTCTGTTGTGATTTTCCACCTTTGACCTCTTGATGCCTATATTTTTCTCTGAAGCTTTGGCCTTATATATAAAAGCTCTTTCCTGTTTGCTAATTTCATTGACATTGCTACATTTCTCTATTTATTTTTTCCTTTCAGCTATAGATCACAGCATCCTACTTTTTTTTAATGTAGGTATAGATTTTCTTTTATTATAACCTGGCCCCTGTGGATGTTAACATTGTTCAGAGTCTGGATTCTGCTGATTTCTTTTAAAGAATTATAATTTTTGCTGCTAATAGCCAAATTTTTCATTTCTGTTGAATTTTGTTTTTAGAATTTTTTGGAGCAGTTCTAAAGTAGTCTTACTCTCTAGTAAGAGCGTAGTCTTAATTCTGAGGAAAGGGCTTTCCGTCACTTCAGTTAAATGTCCAGAGTGATCAATGAATTCTCTCCATACTGCCTGGATAAACTGCAATGCATCCAGAAGTTTGAAACCTCCAGAATTCCTGTTCAGGATACAGTCCCTCAGTAGTTGTTCTCAGAAATGTCTCATAGAATATCATCCTTGCACGTGCATATTTTTCTTCAGCCAGGACTCAGCGGTTCCTATGAAGATTTCTGGGCTCCTTCTCTTTGTATTTCCTGTATGTCTCACATCCTGCTTTTCAAATTTCAGCTCCCTCTGCTGCTGCTGCTGAGTCGCTTCAGGCTTCAGTCGTGTCTGACTCTGCGCCACCCCATAGACGGCAGCTCACCAGGCTCCCCCGTCCCTGGGACTCTCCAGGCAAGAACACTGGAGTGGGCTGCCATTTCCTTCTCCAACGCTGCATGCATGCTAAGTCTCTGCAGTCGTGTCCGACTCTGTGCGACCCCGTGGACAGGTGTGCACCACGCTCCTCTGAGCTCGGGGTTTTCTAGGCGCGAGTACTGGAGTGGGTTGCCATTTCCTTCTCCTCAGCTCCCTCAGGAGTCCCATATTGCAATTACTTACTTCCTCTTTTCTCTTTGTGAATTCCCTTCCTTTTATCATGGTTCAGAAAGTTTCCCCAGGCAGACATCTTGGTGAATGTGATGCTCACTCAAAGTACTTCCTTTCTTTTACAGATAATAGCCTTGTCCTATGTTGTTCAGGATCTGAAAGAGTTGCTTCACGTAGTTTTTTCAGATTTACTCTTGTTTATGGAGGGGGTTAAGTCTGATACCTGGTATTCAACATTTGAAGGATATTTCTTCTGAGTGTAGGACTGAATATTGGAAATGTTTCCAGCATGTAAATATGTCATTAAACTGCCAACCGTCTTTGACTGTTTTTGTTGAAAAGTCAGCCATCATTCTTACTGCTCCTTTGAAGGTAATACATCTTTTGTTTCTCTGGCTACTGTCAAAATTTTCTCTTGATCTTTGATTTTCAACAGTTTCACTCTGATGTGATTGAATATGGTTTTCTTTATATTTATCCTGCGTGCAATTAAATAAAAGATTTGTATCTGCCTGGAATTCACAGAGAAATGTTCATTAATTTTTAAAATTATTTGCTGTCATCATTCAAGTACGGATTCTTTATTGTTTTCTCTACTCCTCTCTCTCTCTGGGGTCCAAATATCACATGGGCTAGAATTGTTGATGATATCTCACCTATCTCTTGCGTTTTACTTTGTGCTGTATGCTCTGCTCTGTCCTGTCTGACTCTTTGCGGCCGTTTGAGTTGTAGCCTGCCAGGTTACTCTTTCCATGGGATTTTTCAGGCAAGAATACTGGAGTAGTTTGCCATTTTCTTTTCCAGGGGATCTTGCCAATGGAGGGGCTGAGCCCACGTCTACTGTATTTCCTGTATTGCTGGCAGAGTCTTACCGCTGAGCCGTCAGGGGCTGACGCAGGCATTTTATTTTAGGTGATACATGGTGGTGGTGGTTTAGTCGCTAAGTCGTATCTGACTCATTGCGACCCCATGGACTGCAGTCCACCAGGCTCCTCTGTGCATGGGATTTCCCAAGCAAGAACACTGGAGTGGGTTGCCATCTCCTTCTCCAAGGGATCTTGTGGACTCAGGAATCCAACCTGGTCTCCTGCCTTGCGGGTGGTCTCCTGTACTGCAGATGGGTTCTTTATCAACTGAGCCACTAGGGAAACCCACATTTTATTTTATATTCTATTTCTCATTCTTGCTCCTCTCAGGGTTTCAGCTCATATGCATTCCATCATGCTATTTTTGTTTTTCTAATTATACATTCTATTGTGCCCAGTCTCATTCAATGTGCTTTTATTTTCATACACACACACACACACACATGATAACACATATATATAGTATATAAATTTTTAAGGATATTTGGTTTCTTTTGTAATTTCTAATTCTCTGTTAAAAAGTTCACCTTTTAATCTATTTTTCATTTCTTTTCTTTCTTATATTTATCATGGTTTACATGGTTGTCACAGTTCAAGTCCCTATCTGATAATTCCAGTATCTGAATTATGTGGTCCCTCATTTATTGTCCTTGTTTTATGTTAATCGTCAGTCATTTCAGCCTCTTTTTTTTTAGGATTCTTCATAAGATCTTAATGTATGTTGAATACCAATAAATGTTTAACTAGACATCTGTACAATGAAATGTATGCAGACTGTTTATTACAGAAATTTTCATCCCAATAAAATATGTAAAAGAGAATATAGTAAAAATTGGTGGTGCATTAAATATTTTAAACATAGCCTGACACACTTATCATGAAAGAATTTTCATTTGGCACATTTTGGTCCTTTCAAAAGAATATTCCAGGAGAAATATTAAAAATACATTTGAGAGAATTAGTATAAAGTCTAACCATGTGGACAAGGAAATGGCAACCCACCTCAGTACTCTTGCCTGGAGAATTCCATGGACGGAGGAGTCTGGCAGGCTAAGTCCATGAGGTAACAAAGAGTTGGACACCACTGGGAGACTAACTTTCACTTTTCGTTCAGTTTCTAAGTATGTGAAATTACCTTAAATATGTTCACATGTTGGTAATTTCATATGGTTATCTCTTATCTATACAGAAAGATCAGTTCAGTCCTAATGTTCCAGAGAGAGAACATGGCAGCCTGCATTAGCTGGTAGCAATGACTATACAAAGATGTAGTTAAATAGACATCTTAATAGAAGAAAAAAAGGATTTGCTAACAATGTGAGTTGTAAGGAAGGGGACGGTGGAGTCAAGGATTGCTTTCTTATTCATGACCTGAGCATAGGAGTGGAGAGTATGTCATTTGTGAAACGGGAAGCACTAAAGGAGGAAAAGTGTTGTTTAAGTGGGTGGGGCAGCAATGAGAAATCAGTAAGATTTTGGCCATTTCATGTGGTGTTTGAGGTGCCACGGAGACATCCTGGTGGAGAAACCTGGTTGGCAGTTGGATAAGCGTATGTAACAGTCACGGGCATGTTTTTTTTCAGAGACAGAGACGTTGTGTTGAAACATGAGAATGTATATGAGATCATTTAGGAAACTGTATAGAGTGAGATAAGGGGGCCTTTAAGGAGAATCCCAGGGACGGGGGAGCCTGGTGGGCTGCCGTCTATGGGGTCACACAGAGTCGGACACGACTGAAGCGACTTCAGCAGCAGCAGCAGCAGAATGGAACTATAAGAACGGTACTGGTATTTGCTTTTGTTTGGACATTTCTTTTTTAATTTTACACATTAAATCCTTCTATGGAAAGAGCTAATAATTGTTAAGAACCTAGAACCTGCTACAGCTTTACATAAATTATGCTCATTCCCACGTTTGCAAAAAAGATAACTTTATTTCCACTAACAACTTTATACAGCTATCTTTTTCATTAACATGATCATGATGTTACTAAATGTGTTGCAGATTTTGAACCAAGGACTGCTTATTCTAAACCATGAAACATGCTAACTTTCTGATAATTGATGCAAACATTAAAATAAATATATTTTTGATAATATAGAAATTATCACAGTGAATGTTTTCACTTTTAACCCTAGTAATTCTAGTAATTCTAATTAACCCTAGTAATTCTGATAATAACTTATTTCCTTTGTGTTACTTAATACAATCTGAAATTTTTGATAATGTTATGCTCCTTATTTTTGTCTCACTCGCCTTGAGGGCAGGTGCACTGTGGTTTGTCTTGTTCTGCTGGATTCCCATCACCTACAGCATCTGTTGGCAACAGGAGGGTGCACAATTAATGCTTCTTGAATTTTAAGAGGTATTTTAAATTCACAATAATTTGAAATTTAATTCATTCTTATAGCTTTATGAATCTTACACTGTCTTAATTGTATGAAATTAAAACAAAAGACATATTTGTAACTACTCAGGTAGTGACAATAAAATATAATATCCTGTGATATTTGAAATACGTAACTACTAGAAAAGAATTAAAATCAAATCCCCATTTTATTTTTGAAATATATTAACACTTGAAGTATACTGCCACTTACAAGGCTTTTCAAATTACAATTTCACACACAATGTTAAACCTCTGAAAGATATCAAAATTCTAAAAGCTTATAATCTAAAATATAATTTATTTTAACAACTTAATTGGAACAAAGGTATCCTGGTGTTTTGTTTGAAACATATTTTTAAGCTGAATTTCAACCACATAAAATAAAATGGATGTTGACCTCTTCATATTTTATCCTTAAATGATATATTCTTCCTCCAAACCCTATCATTCTACTATCTTCTCAACTTTGCATTCCAAATTTTTCTTTCTCTTTTCCACAATGCTGATAAAAGTTTTACCACTGTTAGAGACTTTTTATTACCTTTGCTATTCACTATTTTGTTGCTGCTTTAATTTTTCCCAATTAGTTTTCATTGGAATTTTTATTCATCTCCTGCAATTCTGCCCACATATTAGTAGCTACAGTCTCAGGTATCCTTTTACACCTTTTGGGGAATAACTGGAGGCTACTTTGAAAGACTGTTTCTGTTTTTGTAGAAATTAATTTGAAGTTATAGATACTCCCTCTTGAGTATTCACCCAATATGCGCTTTGAGATTTAAAGAGCATATACTATTTTGCTGTTTATTTTGTTGTTGTTGTTGTTGGCTATTTATTTTCATTCATTCTCAATTAAAAAGAGAGCAATTCACGTCAACGTTTGTTATGAAACAATTTAATAAGACAGGATGGTGATGGAACAAAACCCAATTCAAACTGGCTCATGAGGAAAAGAGAATTTACTTGTACATTTACCTAAAATTTCCAGTGATGATAGGTATGGATGCATCTAAGGATTCAAATGACATTATCAGGAGTCACTCTTTCTATTATTCATCCACACTCCATTATTTTGGCCTCATGCAGGCTGACTCTTCACATGTTTTGGCAAGACGGCCTTCACGTGGCTTGCTCTGAGAAATTTTTGCTCAAAGAATTTTGTTTGTGCCATGAAGTTTTAAAAAAAGTTTTTATGATTGGTCTAGGTTTTTTGCTTCTCAGGATAATCATGGGGCAGGACTTCTTGGGCAGAGGTTTTTGAATATGTTGGTTAGTCTATGTTTTAAGCTTGCCTCTAATGATGTATAAAGGGATTGGTCTTGTCAACTGAGTAAATGAGAGTTAAAGGAGGGCTTCCACACAGAAGAAGAAGGTGATATATTTGTTGGATAGAAGAAAAACAATTATCTACAAATTATAAGTCATATACCTTTTTCTTGATCTTTCTATCTATCAAACCCAAGGTTCTTGGATTCAAGACTAATGGACTGGTTTTTGGTCTGTATTTGTATTATTATTATTAAAATAAAGTTGGAAATCATGGAATGTACAAAGAGAATTTATGTATTTTTAATTGAAACATAATCACTTTACAATATTGTGTTGGTTTCTGCCATGTATCAACAAGAATCTGCCATAGGTATATGTATGTCTCCTCCACCTTGAACCTCCCTGTCACCGCCCACCCTTTCTCACCTCTCTAGGTTATCACAGAGAATTGAATTTGAACTCTATGCCTCATACAGTAATTTCTACTGGCAATCCAATTTTACATACGGTAATGTGTGTGGTAATGGAAGTGACAAATAGGTTCAAGGGATTAGATCTGATAGAAAGAGTGCCTGAAGAACTATGGACAGAGGTTCCTAACATTGTACAGGAGGCGGTGATCAAAACAATCAACAAGAAAAAGAAACACAAAAAGGCGAAATGGTTGTCTGACAATGACTTACAAACAGTTACGAAAAGAAGAGAAGTGAAAAGCAAAGGAGAAAAGGAAAGATATTCCCATTTGAATGAAGAGTTCCAAAGAATAGCAAGGGGAGACAAGAAAGCCTTCTTAAGTGACCAATGCAAAGAAATAGAGGAAAACAATAGAATGGGAAAGACTAGAGATCTCTTCAAGAAAATTAGAGATATCAAGGGAACATTTCATGCAAAGATGGGCAGAATAAGGGGCAGAAATGGTATGGACTTAACAGAAGCAGAAGATATTAAGAAGAGGTAATAAGAATACGCAGAAGAACTATGCAAAAAAGATCTTCATGACCCAGATAATTATAGTGGTGTGATCACTCACCTAGAGACAGACATCCTGGAATGTGAAGTCAAGTGGGTCTTAGAAAGCATCACTACAAACAAAGCTAGTGGAGGTGATAGAATTCCAGTTGAGCTATTTCAAATCCTAAAAGATGATGCTGTGAACATGTTGCACTCAATATGCCAGCAAATTTGCAAAACTCAGCAGGTGCCACAACACTGGAAAAGGTCTGTTTTCAATCCATTCCCAAAGAAAGGCAATGCCAAAGAAGGTTCAAACTACCGCACAATCACACACATCTCACATCCAAGCAAAGTAGTGCTTAAAGTTCTCCAAGCTAGGTTTCAACAGTTAGAAAAGGCAGAGGAACCATATCAAATTGCCAAAATCCATTGGATCATAGAAAAGGCAAGAGAATTCTAGAAAAACATCTACTTCTGCTTCAGTGATTACGCTAAAGCCTTTGACTGTGTGGATCACAACAAACTGTGGAAAATACAAGAGATGGGAACACCAGGCCACCTTACCTGCCTCCTGAAAAATCCATATGCAGGCAAAGAAGCAACAGTTAGAACTGGACATGGAACAATGGACTGGTTCCAAATTGGGAAAAGAATATGTCAAGGCTCTGTCTTGCCACCCTGCTTATTTAACTTATATACAGAGTATATCAGGCAAAGTGCCAGACTAGATGAAGCACAAGCTGGAATCAAGATTGCTGGCAGAAATATCAATAACCTCAGATATGCAGATGATACCACCCTTGTGGAAGAAAGTGAAGAAGAACTAAAGAGCCTCTTGATGAAATGAAAGAGGAGGTAGAAAAGCTGATTTGAAACTCAGTATTCAAAAAATGAAGATCATGCATCTGGTCCCATCACTTCATGGCAAATATATGGGGAAACAGTGACATACTTTATTTTCTTGGGCTCCAAAATCACTGCAGAAGGTAACTGCAGCTGTGAAATTAGAAGATGCTTGCTCCTTTGAAGGAAAGCTATGACCAACCTAGGCAGCATGTTAAAAAAGAGAGACAATATTTTGTTGAGAAATGTCTGTATGGTCAAAGCTATGGTTTTTCCAGTAGTCATGTATGGATGTGAGAGTTGGACCAGAATGCAAGTGGAAAATAAACACCGAAGAATGGATGCTTTTGAATTGTGGTGTTGGAGAAAACTCTTGAGAGGCCCTTGGACCTCTCAAGGGCCTCTTGAAAGGAGATCAAACCAGTCAATCTGAAAGGAAGTCAATCCTGAATATTCATTGGAAGGACTGATGCTGAAGCTGAAACTCTAATACTCTGGTCACCTGATACGAAGTACTGTCTCATTTGAAAAGACCCTGATGCTGGGAAAGATTGAAGGCGGGAGGAGAAGGGGATGACAGAGGATGAGATGGTTGGATGGCATCACCGACTCAATGGACATGAATTTGAGCAAACTCCGGGAGTTGGTGATAGACAGGGAGGCCTGGCGTGCTGCAGTCCATGGGGTCACAAAGAGTCAGGCATGACTGAGCGACTGAACTGAAAGTGAATGGTTCAGTGTTACTCTCTCAATTCATCCCACTCTCTCTTCTCTCCACCATGTCCACAAGTCTGTTCTTTATGTCTGTGTCTCCATCGCTTCCCTGAAAATAGGTTCATCAGTACCATCTTTCTAGATTCCATATATATGATTAATACATGATATTTTTCTCTTTCTGACTTACTTCTGTATAATAGGCTCTAGGTTCATCCACCTTGTTATAACTGAGTCAATATGTTCTTCTTATGGCTGAGTGATATTCCATTGTGTATATGTACTACAACTTCTTTATTGATTCATCTATTTACAGACATTTAGACATTAAGGTTGCTTCCATGTCCTAGCTACTGTAAATGGTGCTGCAGTGAACGCTGGGGTGCATGTGTCTTTTTCAATTATGGTTTCCTCTGGTATATGGCCAGTGGTGGGATTGTTGGCTCATTTGGTAGTTTTATTCCCAGTTTTTTATGGAATCTCCATATTGTGCTCCATAATGACTGTATCAATTAGCATTCCCATAAACAGTGCTACAGGGTTCCCTTTTCTCCACACCTTCTCCAACACTTATTGTTTATTTTTCTTTTTATTTCCATTATTTTAGGAGGAGGGTCAAAGCAGATGTTGTTGTGATTTATGTCAATGTACTGCCTATGGTTTCCTCTAAGAGCCTTATGGCCCCTGGCCTTACATTTAAGTCTTTAATCCATTTTTAGTTTATCTTTGTGTGTGGAAGTGTTAGGAAGTGTTTTAATTTCATTCTTTTACTTGTAACTATTCAGTTTCCCAAGCACCACTTATTGAAGAGACTATCATTTCTCCACTGTATATTCTTGCCTCCTTTGTCGACAATAAGGTGCCTAAAGGTCCTTGGGTTTATCTCTGGGCTTTCTATATTGTTCCATTGATTTATATTTCTATTTTAGTGCCAGTAGCATACTGTCTTGATGACTGTAGCTTGTAACATAGTCTCAAGTCAGCAGGGTGAATCCTACAGATCTTTTCTTCTTTCTCAAGATTTCTTTGGCTTTTCGGGGTCTTTTGTATTTCCATACAAGTTGTGAAATGTTTTGTTCTAGTTCTTTGAAAAATACCATTGGTAGTTTGATAGGAACTGTATTGAATCTGAATATTGCTTTGCATAGCATAGTCATTTTCACACTATTGATTCTTTTAGTCCAGGAACATGGTACATCTCTCCATCTGCTTGTGGTCATCTTTGAGTTCTTTCCTCAGTGTCTTAAAGTTTTCTGCAAATAGGTCTTTTGTCTCTTTAGGTACATTTATTCTTAGGTATTTTATTCTTTTTATTGGAATGGTGAATGGAATTGTTTCCTTAATTTCTCTTCCTGAATTTTCACTGTTAGTGTATGAGGATGCAAGGGATTTCTGTGTATTAATTTTACATTCTGAGACTTTACTATATTCATTGATTAGTTCTAGTGATTTCCTGGGGGCATCCTTAGGATTTTCTATGTAGAGGATCATGCCATGAGCAAACAGTGAGAGTTTTACTTCTACTTTTCCAATCTGGATCCATTTTATTTATTTTTCTTCCCTGATTGTTGTAGCTAGAACTTCAAAAACTATGTTTAATAACAGTGGCAAGAGTGGGCTCCCTTGCCTAGTTCTTGATCTTAGAGGAAATGCTTCCTGTTGTTCACCATGGAGATTAAAGTTTGCTGTAGGTTTGTCATATGTGACCTTTATTATGTTGAGACATGTTCTTTCTATGCCTACTTTCTGGAGCTTTTTATTTGCTTGTTTTAATCATAAATGGATGTTGAATATTGTCAAAAGCCTTCTCTGCATCTATTGAGATGATCATATGATTTCTATCTTTCAGTTTATTAATACAATGTATCACAATATTGATTTGCATATATTGAAGACTACTTGCATCCCGAGGATAAATCCCATTTGATTATTAAGCAAGATGTGTTTAATGTGTTGTTGGATTCTCTTTGCTAGAACTTTATTTGCACCTATCCTCATCAGTGATATTGGCCTGTAATTTTCTTGTTTAGTGGTATCCTTGTCTAGTTTTGGTATCAGGGTGATGGTGTCCTCATAGAATGATTTTGGGTTTTCCTTCCTCTGAAATTTTCTGGAGAGTTTAAGCAGGACAGGTGACCACCAAAGGGAGTTTTAAAAATTGGTTCTAATTCAAATATTGAAATTACCCATTTAGATAAACTTGAGTAGGTGATTTGACATTTTAGGACCTCCATTTTCTTGCATATAAATTTAGGTAATTACAGCTTCTCTGAAGTTCTATCAGCTTGTGAGATGCTCCAGTGTGCCCCGCCTCTCTGCTTGTGTCGACTCTGAAGCATCAAATAAAGTTCATACTTTCTGTGCTGCTGTTCTCTGCTTAGCCGCTCAGTCAAGTCTGACTGTCTGTGACCCTGTGGACTGTAGCTCGCCAGGCTCCTCTGTCCAGGGGAACCTCCAGGCAAGAATACTGGAGTGGGCTGCATGCCCTCTGCGAGGGGATCTTCCCAATCCAGGGACTGAAGCTGGGTGTCCCGCATTGCAGGTGGAACCTTTACCATTTGAGCCAGCAGGGAAGCCCAAGAATACTGGAGTGGGTAGCCTATCCTTCTCCAGGGGATCTTTCCCACCTAGGAATCGAAAAAGGGTCTTCTCCACTGCAAGCAGCTTCTTTACTAACAGAGTTACCAGGGAAGCCCTCATAGTTTTTGTACTTTTGGGCATTTTGGTGTACAATGAAAGTAAAATAATATGAGTGTAAAGAAACTACCATAAAATACAAGAATGAGAAGTTTTCATTTTCACACTTCAAGGACTACATTATGGATCGCTTTCTTCAATTAATTCTCAGAAAATCTCTCTTGAAAAAACCTGAAACAGTGCAAATTTTTGTTGATATGGTATATATTAGTTCTATAAATCCCACTTGTGTACAACTTAATAAAATCTGTAACTACTTCCTTAAACTCAAACCTTCAAATATGTATGGTACTTTGTAAGTGAATCTACTCACCTAATCAGTTCAGTTCAGTCACTCAGTCATGTCCTACTCTTTGCAACCCAATGGACTGTGGCACGCTAGGCCTCCCTGTCCACAAACAACTCCCGGAATTTACTCAAACTCATGTCCATTAAGTCGGTGATGCCATCCAATCATCTCATCCTCTGTCGTCCCCTTCTCCTCCCGCCTTCACTCTTGCCCAGCATCAGGGTCTTTTCCGATGAGTCAGTTCTTTGCATCAGGTTGCCGAAGTATTGGAGATTCAGCTTCAGGATCTGTCCTTCCAATGAATATTCAGGACTGATCTCCTTTAGGATGGACTAGTTGGATCTCCTTGCAGTTCAATGGACTCTCAAGAGTCTTCTCCAACACCACAGTTAAAAAGCATCAATTCTTTGGCACTCAGCTTTCTTTATAGTCCAACTCTCACATCCATACATGACCACTGGAAAAATCATAGCTTTGACTAGACGGACCTTTGTGGACAAAGTAGTATCTCTGCCTTTTAATACACTGTCTAGGTTTGTCACAGTTTTTCTTCCAAGGACTAAGTGTCTTTTAATTCATGGCTGCAGTCACCATCTTCAGTGATTTGGGAGCCCAAGAAAATAGTCTGTCACTATTTCCATTGTTTCCCCTTCTATTTGCCATGAAGTGATGGAACTGGATGCCATGGTTTTCTTTTTTTGAATGTTGAGTTTTAAGCCAGCTTTTTCACTCTCCTCTTTCACTTTCATCAAGAGACTCTTTAGTTCTTCTCTTTCTGTCCTAACAGTGGTGTCATCTGCATATCTGTGGTTATTGATATTTCTCCCAGCACAGCCCCACCCATGAATAGAAAATAGGATTAAAGGTTTACTAAGCATGGCTCCGCCCTTCAGAACAAGACCCAGTTTCTCCCACAGTCAGTCTCTCCCATCAGGAAGCTTCCATAAGCCTCTTATCCTTATTCAACTCACCTAATAGATACAAAAAAATAATAAGAACAGTAATAGATAATATTTAAGAGCTTATTTTAAAGTAATTAAGAAACTAAACTGCATACCCATGTAATTCACAGCATAAAAATTTAATGATTTTGATAGTTTATTAATACTTCTGTAAATGTAACAATGTAACTAAGATCATGCAACTAAGGTCATGTAACTAAGATCAACAAATGTAACTAAGATCATGGCATCTGGTCCCATCACTTCATGGGAAATAGATGGGGAAACAGTGGAAACAGTGTCAGACTTTATTTTTGGGGCTCCAAAATCACTGCAGATGGTGATTGCAGCCATGAAATTAAAAGACACTTACTCCTTGGAAGGAAAGTTATGACCAGCCTAGACAGCATATTAAAAAGAAGAGACATTACTTTTCCAACAAAGGTCCGTCTAGTCAAGGCTATGGTTTTTCCAGTGGTCATGTATGGATGTGAGAGTTGGACTGTGAAGAAAGCTAAGTGCCAAAGAATTGATGCTTTTGAACTGTGGTGTTGGAAAAGACTCTTGAGAGTCCCTTGGATTGCAAGGAGATCCAACCAGTCCATCCTAAAGGAGACCAGTCCTGGGTGTTCATTGGAAGGACTGATGCTGAGGCTGAAACTCCAATAATTTGGCCACCTCATGCGAAGAGCTGACTCATTGGAAAAGACCCTGATGTTGGGAAAGATTGAAGGCAGGAGAAGGGGACAACAGAGGATGAGATGGTTGGGTGGCATCACCGACTCGATGGACATGAGTTTGAGTAAACTCTGGGAGTTGGTGATGGACAGGGAGGCCTGGTGGGCTGCGATTCATGGGGTCACAAAGAGTCGAACACGACTGAGGGACTGAACTGAACTGAAACGTAAAAATATATGCTTTTATTTTAGTATAATTAGGGTATATTCAAGTACTGACTGTTTATATGGGGCATTAAAAATATGTGATATCTGTTTATTAAGTAATGACTGTCAAACTGCTCCTGAAGTATGTATTGAAGAACACATTTGCTGTTCCTTTTACAATATAAATTAAACACTTCAACTTTTCTTCCACACCAGTTCCACTGAAAATATATATTGATTTCACTGTTTTATTCTAACTATTTGATTATTCATTAAACAACATTTCAGTAATTTTTACTATCTGAAAAATTTATCGAACTTTTACATTGCTACTGATTTTTTATCAAGTACATTTAACCTATCAGACATATAATTTACCATAAATTTCACCTTGTAGTACTTACCCTATTTATTATCAAACTCAAAATTTTTAAATTCAACATCATACAGTCTTTGCAAGAACAAAAGTCCTCTTATTCACCTTTTGCTTTCTCCCACAGTTTCACACATTTTTCCCACATGGCATTACATACTACATAACTTATAGGGTAGGTCTCTATTATAAGAATCCCTGTAATGATGTACATTCATTCTTTGTTTTAGGATGCAGTGATTACTGATAGTCCTACAGTTATAACTGTAATGTGAACTGTGCAGCCGTTGCCAGGTAAAGTGGACTCTTTCAGCACAGTAAGTGTGTAGACATGATTTGGAGGTTTGTTGAATGAAAAAAAACCAAAAACATTAAATGATAACTTGTAACAAAGGAGTCCACATGAATAGGGCTAACCAGAAAACAATAGAAATACATTATTTTGATGTAGTTAAAATCCTCAGAAGGGTTTCTGGAGAAATAATTGAATTTATCTGTAGCTTATTCTTTGATGATTTTTTTTTTTTTTTACACTGCACCATGTGGTATGCAGAATATTAGTTACCCAACCAGAGATCCAAACTGCTTTTCTGGACTGGGAGGACGAGTGTCAATCACAGAACCACCAGGGAATTTCCTGATAATCTACTAAGTGACCTTATTTTTAGTGTTTCATGAATAGTGGACCCTGCATTGTATAAAATGAATGATACTTTTCACTATATAAAGACTGCTCAATTCACATGTAAAACAAGTTTAAGAGTCATGTTGTAATAATTTCAGATAAAAATGCACTTGGAATTTCATTCATAAAAATTAATATATTTAATCTGAGAAATAACAATGACTTGAAGTCTAATAGGTTCCTAAAATTAATAAGCAGTATTCTTCCCCAGTGGTGCAGCAATAAAGAATTTGTCTGCAATTCAGGAGACACGGGAAACACTGGTTCAATGCCTAGGTCTGGACCATCCCCTGGAAGAGGTAATGGCAATCCATTCCAGTGTTCTTGCTGGGAAAATCCTATGGACAGAGGAGTCTGGCGGGTTGTAGGTCCTAGGGCTGCAGAGTCAGACACCATTGGGCAACTGAGCACACACACACTTCAGGTTAATGCAAAAGGCAAAATAACGTATGCAGTGCGTGGGGGTTTGGTGGGGGTGTGTGCGCATGCTTGCGTGCGTGTGTGTGTGTGTGCGCGCGCGCGCGCGCGTGTGCATGTGGGTGCGTGCGTGCGTGGGTGTGTGTGTCTGTGTACGCATGCTCGTGTCCGATTCTTTGCAACCCCATGGTCTGCAGGCTGTCAGGCTCCTCTGTCCATGGCGTTTTGTAGGCGGGAACACTGGAGGGGGTTGCCAGTCCCTTCTCCAGGGGATCTTCTCGGCCCGGGACTGAATCCACGACTCTCGTGTCTCTTGCATTGGCAGGCAATTCTCGACCACCAGCACCACCTGGGAAGCCCTGTTCAATGGATCCAAACAATACATTGAGAAAATGAGTATCTTTGACTTAAAACGTTGAAATTTGTTGTTTTCAGATTTTTTTTTGAAATGTTTTGCTTTGCTCTGTTGTACTCTCATCTATCCTTAATTATTTTATTATATTTCTAATCAATGATATTAAACCAAAACGCTAATGTTTCCCTTGTTCTATTTCACTGATACTGACACAGTTTAAAATGTTGAGGAAATAGACTGAGTTTGTCATATAGCCTCTGGAGAAAATATATATATTAGTTTAGCCCTGTATATATATACATACTAGTCAATTTACATGAATTTTTAGCAGTCTAAAATATTTATGGCGGTCAAATTTTGGTTCCTTGTGTGTTGATATGATGGAAGTCTGTGTTTTTTCTATTGTTTTCAAACTGTGCTTTACTTATGCTTCCTCTGTTTGTTTCAAAAATGATTACTTATTCTTTAGGTGGTATTAAATTAACATGCTTCTTACTCAAATAAAAAGCAAGCCACTAAACTATATTCTATTTTATTTACGTGTCTTCTGGAGCCCAAAACGTACGTTCAAACAGAAGCTGGAAATGTCACCTGCATTTGACACTGGCCAATTGATGAAGACGCTTTGTCCTATTGACTTAACTCCCACACTTAGAACTGTTAGCCATGGCTGCCGCATAGAGTGCTTTTAGCTACAGTGACCTGTGCTGTTATGCGTTTTGGAGATGGTCTTTATCCTCCAAAATAAAGTTGGTGCATCCAAATTTGGAAACTGACAGCGGTAATATTCCCCGGCTAAAGCTGGAGCTTAGCCCTGTTATACTTATTAAAAAGCCTATTCATACAAATTAAATCCATTCCATATCCTGGCCCCTGATGACAGCTCCATTTTTTTCCTTGTCTGGTTTGAATTACCTCAAGTCTGTACCCAGAAAGAATTTATCCCTTTCAAGAGACTTCTCCAAGACTATAATAAATTCACATGGGTCGTCCCATCAATGTAGTGAATTTGCATTATTATTTCATTATGAGTAGGAAAGAAAGCGGATTAGATCTCTTCCAGCATTGGCAGAGCCTAATTCAGCCTGAACACATGATTAAAGCTGGCATTTATGACTATAACTGTCAAAGAAAACTAATTGTAAACTGAGAGCTGTGGATAATCATGGCTTTTGCTATTAAACCATTTCTCTCCTATTTATCACAGAACCGGCTACAGCCCTTACTACTGTCTGCATTCAGCTCTCTGATTACTACGGACCTCCTTACGCAAATGAAATCTGATCTATATTCTCAAATTGAAAACTCTGTGTAAACTTAAGTTCAATCAGGCTTTAGTGTAGATGTCTTGCTTTTTCTTTCCTTCTTAAAACTTTTTTGGAAAAGGTGAAGTAACACCAAGAACACTGAGTCTAAGACACTTCAATCTGCATTGCTTTAATTAAAAACTCTGAAACAGCTGTCTGATAATAAATTTGACACATATGCTATTCGAACTAACTTTCACAAGAGACTCTTAAAAATTATCCCTGATTATTTGCTGTATATATGCTAAGGCTTATAGACTATATACATAAATGTTTGTATATTTTTATATTTATATCTACTTACACAGGTATAAATAGCTATGCACATACAAAAATGCATATAGAAATATATACATACATACATATACAGGAATCCATGGAGGTGCATGCATACATACATACAGACAAATGTATGGATATATCACCAGTAAACATTGTAAGTTCTTAATGATGTAATGAATATTTTTATAATTTCATGGGAAGCTGTATGTGGTAGTGGCTAATCACATAAGCTCTTAAGCATGTCTGTTTAGGATTCAACTGCGTTTTTACCCTTTACCAGCTACACACAGTTATACAACATACTTATTTTGAAAATGTGTAAATATTATTATGAGCAGGATAATTAAATGAAATAATTGCTATAAACAAACTTGCACATAGTAAGTGTTCAATTAGTGTGAGCTTTCAACAATTTTTTTTAATATTCTAGTATTGAAACTGTGGATCACTGTGTCTGTATGAATTTTTATGGAAATATATTTTGAAGTGGAAATACAATAGTGATAACTATAATTAAATTACATGCCTCAATTTTATGGGACAGTTCTAATACATGAATTTGTATTCATCAAAGGCAATTACTTAAAAGCTTAAGTAGCAGAATTTAATTTGTATAACTGCAAAAATTATTTAAGAATAATAAATTGCACATAAAAAGGAAAAAAATAACTTATTTTGTCTAATGATCTGGTCATCAATTCAGAGAATAGTTTCACTGAATCGTATGCAATACTACTGATAATCAATGAAATGAATTGTACGTTGATAAGGCTAGAGAGTGGCCAAGATGGGGAAGCAGAAAGACCCTGAGTTCACTTTCTCTCAAGAGTCCACCAAAATCACAACTATCTGCAGAACGACCTATGATGAAAAAGGTGAAGAAACCAGAAAAGATCCTCAATGATGAAAGACATAGAGAAGGAGCCGCAGCAAGGTGGGGAGGAGAAGCAGACTCGTTACATAATCAGGTTCCATCCTCCTGCAGGGGGCTACCCACAGACCAGAGAATAATTATACTGCAGAGGCTTTTCCATGGGAATGAGAGTTCTGGGTCTCATGTCAGGCTCCCTCATTCAAGGGTCTGGTGCCAGGAAAACGACACTCTGTCAACCTAGAGCATTTGATTTTGAAGGCCAGCAAGGCTTAATTTCAGGAGCTACACAGAAGTGGGAGAAAGGAGACTTCATTCTGAAAGGGCACACACAAAATAGCTTGTGCCCTGGGACCCAGGGCAAAAGTGATGACTTGAGAGGAGGTCGGGTGAGAGCCACCTGCTGGTCTTGGAAAGCCTCCGGGAGAGGCAGGGGTCAGCGGCAGCTCACGCTGGGAGCACAGACACTGGTGGCAGACACGTCTAGCCACACGGACGCTGCTGCTGGCGGTGCCCCCTTAACTCGTTAGGGCCGGAACCTGGCGCCCCCCAGCAGCTCAGAGGGCAGTGACACAGCCCGCCCACCAGAGGGCAGGCTGCCTCAGACTTGCTGAGCCTTCAGCCACCTCCAGAGGTGCCCCTGGGCATGGCCGTGACTCCAGAGGGCCAAGACTCAGCCCTGCCCACCAGGGGGCAGCACTGACCACTCCCACCAGGAGATCTGCCAGACTAGTCTCATCCACCGGGGCGGGGGCAAATACCAGAAGCAAGACAATTAGGATCCTGTGGCCTGTGAGCCAAGAGCACCGACAGCAGGCTAGACCCTGCCCTGAGGCCAGCTGGGTCCTGGACCTGCCCATTATTGGGCCAGTGAAGCTTTCAAGATGCCTCCAGCCTTGTACTCAACTGTGTCAGGAACTAGCACTTCCCCCTCCAACAATCTGAAAGGAGCTCTGGGGTTCCTGGAGTCTGCAGTCAGGCTCCGGCAACCAGCTCTTCCTGCCAGTAGTCTGGCCTTAACCAGAGGATCTGGCTTCACCTGCCAGTTGGTGGACAATAGCCTCACAGTCTTTGGGGCCCTGAATACACTCACCAGTAAAACAGAACTAGCCCTGGGGTTCTGCAGCCATTCACCTTGTGGCCAGGCCTTGCTAAACAAGAGCCAGAAGCAACCACAGAAGGCAGGGCCTGGCAACCAACTGGACGAGGGGACATCCAAGCCTCCCTGATCACCCACAGAGCCAGTCACAGCAGGAAGACCCATGAAGTCTCTCAGCAGAGACCTTGAGAGCTCACAGCCTGAGTGATGTGGACTGCACTGCTGGCATGCAGCGGAGTCTCCTACAGAAGGCCATGTCTGCAAGGTCAAGGAATGTACCTGACCTATCACAGGCATAAAAATACAAAGAGCAAGTTAGATAAAATGAAGTAGCAGAGCAATGTGTTCCAAACAAAGAAACAGTTAAGATCCCAGAAGAAGAACTAAGTGAAGAGGAGATGGGGTTCAGAGTTAGGATTAAAAATATGATCAAAGGACTGGGTCCTCAGAGTGAGATGACTGAGATGCGAAGTTGTGAGTTTGTTTTTCTTTTTTTTTTTTTCAATAAGAGTTAGAAAATATAAGGATCTGCCAAACATAGATGAAGAATACAATAACTGAGATGAAAAATACACTAGAAGGAATCAATAGCAGACTAAATGATACAGAAGACTGGATCAGGGAAGTGCAAGGCAGAGTGGTGGAAATCACTACCACTGAATAGAGAACAGCAAAAAAAAAAAAAAAAAAAGAATGAAAAGAAGAAACAAGAGACCTCTGGTAGAACAAGTGCATCACTAATATTCACATTATAGGGGTCCCCAGAAGTAGAAGAGGGAGATAAAGGGCCTAAGAACATATCTGATGAGATAATGGCTTCAAATTTCCTTATCTTAGGAGGGAAACAATTACCAAACTCCAGGAAGCAGAAAGAGTCCCACACAAAACGAACTCAGAGAGGAACACACCAAGACACATTGTAATCATGACAAAAATTATAGATAAAGAGACAATATGAAAAGCAACAAATAACATACAAAGGAACTCCCATTGGCTAGCAACTGATTCTTTTTTTACTTTTTTAGCAGAAACTCTGCAGGCCAGAAAGGAGCGGCATGATATACTTAAAGTGATGAAACAGAAAAACATACAGTGAGGGAAATTCTACACAGCAAGGTTCTTGTTCAGATTTGATGGAGAAGTCAAACGTTTCACAGACAAGCAAAAGGCGAAAGAATCCAGCACCACCACATCAGCTTTACAACAAATGCTAAGGGGCTTCTCTAGGCAGAAAAGAAAAAGCCGTAACTAGTAACAAGAAAATTATAAAATGAAAAGCTCACTGGTAAAGACAAACACACCATAAGGGTAGGGAAGCATTCACACTCCACGCTATCAGGAAGGGTAAAAGACAAAATAGTAAAGTCATGCGAATCCTCGATAAGAAGCTAAGGGAGCAGCCTCCATGGTGGCTTGGAGCTAAAGGACTGCCTACCAATACAGGAGACACAGGATGGAGCCCTGCCCTGGGAGGATCCCACATGCCATGGAGCAGCTAAGCCTGTCTGCAGCTAACCACAGTTGAGCCTGGGCTCTAGAGTCCAGGACGCACAGCTGCTGAGCCCACATGCCACAGTTCCTGAAGCCTGAGCACCTTGGAGCCCATGCTTCCCGAGAGAAGCCACGGCAGTGAGAAGCCTGCACACCGCAGGTGGAGGGTGGCCCCCTCTCCACAGCTACGGAGAGAGCCCTTGGAGCCATAAAGACCCAGACAGTCAACGTTTAAAAAAGCACTTCAGGGATGCACAAAGTGTAATATATATGTATATTAAATATATACATGCTGCTGCTGCTGCTAAGTCGCTTCAGTCGTGTCCGACTCTGTGCGACCCCATAGACGGCAGCCCTCCAGGCTCTGCCATCCCTGGGATTCTCCAGGCAAGAACACTGGAGTGGGTTGCCATTTCCTTCTCCAGTGCACGAAAGTGAAAAGTGAAAGTGAAGTCGCTCAGTCGTGTCCGACTCTTAGAGACCCCATGGAATGCAGCCTACCAGGCTCCTCTGTCCATGGGATTTTCCAGGCAAGAACACTGGAGTGGGTTGCCATTTCCTTCTCTAATGCATGAAAGTGAAAAGTCGTGTCCAACTCTTAGCGACCCCATGGAATGCAGCTTACCAGGCTCCTCTGTCCATGGGATTTTCCAGGCAAGAGTCCTGGAGTGGGTTGCGATTGCCTTATCCGAAATATATATATATATATATATATTACTGCTATCCAAAATATCATGGTAACCACAAACCAAAAATATATAACAGATATACAGACAAAAAGGAAGCCAAACGTAAAACTAGAAATAGTCATCAAATCACAAAAGAACAAGAGAAAAAAAGGAGAATAAAGATCTGCAAAAACAAATCCAAAACAATTAACAAAATGGCAATATGAACATACATATGGATAATTACCTTAAATGTAAAAGAGACTAAATGCTCCAACCCAAAGACATACAGTGGCTGAGTAGACTCAAAAATAAGACTCATGCATATGCTGCCTACAAGAGGCTCACTTCAGATCTATAGACATAAATAGACTGAAAGTGAAGATATGGAAAAAGTATTCCATGCAAATGGAAATCAAGAGAAATCCAGGATAGCAATACTTATATAAGAAAAAAAATTAGTTTTAAAATCCTGTTAAAAGAGACAAAAAAGGACACTACATTAGGTGAAGCGGTTAATCCAAGATGTGCTTATAATTGTAAATACATACGTAATGACACAGAAGCATCTCAATATATAACACAAAGACAAAGGAGAAATTGATAGGACTTGACAATATTAGTGGGGAACATCAGTGGATAGAGCATCCAGACGGAAAATCAGTAAGGAAACACAGAATTGTATACATATTACACCGAATGATCTTAGCAGATATATAGAGAGCATTCCATCTGAAAGCAAAAGAATACATACTCCTTTTAGGTACACACGGAACATTCTTCAGGATAGAGCAGAGGCTGGACCGCAAAGCTGCTGCTGCTGCTAGGTCACTTCAGTCGTGTCCGACTCTGTGTGACCCCATAGACGGCAGCCCACCAGGCTCCCCATCCCTGGGATTCTCTAGGCAAGAACACTGGAGTGGGTTGCCACTGCCTTCTCCAGCGCATGAAAGTGAAAAGTGAAAGTGAAGTCGCTCAGTCGTGTCCGACTCCTAGCGACCCCATGGACTGCAGTCTACCAGGCTCCTCCGTCCATGGGATTTTCCAGGCAAGAGTCCTGGAGTGGGTTGCCATTGCCTTCTCGGACCGCAAAGCTAGCCTAAGTTAATTAAGAAAACTAAAATCACATCAAGCATCTTTTACAGACACTGCTACGAGGCTAGAAATCAACTACAAGGGAAAAAACCAAAAAACAGAAAAAAACGCATGCGGGCTAACCAACCAATGGATTACTAAAGAAATCAAGGAAGTCAAAAAATACCTGGAGACAAATGAAAATGAAAACACAATGATCCAAAATTTATGGGGCCTAGTAAAAGCACTTCTATGCAGGAAGTTGGCAGCAACAATTTCACCTCAGGAAACAAGAAAATCTCAAATAAACAATGCAATCTTACACCTAAAACAACTAGAGTAAAACCCTTCTAAGGGTCAATGAAGACAACATTTTATTCACAATTTAACATTTAATTCAGCAATATTGAATCTGGAATCTATGGGCTATAAGATTCTGTACTATGCCAAGTTGTACATTTAACCTAGTCAATGAATAATTAAAATAATTAGCTTCTACTGTAAAAATGATATTAGTTTAAAATCAGTAGCAGAACATGTCTGCAATATTAAAAAATTGAGATTTTTGAGTCAAATATTTGTGTTACTCTTTTGCTAATGAGATAAGAAGCCTTTTAAAACTATCCCGTTTCATGACCTTCCTGATAAGTCTTTGCATTTGTGTATTACCTTTCCATCTGTGTGTGTGTGTGTGTGTCTGTGTTTTAGTTATTCAGTTGTGTCTGACTGTTTGTGACCCCATGGACTGTAGCCCGCCAGGCTCCTCTGTCAATGGAATTCTCCAGGTAGGACGACTGGAGTGGGTTGTCATTTCCTACTCCAGGGAATCTTCTAGACCAAGGGATTGAACCTGCATCTCCCACAGAGAAGGCAGATTTTTTACTGTCTGAGCCTCCAGGGAAGCTCTCCATTTCTGTGCATGAGCATAAATATTTTGGCAGTTATATTAATTATGTACCTGTACTGTGTGTGCCACTTATTCACTTATTACTAGTTCATAAACACGGATCTGTATTTTTATGTAACCACTGTATTATAATTTAAACAACCTCTTAAAATGCCACTGAGTCAACATTTTTTATATTTTACTTGAATGATATCTTACTCTTATAAGACTTTTATACTGTTTTCAACTTGTTATGTATCCAGAGCACTACAAAAAAAAACTCGGAGCGTATATCTTTGCTTGAATTATTTATTTGGGCTCAATTATTTAGAATCTGATGACATTTTTGAAAGGTATGAAACAGTCATTACTTAAAAAAAATTTTGCCATATTATTCTCCAAAAGGATGGTATAAGCAATAAGGCTTTAACTAATAGTTTTATAGTGTCATTTGGTTTATATTTATTATGTTGTTAATTTGTAAATAAATATTAAAATATATTTCTTAATGAAATACAAAGACCAAACATAACAAATCAACAATTATGAAATCAGGTTCATTCTCTGTATATACACTGGGTGACATCTAATTTCTTGGTTTGCACTATCTGAGAGCCTGCACTTTGCTTATGAAGAACATTGATAAATAAATTATATGCTAGCATTTCAGAAGTCTTAATTTCATATTAAAATGAAAATCTAAGTCAACACCTCTGTAGCAAACTTTTCTCAAGAAATCAAGCATCACTAAATATAATACTAACTTCTTTAATTGAAGTTAAAATAAAAAAATAAATAAAAAGGTGCTTATTCTAATGTACAAAAGAACATTTTTGTATACCTTTCAAATTATCACTAAAGCTTATAATGTAAGTAGCTCAAAATATATACACATACTTCCTAATTCAGATGATAGCATGCACAGATAAAAATTATTTACCCAATAGAGCTGGCATCAGTTTGAAAGAAAGAAGCATAATTTTCTCACAATGATATCACAAATTCCTGAAATTCAGTGATGATTTATTAACAGATTTTTACTAAAATGATTCTCAGTTGTACTTTGTTTAACTTTTCTACATGAGACAAATTTCAATGTAGAATTATATATAGTTCTTCCTTGTGTCAAAAACTCTCAAATCTCTCATTAATGTAAAAAGAATTAATTCTGCCAAAGGGTCTAGAGTATCAAAAAAATTACTGAAAATGTTATTAAACATTTGTATGCATACCATTTATTATATATTTGTCAGAAATATAGCCCTTCACTATTTTTATTCATTGATCATCATTAATGATACTTCTACAGATGAAGAGATATGCAAGTAATTTATCAAATATGCTAAAGCATAAAAAGGATTGAAAATGGAAAAAGAAGTTATAAATTTTATTATGTTCTCAAGAATATATGAACATAATTTCTCAGAAAATGCAATAGATATAACCAGAATATCATTGGATTTAAGAGGAGTAATATGTCATTGCTCAGCTATAGTCCAAAGCCCACTTTTACATTATTAAACTAAAGAAAATATATACCCCCAATAAGAGTAAGAAAAACTGAAGTCCCCCAAAATTGAATAAGATCCTAGGAATTTAGCAAGTCTTCAATGACAGTGACTAAAAATTACTATGCTCCACAGAAGCTTTCATGACTTCAACAGAGGTCAATGTAATGGGGACTAAGTGACATTTATAGTTGATGTAAGAACTCTTGATGCTTTGACTTAAATTAAGAACTGGTGGCTATACATAGAAACTTTTTTTTTCTATAGAAAGAAATTTAAATAAAATCTTCTGTAAAGAGAGCCTTAGCAGTACAGAGTTTTGATAGGATACCATGAAAATATTTATTTTTGTTATTGTCTTACTTTCATTTCTAAACAATGTGAGTCAAAATCATACATATTAAAACAAAACAAACAAACAAACAAAAACTCTGTCTTTACAGCCAATTGCTACCAAGGGCCCACAGGCCTTCATTATGCAAATTCTGAGTGCCATAAAATGCAGAAGACTTATTTTCTAAAGAGGTAAAAGAGGGTATCTATCCAAAGGAGGCCATTCATATCTGAATAGTATGAATTGCACATACTCTACAGAAAACAAAGGAATCAGCAAATACATTCTGGAATGAGTACAAGTCCTTCCTGCCTCTGTTTTGGAAACACTAACAGTTATTCTTTAGACAGGGTACTAGAAGATCATTTTTTGAAAAACACAGAAACCTAAGAGAAAACACTATAGACATTAACATTGGGAGTTTCCAGCTGATTTAGCTAAGGAAAGCAAACATCGAATAAATCAAAGAAAGAAGTACCTTTCGGTAAACTGTCATCCAATAGTACACTGGGGCCAACTAACTTTGGGACAAGAGCCAACTGCTAGTATCTTCTCCCTACTCCTCATTCAGTGCCTACGTGTTGGTAACCCTAAACTATTGTTGGTACCGTGAAACCCACTGAAGAAGGAGTTCACAGGGCCTGGGCTCCACCTCAGGCCTGTCCACGCTGATCACGCTCGGCCACCTCTCCAACAGACTGTGAACTCTGTGTTTAGTGTCTATGGAAACACCAGAAGGATAAGACCCCCTCCAGACAGGGGAACCTTGAAGATCGTATCCAGGTTACTCCTCACCTAAGAGAACACATACACTAGTCACCTGTTCCTCCAGACAGGCCATCAATTTTTCTGTACTTGTTGGAGTGTAACCTCGGGCTTATTGATTATTGGCTAATTGTTTAACTGTCTGAGCACATGGCACATGAATGATGGGGTTATTGGGATTGTATTTACCCTCCTTTGTTTATGTAAGTCTCAAGGAATTTGGGGTGGTGTGTTTGGACACTTACACATGGGGTATACAAGATTTTCACAAATGCTGGTTGGGGTCCTTGGCTAAGAGGAGACTCTGCCTTGGGCCCGCTGGTGTAATAAGCTTCACTCCACTATCTGCATTGTCCTTCTGAGTGAGTTGGTTTCCCGGAATGCGTGGCTACACCACCACCATGGTGGAAGAATTTTATACCATTTAAATTGGCTAACTAAAAAAATACAACATTAACCTTGACTGTCTCCGAGATATACTGCAACTATTAGGTCCACAAAAAGAGGATTCCATATTTACAATAAAGAAAAATCAGAAACCAAAGTCAAGCTTTCCAGAATTAAAATTATGAAACTGGAATAGAAAAATGCCAGAGAATTTTTGGAAAGATTCTGCTCCCCCAAACAAGGACAAAACAAATTGGAATAAAATATAGGACATAAAATTTTAAAAAATTAAACTGCTAGTCTAGTTGTTCAAAATCCTAGCAGTAGAAAGTCCAAAAAGACGCAGCAGAGAAAATTGAGTAAAAAAAAAAAAGCAAAATAATGCATTAGTACTTCCAAGATTTAAAGTTAATGTGTTTCCTATTTGAAGGTTCTTGACCATGGGTGAAGACTTATGCACACCAGGATATATCAACATTAAATTTCAAATAATATTTTAAAAGTTTCCTCTAAAAGCAACTCGTCTCAGAAGAAAATCTCAAAGAAAAGAATAATTTTTACTGTTTTAATTTTAGGGTGGAACACTTGAAGGTAAAAAGAACGGTAACATCAAGTTACTTAGCAAAAATGATATCCAATCCAGATTTCTGCATCTAGTTAAACTCTTTACAAAGATTTTGGCATTGTTGTTCAGTCACTAAGTTGTGTCTGACTCTTTGTGGCGCTGTGGACTACAGCACACCAGGCTCCTCCGTCTTTCACTATCTCCCTGGGTTTGCTTATATTCATGTCCAGTGGATTGGTGACGCTATCTAACCGTCTCACACCCTGCCACTCCCTTCTCCTTTTGCCTTCAATCCTTCCCAGCATCAGGGTCTTTTCCAAAGATTCAGCTCTTGCCATCAGGTGGCCAAAGTTTTGGAGCCTTCAACTTCAACCCTTCCAATGAATATTCAGGGTTGATTTCCTTTAGAATTGACTGGTTTGATCTCCTTGCCATCCAAGGAACTCTCAAGAGTCCTTTCCAGCACCACAATTTGAAAGCATCATTTCTTTGGTGCTCAGCCTTCTCTGTGGTCTAACTCTTACATCTGTACATAGCTACTGGAAAAAACATAGTTTTGACTATACAGACCTTTGTTGACTGGTCTGTATAGTGATGTCTCTGTAGTGATGTCACTGTATTTTAATACACTGTCTAGGTTTGTCATAGCTTTCCTTCTAAGGAACAAGTGTCTTTTATGGCATGGCTCATAGCTTCATTGATTTACACAAGCCCCTTCACCATGACAAGGCTGTGATCCAAGAAGCAGGTACAAAGTTTAGGATAAAGAAAACTTTGGACAGGTAGCAAAGACTGTAGACTCCTCAACCAAAATGAGAAATCAAACAAAAAATTTTAAAGGGGGAATACATGTGATAGGACCCAGAAATCAAGGAATTCAAATACGGCAGAGTGGCAAAGGGAGACTCCAGGATGATGGTGAAGCAAGAATCTTGAATTCTTGTATTCTACAGGTAGAACAAAGTCCAAATTGAAGCTGGTAAGAGGAAGCACGTAGAGACTCTTTAAGAAGAACACTGACAATACACCCGCTAACTCAGAATGTATTTCAAGGAGATTTGGCTGGATATGTAAAGTTGCGTAATAGAAAACTATCTAAAAAAAAAAAAAAAAAAAAAAAAAGAGCAAGAGGAAATAAGATAAAATTCACTCTGAGGAAAATAAGAAGTTAAGGAAATAAAAGAAATAATAAATAAGCTAAGGAAATAAAAGAAATAAATAAAATTATGCTCCATGGCTCAGTGGTGAATAGCATTTATATAGTTATCATTTTAAACTCTAGATAATGTTCTTAATGAGAAGGCCGTCAGCTCTCATCTCTGGCTTACTCTGAGGAGCTATACAAGCAAGTGAAGTCAAAAGGAGAAATGGATATCAACTGGTTGGTTGAGTGTCAAGCTTGTGCCCCAGAAGGAAAACAGATCTCCTTTGTAAAGACTGGGAGACTTATCTAGGGAAATCTCTGTCCATTCATTATCTGATAACTTAGCTAATCAAGCAGACATTTCAGTGTCCACATGTGACAAACAACACTGATTTTACAGAATTAGTTCAGAATTATTTTTAAAAATAGTGGTTGAGTACCTACTGTGTTCTGGTAGGTGGTGGTTACAATAAAGATAACTTAAAACATACTTCAAATTTTCCAAGTTGAAAAGTAGTAAGGAAGGAAGGCTTTTAGTACACTGTGATTTAGGAAGAGTTAGAAGTTTCCTGGGCTTCTCCAGTGACTAAATGGTAAAGAATCAGTCTGCAATGCAGGAGACACAGGAGACGCCGGTTCAGTCTCTGGGTGTGGAAGATCCCCTGGAGGAGAGCATGGCAATCCATGGCAGGATTTCTTGCTGGGAAATCCCACGGACAGAGGAGCCTGGCAGGCTACAGTCCATGGGGTCTCAAAGAGTTGGACAGGAGTGAAACGGCTGAGCATGGGCAGGAGAGGTTTACTGTATGCTGAAAGTTTATTAAAAGACATACTTAGAAACAAACAAACAACAAAAAAAGACCAGGTTTTTCTGTTTGTTTGAATTGTCTGATTAATTTCATTTCTTTCCTGTTTATTTTTTTATTTTTTTGCCTAAATGCATTGTAAACACATCTATCTTATGAGTTACACAAATATTTTGTTTAAAATAATACAGTCTGATTCTACTTCATTCCTCCCATTCTGCCATTTTATCATGTTTCCTTTGGGCATTTGCTCTCGTAATTATCTAGAGCACTATACAGGCCTGTGATGCCCGTGAGGACTTTGTAGATGGATGTCCCTGTCTTTCTAGTAAAATCATTAATCCATCCTTTATGTTGGTGTAGTAAAAGAAGCATCAGGCATAGAATATCTGAGAGGAAAAAGTAAAAGTGTTCGATTTGTCAAGGTCTAAAATAAACCAAAAGCATGGAATAGAAAAAAAAAACCCACATAATTTAACCAACAGGTGTTAATGAGAAATGACAAAGATATTTTACTGATAAAGAAGTAGATACATACCTCATCAATTAAAAAAAAAATAAAGCCTATCCTTTCCAGTGAGATTTTTAGATATAAAAGTAAAAAATATAATATGCCATCCATGTGCTCACTTCCAGACACAGAGAAATCCAGATGATCAGATGTAATAATAATACTGAAGTTTAAGAGTTCAGTGAAACTTTGTATGCAGAAAGTCTGCTGCTCAGAAAGAGCTCACAAAGTGTAGTTTGACTTGAGTATGCTTTTTAAAATATGCTATCAATTAAAATGAAGGGTATTTCATATCCAGTTCCAAACTTCTGAGTTTTCTAGAACAATCTGAATAACTGGCACATTGGACCCAAGCTGGATTGCAGAGCACTTTTTAGCTTGCCACCTTCCTTGTCAATCTGTAATGACTCCCAGGCATCAGACCAAGTCTTAGTTCACATGTAACCTTGTGTTTCCTCTGTTGCTTTTCTTCTCCTTGGACAAACAAAAGTGGAACATAAAAGAGAAGGTTTCAAAGAAATCAGAGTGAGCACTTTACTGTGGAAATGAAGAATATTCTTCATTTTTATTATATCAAATATGTGTGCCCAGAAACTGCAAGATAGCATTTTCATAAATCCAGCTATCAAGCCATGAAAAGCTAGGTAGGACCTTTAAGTAAAAGAAGACAAAATGAGAAAACCACATACTATGTGATTTCAGCTATATGACATTCTGGAAAAGAAAATGATGTGATGGAGATAGTAAAAAGATCAGTGGTTGCCATTGGTTGGGGAGGCAAGGGAGAGTTGAATAAGTGGAACAAAGAATATCTTTAGAGCAAAGAAAATATCATGCATGATGCTGTAACAATGAATTCAATCATTATATGTTTATCCAAATCTGTGGAATGTGCAACACCAAGAGTGAATGCTAATGTAAACCATTGGATTTGGGGTGGTTATAGTGCGCCAGTGTAGGCTCATCAATTGTCACAAATGTGTATATCTGGTGGGGGCTGTTAGTAATGGTGGAAGCTATTAATGTGTAGGGCTGGAGGTATATAGGAAATCTCTGTACCTTTCTGTCAATTTTGCTGTGACCCTAAAGCTCTTCTAAAAACTCTCTTTGAAAAACAAAAGCAAGAAAAAAAAAACAAAACATTGCTTTTTCATCTTATTGTACATGGATGTAGACATAAAAGATGCCAATCATTTCAAAGCAATAAAACTGGTTCAAGTTAAAAAAAAAAAAAAGAAAAACAAAAGCAAATACTGAGTACATTTTCAGTGCAATGAGAAGTGTGATGAAACCTCAGGATTCTAATTACCACTGCATGTGTGCATGCTCAGCCACTCAGTCATGTCAGACTCTGCAATCCCAGGGACTGTAGCCCACCAGGCTCCTCTGTCCACGGGGTTTTCCAGGCAAGAATACTGGAGTGGGTTGCCTTTTCCTACTTTAGGGGATCTTCCCAGCCCAGGGATTGAACCTGCATCTCTTGCATTGGCAAGCAGATTCTTCACTACTGTGCTGTCTGGGAAGACCCTAATTACCACTGAGTGATACCTAAAGCATCTGAGACCAAAGGAACTATTTGTGGAAGCTTCAATAACACTTCTATGGGAAAGAGCAAGGTTAGTGTACCTTCTAATGGTACAGCTCAGAAATCTCCAGCAAATATTCACTCTTAGAAGGGAGATCCACTCTAACCAGGAGCTACTCTGAGCAAAATGGGCATGGTAAAAGACTAACGATGGTCCAGAGATGGCAGATGTCAGAGAGTAACAGCAAAATAAACCCTGAACAATGAATGCATCACCAAGGAAAACTAATGCTGTCATCCCTATATTTAGCACTCAAGAAACCAGAGATACAGGATTATGGAAGAGCCCTCTTAACAAGATAATGTCTTAGGAGGGTCAACTGTACAGAAATTCCATATTTTATAGCAGATTACTGCTAGAGTCAGAGAAGAAGTATACACATATGTGTGTGTGTCTGGAAAGAGAGAGTGAGAGAGCAACAGAGACGCAATTTCCACCACAAAACATTTACAAAGAAATAACCATTGCTTCCACAAAAAAAATCTAATTATATTTGGTTTCACAAGAAATACTGTGAAATGTTAAAGACCCAAAAGACTTTTTAGAACACAGGAAATAAAGAAAATTTCTAAATTCTTCTCACGCTTCAAGCATAAGCTTAATAATGATTTTTATTTTAATCTTAAAAAGTTTAAAAAGACAAGTATATGGGTAATAAAGAAACAATCTAAATGTCTGTTATTGGATGAATGGTCAAAGAACAGTAGTTATATGTGTAATGGAATATTACTAACCCTTAAAAAGGACATTCTGCCATTTGCAACACAAACCTGAAGGGTATTTTGCTAAGTGAAATAATTCAGATGTAGAAAAAAAAATACTGCATGATCTTACTTTAATGTGAGATTGCATTACTTTACTTACTTTAGTAATCTAAAATAGTCAAATTAATAGAAGCAGAGTAGAATGGTGGTTGCCAGGGGCAGAAGGAAGGGGAAAATGAAAAGGTGTTGCTCAAGGAATACATTTCCACTTTGCAAGATGAGTAAGATTATAGTCAACAATATTGAATTTCATACTGGAAATTTTCTAAGAGGTTAGATCTTAAATCTTCTCACCATACACACAAAAATATGTTAAGTATATAAGGAAATGACTGTTAATTAGCTTGGTTGTGGTGATTATGTTACCATGTATATCAAATCACCAAATATAAATCAAATATAAACAATTATAATTGTTTATTACACTTTAATAAAACTGTAAATAAGTAAGTAATGGGTTTTGATGTAATAATATCCAATAAGGATTAGCAGGTAGCTCAAATGGTAGAGTCTGCCTGCAATGTGGGAGGCCCAGGTTCGATCCCTGAACTGGGAAGATCCCCTGGAGAAGGAAATGGCAACCCAGCCCAGTATTCTTGCCTGGAAAATCCCATGGATGGAAGAGCCTGGCAGGCTACAATCCATGGGGTAGCAAACAGTCAGACACGACTGAGTGACTTCACTTTAAACAACTTCAATATCCCATAAAATACTAGCAGAAACCCAGGAACACTTAAAAGCATAATATAATTTAGTGGGGTTTACTCCAGGAACAAATTAGTTCAATATTAAGGTTATATATTAACATAATTTACCTTCTTTATAAAGTACCAAAATATCATCTGAGCATTTCTGTAGATGCTGAAAATTCTTTTGACAAAATTCAATTCTCTGAATCATTAAAAAAACTCAAAAATTGAAAAAAAAAATCAGTACAGATAACAGTTTTCTTACCATGATGATATATTAAGTTCAACACAAAAGCTACTTATTACACAAAATGGGTAGACACTACAAACTTTCCCACCAAAATCAGGAATAAGATAAGGATATATTCTACTACCACAATTATTCAAAAACTGTTGCCATTATCCAATAACATTAGGAAAAATAGATAAAACGAGTAAATACTGAAGGAGGTTAACTAACATTTGCAGATGACTTGATTTTGCACTAGGAAAGTGAAAGAGAATCAAGAGAAAATAACTTACTATGGTACTAAGACAAAAATTAGCATATAATAATAGCTAATTATATAAAACATCAATAACCTTCATGTACTCCAATAACTACAAGCCATAAGAAATATGATGGAGGAAATATTCCATTAATATTAGTAATGAATAAGATAAATTGGATGTAAAACAAACTTTGCAGGAAATTTTCAAATCATATGTTAAAAATATCTTAAAATGTTTCTGAATGACACAAAAGTTGTAAACAAATGGAAAAGGTCTCCATTTTCTTGGAAAAGTCTCAGGATCATCTTCTTGCCCATTCCTCCCATTATTTCACCTATTTCATGTTATGCTACTTAAAAATGCCACCAGGATTTTACCAGTAATTAGCTGAAATTACCGTTCATTATCTTTTGACTACTTTTTTATTATTTTAAACTATTTACTTATTGCTGGAGTATAATTGCTTTACAATGCTGTGTTAGTTTCGGCTGTACAGTAAAGGGGATCAGTTCTGTGTACACATGTATCCCCTCATTCTGCACCTCTGCTCCCCCTAGCCCAACCCAGCCTACCCTTCTAGGTCATCCAAGAGCACAGAGCTGAGCTCCCCGAGCTATGCACATCTCAAATAGAGAGCTAGTGGGGAGCTGCTGCATACAGTTCCCTACTAACTTCATCACCCACTTCAGACCCACAGGAGACTGCCCTTCTCAGCCCCTCGCAAGTACAGGGTCATCTGAGTCATCGTGGACCATGAAATACAAAACCTGCTTGTGTCCCTTCCAGCCTAAGCCACTAAAACGCCAGTAGGTATGGCTATTTGTCTCTTCCATTTCGCGACAGTCTTGGAAGAGGATTTTTGCTGAGATGGTGGGCCTAAAGATTGGAGCAATCTGGATCACTAAGTTATATTAATGAATAGAGCTATTCTGTAAATTATTTAGACATAGTAGAAATTGTGGGAATAAAATAAGACAGTAAAATAAGGCAGATTATAACAGAGCAAACATTTTTGTTTAAACCAGTGAAAATTTATGATTGTTTGTTATCACTACTTAATCATCTTATTATTTTGATTAATATGGAGGGAAATTAATATCAGAAGTGATGTATTTTTGTAAATCAACAAAATGTGTGGCATTAACTTAGTACAAAATTATTACAAATATCTTAATATATAAATATAATGAGTCAACACTTCATTTAAAATACAAAACTTTTTAGATTAGATTAAATGTGATATGACATTTATAAAACAAATAACCAAAAGAAATGAAAGTATAAGATAAAGCTATCTTGTCCAAATGCAAACAGAAAGACAATATCATGTTTATATTTAACACAGTAATGGTGGACCTAGGTAATGTTGGATGACAAGAAGGAATGAAAGGTATAAAACTGTCAAAGACCCTAAAATACTTTAAAAAATCTTTTGACATTCACAATTACTATGGTTTTTATAACAAGAACAAGAGATCCTACTGACAAATTGATACTAATAAAAGTGATAAGCAAATTTTCTGAACATAATGTAATTTAAAAAATAAAATTGCATTTTAATATACTATCAAGAGCCACTTAAAATGTATAAAATATCATTTAAAAAAACAGTAAGCATTATAAAGTGTCTCAGAATATCTCTAAAACAACTGTGCAATAATCTTTATGAAGAATATTAAAAACTTTGTTGAAAGACATTAAATATAATTACTATAAAGAAATATATAACCTATGTGTTAGAAGATAAACATCTGAATTATATAGTAATTAGCCTCATATTAATTCATATATTTTTCACAATTCTAATAAAAATTCAGTTTTTAAAAATTTGGCAAGTGGATTCTCACCACTATATGGAAAAGAAAATGTATAAAAACAGCCAAGAAAATTTTGTAGAACAATTCTGTGAGGCATAAGGAAGCAAATATTTTGTGATACACAGCTCGAAAAGTCAATAGTATCTTAGGCAAAAACATCTTTGTGCTGATTAATTGTCTATAATTAAAAACAATAAAATTTCAACTTCAGTAAATAGCAAGCTTTACAGAATTAATAAAAATATATAAAATAATATATTGCTTTGGTATAGAAGGATATTGTAAACAAGATGCAAAATAAATACCCTAAAAATGGGTAATTCTAATTCATTAATTGGGTACAAATTGGAGAGCATCTTGGCAATATTTAGTAAGATAAACCAAAATCTTTAAGATGAACTCATCTTATGACATGAAAATTACATGTGAAGTTACAGAAATAGAAAATCTTTTACGTATATGTATTGAGAGACACAGACAAGAATGTTTCCAGTAGTTCTGTCTTAAAATAGTGAAAAAATATGGAAATAACTTAAATGTCCAATGTCCATCAGCAGGGAAATGGATATATATAAACCACAGTTATTCATACAGTGGATTTATACAAAGAAGTGAAAATAAATTACTTATTGTTTATATAATAATATAAATGATTTTCAGAAATGTAACCTTGAAAAAAGTTGTATATTGGTACATATGTATGAATATTGATTTTATAAAAGATATTTTAATAAAATAAAAATACAGAAAATACTCATATATATGATCTTAGGTAAAAATGTAAAAATAAATAGATGGGAATGATAACACCAAAATTTTGGAAAATGGTTAAATATTACAAGGGGAAAAGAAGATCTGTGACTGCAGCATTGATGGTTTCAACATTTTGTGTAAGCTGGATTGGGGATACACACTAATTTTTAATCTTTAAGCATGTCTGATGTAGTTCATAATATTTTTAAAGAGAATTTTCAATGTTTAATATTCATTAAATATGAAAAATTCAACTATCAAACTTAATGAATTTTTAAGAATATACATGTATATATATATGTGTGTGTGTGTATATATATATATAAAATGCTAAGATGCTCAGCATCACTTATGAGAGAAATTATGAGAGAAATGCAAATCAAAACAACAATGATGTGTCATCTCACAACTGCCAGACCAGCCATCATCAAAAAATCTACAAACAGTAAGTCCTGGAGAGGGTATAGAGCAGGGGAACCCTCTTACACTGTTGGTGAGAATGTAGATTGGTACAGCTACTGTGGAGAACAGCACACGGGTTTCTTAAAAATCTAAACATGCTTTGAGGGGGTGCTTTCAAGGTGGAAGAGGAACGAGACGAGGGCATCAACTCCCTCTCCATGTCTCCAAATACATCAAAAACACACCTGCATGTGGAACAACTCCTACAGAACCCCTCCTGAAAATAATGGCAGAAGATCATAGGCCTCCAAAAAGGCAAGTTAATCTCCATAGAATCAGTATGTGAATTTCTTGGATGTTCTTGTCTTTTGAGTGCTGCTTCCATTTGTCTTGGGGTTTTTTTCCTGTCCATACTTTTTTTCTTTATATGACTTCCGTGTGTGTTTTTGTTTTTCCTTTCTTTCCTCTCTCTCTTTCTCTCTTCTGTGCTGTATGGCTTGTGGAGTCCTGATGTTACAAAAAGGGGTCAGACCTGAAACTCTGAGATGGAAGACCCACATCCATGATGTTGGACCACCAGAGAACTCCCAGCCCCAGGGAACGTTAACTGATGAGAGGCCTCCCAAAGGCCTCCATCACAACACTAGGGCCTGGCCCCACTCAAAGGCAAGCAAGCTTCCAGGGCTGGAAGACACACGCCAAATCATCAGTAAAACAGTCAAACAACACTGTCTATTAGCACACAGACTGCGCAGAGCCATACCTAGCCCACAGACACCCAAAAACACACCACTGGGTGCAGCACCGCCCTTCAGAGAGACAAGATCCAGCTCCACCCAACGGAACACAGGCAGCAGGCCCTGCAAACCAGGACCCATCACGGACGCTAGTCCATCCCCACCCACTGGGGGCAGAGCCCACAAATAAGAGGAACTACAGCCTTCAACCTGCAGAAAGGACACCCCACATACAGACAATCAAACAAAATGAAGAGAAAGAGAAACATGCAGCAGAGGAAGGAACATGGTAAAAGCCTACAAACTGAAACGGAAAGTCACTCAGTCGTGTCCAACTCTCTGTGACCCCGTGGACTGTACAGTCCATGGAATTCTCCAGGCCAGAATACTGGAGTGGGTAGCCTCTACCTTCTCCAGAGGATCTTCCCAACCCAGGGATCAAACCCAGGTTTTCCTCATTGCAGGTGGATTCTTTACCAGCTGAGCCACAAGGGAAGCCCAAGAATACAGCAAATTAGGAGGAAAGAGGCAATTTCCCTGAAAAAGAACTCAGAGTGAGGATAGAAAAGATGATTCAAAACTCTGGAAATAAAATGGAGGCACAGATAAACAGAATGAAGCCAAGGATCGAGAAGTTACAAGAAATATTTAACAAGGACCTAGAAAAATAAAGAATAGGCTATCAGCAATGAATAACACAATAACTGAGATTTAAAAAAATAATAAAGGGAACAAAGAACAGAATAATTTAGGCAGAAGAATGGATAAGGAAGTTGGAAGATTAGGACACTGAAAATAACTGAGGCAGAGCAGAATAAAGAGAAAAGAATGAAAAGAAATGAGAACAGCCTCAGAGACCGCTGGGAAAACATTAAGAACACCAACATTTATATAGGGGTTTCATCAGAAGAAAAAAAAAAAAGAAAGGATATGAGAAAATATTTGAGGAGACTGTAAGTTGAAAACTTCCCTAACATGAGAAAGGAAATAGCTGCCCAATCTAGGGAGCCCTGAGTGTCCCATACAGGATAAACCCAAAGAGAAATATGCCAAGACACATATTAATCAAACTATCAAAAATTAATTAAGAGTAACTAAGATGCAGAGTAGAAGGATGTGCGCTCACCTTCTTCCGTGAGAACACCAAAATTGCAACTAGCTGCTGAACAACCATAGACAAGAAAATGTTGGATACCAAGAAAACAATACCCCACATCCAAGGGCAAAGGAGAAGCCCCAATAAGATGGTAGGAGGGGCGAAATTGCATTTTGAATCTAACATCATACTCTTCAGAGACACTCGGAGGGTGCAAATAAAACCTTGTGCACCCCAGGACCCACGGAATGGAGCGGAGACCTCAGAAGAGACTGAGCCGGACATGCCCGTGAGTGTCTGAGCATCCCCTGCGGAGGCACAGGGCAGCAGCGGCCTGCCGGGGGCACAGGGGCTCGGGCTGCCCCAGACCTGGGAGGTGCGGCGGGTGGCATAAGTGCTCTTGGAGGAGGCTGCCTCTAGCCCCACCACACGGCCCCTGAGCAGACGGCCCAAAAGCGGAAGACGATGACACCTGGTCCTCTCACTGTTGCTGAAGTCCTAGGGCCCAGGACAGACTGCGACGGAGACGCCCCAAGGGGTTTGACTTTGGAGGCCAGTGGAATTTGATCACGGAACTTCCACAGGAGTGGGGAAACGGGCTCGTGGAGGACAGGGCAAAACCTCATGCGCACCAGGGCCCAGGGGAAGGAGCAGCGACCCCGCAAGCGACTGAGCCAGACTTCCCTGTGAGTGTCTGGGAGTCCCAGTGGAGGCGTGGGCAGACAGCGGCCTGCGCGGGGTCAGGGGGACTAGGTACAAGTCACGAGAGCCGCAGAAGGCTGGCGTGAGCCATTTTGAAGGAGGTTGTCAGCCCACTGCCATTACCCTGACCATAGTTTGGTCTGAGGTCAGACTACAGGGAGGGAACACAGCCCCCACGTACCAGCAGAAAATTGGATTAAAGATTTACCAAGCATGGCCCTGACCACCTGAGCAAGACCCACTCTTCCCCACAGCCAGTCCCTCCCACGAGGAAGCTTCCACAAGCCTCTTATCCTCATCCATCAGAGAGCAGACAGAATAAAAACCATAATCACAGAAAACTAACCAAACTGATCACCATAGATCACAGCCTTGTCTAACTTGATGAAACTATGAGCCACGCAGTATAGGGTTAGCCAAAACGAACAGGTCATGGTGGAGAGTTCTGACAAAAAGTGGCAACTGGAGAAGGAAATGGAAAACCAGTTCAGCATTCTGGCCCTGAGGACCCTTGGCAGTATGACAAGGCAAAAAGATACGACATTGAAAGATGAACTCCCCAGGTCTGCCAGATGCCCAATTTGTACTGGACATGAGGGGAAAGAGCTCCAGAAAGAATAAAGACACCGAGTCAAAGTGAAAACACCACCCAGCTGTGGCTGTGTCTGGTGGGAGAAGTAAGGTCTGATGCTGTCAAGTACAATATTGCATAGGAAGCTGGAATGTTACATCCATGAATCAAGGTACATTGTAAGTGGTAAGGAAATAAGGAGATATAAGGAGATAGCAAAAGTAAACACCAACATTTCAGGAATCAGTTAACTAAAATGGACCGGAATGGGTAAATTTAATTCAGATGACTATTATATCTATTACTGTGGGTAAGAATCCATTAGAAGAAATGGACTACCCCTCACAGTCAACAAAAGAGTCTGAAATGCAGTGCTTGGGTGCACTCTCAAAAACAACAGAATGATCTCTGTTTGTTTCCAAGGCAAACCATTCAATATCACAGTAATCCAAGTCTATGTCCCAAGTACTAATGCTGAAGAGGTGAAACTGAACATTTCCATGAAGACCTACAAGACGGTCTAGAAATAACAACAAAAAGATGTCATCTTCATCATAGGGGTTTGGAGTACAAAAGTAGGAAGTCAAGAGATACCTGGAGTAACAGTAACAGGCAAGCTGGGCCTTGGAGTACAAATTGAAGCAGGGCAAAGGCTAACAGAGTTTTGCCAAGAGAATGCACTGGTCATAGCAAAAACCCTCTTCCAACAACACAAGAGAAGACTCTACACATGGACATCACCAGATGGTCAATACTGAAATCAGATTGATTATATTCTTTGCAGCCAAAGATGGAGAAGCTCTTTATACTCAGCAAAAAGAAGTCCAGGAGCTGACTGTGGCTCAGATCATGAACTCCTTATTGTCTAACTCAGACTTAAATTAAAGAAAGTAGGGAAAACCACTAGACCATTCAGGTATGACCTAAATCAAATCCTTTGTAATTATACAGTGGAATAGATGCAAGAGATTATATCTGATAGAGTGCCTGAAGAACTATGGATAAAGATTTGTAACACTGTTCAGGAGGCAGTGATCAAAACCATCCCCCCAAAAAAAGAAATGCAAAAGGCAAAATGGTTTTCTGAGGGGGACTTACACATAGCCAAGAAAAGAAGAAAAGTGAAACACAAAGGAGCAAAGGAAAGATATACCCATCTGAATGCAGAATTCCAAAGAATAGCAAGGAGAGATAAGAAAGTCTTCCTCAGTGATCAGTGCAAAGAAATAGAGGCAAACAATAGAATGGGAAAGACTAGAGATCTCTTCAAGAAAATTAGAGATTCCAAGGGAACATTTCATGCAAAATGGGCCCAATAAAGGATAGGAATAGTATAGACCCAACAAAGGCAGAAGATATCAAGAAGTGGTGGCAAGAATACACAGAAGAACTATACAAAAAAGATCTTCACAACCCAGATAATCATGATGGTGTGATCACTCACCTACAGCCAGACATCCTGGTATTGTGAAGACAGGTTAGCCTTAGGAAACATCACTTCAAACAAAGCTAGTGTGGGTGATGGAATTCCAGCTGAGCTATTTTAAAACCTAAAAGATGATGCTGTGAAAATGCTGAACTCAATATGCCAGCAAATTTGGAAAACAGCAGTGGCCAGAGGACTGGAAAATGTCATTTCTCATTCTAATCCCAAAGAAAGGCAATGCCAAAGAATTACTTTGTGCAGTTCAAATTACTGCACAATTGCACTTATCTCACTCACTCACTTACTCAAGCAAAGTAATGCTCAAAATTCTCCATGCTATGCTTCAACAGTGCATGAACTGAGATCTTCCAGATGTTCAAGATAGATGCAGAAAAGGCAGAGGATTAATCACATCTTAGTCACAAATCAACCTTGGTAGATTGAAAAATATTGAAATTGTATCAAGCATTTTTTCCAACCACAATGCTATAAGATCATATATCAACAAAAGGAGAGAAAAAAAAAAAAAAAAACAATTAACAACACAAACATAAGGAGCCTAAACAATACACTTCAGAGTAATGGAGTGGTCTTTGAAGAACTCAAAGACAAATGAAAAAGTACCTAGGAAAAACATAACAATGAGAGCATGATAACTCAAAATCTATGGGATGCAGTAAAAGTAGTGCTAAGAGGCAAGTTTATAGCAATACAAGCATACATCAAGAAGTAAGAAAAAACATGAAAAAAAAAACCTAACCTGGCACCAAAAGCAAATAACAAAAAAAGAGGAACAAAAAGACTTCCAAAGTTAGAAGAAGGGAAAGAATCACCAAGATCAGAGATGAAATGAATGAAAAATAAACAGAGAAAATAGCAAAAGTTAGTAAAACTAAAAGCTGCTTCTTTTTTTTTTCCATTTATTTTTATTAGTTGGAGGCTAATTACTTTACAATATTGTAGTGGTTTTTGCCATACATTGACATGGTTCGTTGAAAAGATTAAAAAAAAATTGACAAACCATTAGCCAGACTTATCAAGAAGAAAAGGGAGAATACACAAATAAATAAAATTGGAAATGAAAAAGGAGAAGTTACAACAGATAAAATAGAAATACAATGGATCATAAGAGACTACCATGAGTGATTATAAGCCAATAAAATGGACAACCTGGAAGAAATGGGCGAATTCTTAGAAAAGTATAACATTTCAAAACTGCACCAGGAAAAAATAGAAAATATGAACAGAAAAATCATAAGCATTGAAATCGAAACTATGATCAAAAGTCTTCCAACAAACAAAATCCCAGGGCCAGATAGCTTCAAGAGCAGATTCTACCAAATGTTTAGAGAAGAGCTAATACCTATCCTACTCCAACTCTCAGAAAATTGCAGAGGAAGGAAAACTCCCAAACTCACTCGATGAGGCCACAATCACCCTGATACCAAAGCCACACACAGACAGCACCAAAAAAGAAAATTACAGACCAATATCACTGATGAAAACAGATGCAAATATCCTCAACAAAATTCTAGTGAACAGAATCCAACAACACATTAAAGGGATCGTATACCATGATCAAGTGGGATTTATCCCAGGGATGCAAGAATTCTTCAATATATAAAAATCAATCAATGTGATAAACTATATTAACAAACTGAAGGACAAAAATCATATGATCATGTCAATAGAAGCAGATAAAGCTTTTAAAAAAATTCAACACTAATTTATGATAAAAAACTCACCAGAAAGTAGACATAGAAGGAACATATCTTAACATAATAAAGACCATATGTGGCAAACATACAGAAAACAGAAAGTGAAGAAGAACTAAAGAGCCTCTTGATGAAAGTGAAAGAGGAGAGTGAAAAAGTTGGCTTAAAGCTCAACATTCAGAAAACTAAGATCATGTCATCCTCTCCCATCACTTCGTGGCAAATAGATGGGGAAACAGTGGAAAGAGTGGCTGACTTTATTTATTTTTATTTTTATTTTTTTTGGCTCCAAAATCACTGCAGATGGTGATTGCAGCCATGAAATTAAAAGACACTTACTCCTTTGAAAGAAAGTTATGACCAACCTAGAAAGCATATTAAAAAGCTGAGACATTACTTTGCCAGTAAAGGTCCATCTAGTCAAGGCTATGGTTTTTCCAGTAGTCATGTATGGATGTGAGAGTTGAACTGTGGAGAAAGCTGAGCGCCGAAGAATTGATGCTTTTGAACTGTGGTGTTCAAGAAGACTCTTGAGAGTCCCTTGGACAGCAAGGAGGTCCAAGATCCAACCAGTCCATCCTAAAGGAAATCAGTCCTGGGTGTTCATTGGAAGGACTGATGTTGAAGCTGAAACTCCAATACTTTGGCCACCAGATGCAAAGAGTTGACTCATTGGAAAAGACCCTGATTCTGGGAATGATTGAGGGCAGGAGGAGAAGGGGACAACAGAGGATGAGATGGCTGGATGGCATCACCAACTCAATGGACATGGGTTTGAGTAAACTCTGGCAGTTGGTGATGGACAGGGAGGCCTGGCGTGCTGTGGTTCATGGGGTCGCAAAGAGTCAGACATGACTGAGTGACTGAACTGAACTGAACTACTATGAAAACATTTCTTTTAAGACCAGAAACAAGACAGGGGTGCCCACTGTCACCACAATTATTTAAAGGTTTTGGAAGTCCTATCCATGGCAATCAAAGAAGAAAAAAGAAGTAAAATGAATCTAGATTGGAAAAGGAAGAGTAAAACTCATCTTTTGCACATGACTGGATACTACACACAGAAAATCCTAAAGATGCCACCAGGAAATTACTAGAGCTAATCAATGAATACAGCAAAGTTTCAGAATATAAAATAAATACACAGAAATCGCCTGCATTCCTATACGTTAACAATGAAAAATCAGAGAGAAATTAAGGAAACAATTACATTCACCCTTTCAACAAAAAGAATAAAATACCTAGGAATAAACCTATCTGAAGAAACAAAAGACTTGTATGTAGAAAACTATAAGACACCGATGAAAGAAATCAAAGACAACACAAGCAAATGGAGAGATATACTATATTCTTGGATTAGAAGATTCAATATTGTGCAAATCACTATACTATGCAAAGCAATCTACAGATTGCATGTGATTCCTATCAAACTACCAATGGTATTTTTTACAGAACTAGAACAAAAATTTTCACAGTTGGTATGGAAATACAAAAGACCCCAAATAGCCCAAGTGATCTTGAGAAAGAAAAATGGAGCTGGAAGAATCAACCTTCCCGACTTCAGCCTTTACTACAAAGCTACAGTCATTGATACATTTTGACACTGCACAAAAACATAAATATAGACCAATGGAACAAGATAGAAAGCCCAGAGATAAACCCACACACCTATGGGCACCTTATTTTTGACAAAGCAGGCAAGAATATACAAATGGAGAAAAGACAGTCTCTTCAATAAGTGGTGCTGGGAAAACTGGACAGCTACCTGTGACTGAATGAAATTAGAATGCTTCATAACACCACAGACAAACATAAACTCAAAATGGATTAAAGACTTAAATTTAAGACCAGAGACTATAACACTCTTTTTTTTTTTATTTTTTATTTTTTTTATTAGTTGGAGGCTAATTACTTCACAACATTTCAGTGGGTTTTGTCATACATTGATATGACTATAAGACTCTTAAAGGAAAACATAGGCAGTACACTCTTTGACATAAATCACAGCAACATCCTCTTTGACCCACATCCTAAAGCTGAGCACCGAAGGATTGCTGCTTTTGAACTGTGGTGTTGGAGAAGACTCTTGAGAGTCCCTTGGACTGCAAGGAGATCCAACCAGTCCATCCTAAAGGAGATCAGTCCTGGGTGTTCATTGGAAGGACTGATACTGAAGCTGAAACTCCAATACTTTGGCCACCTGATGTGAAGAGCTGACTCATTAGAAAAGACCCTAATGCTGGGAGGGATTGGGGGCAGGAGGAGAAGGGGATGAAAGGGGATGAGATGGCTGGATGGCATCACTGACTCGATGGACATGAGTTTGAGTAAACTCTGGGAGTTGATGATGGACAGGGAGGCCTGGCATGCTGTGGTCCATGGGGTCACAAAGAGTCGGACATGACTGAGTGACTGAACTGAACTGAACTGAACTGAATTAAATATAAAAGCTTTTTTTGAACAGCAAAGGAAACAATAAATGAGATTAAAAGACAACTGTCAGAATGGGAGAAAACAACTGACAAAGGGCTAATCTCCAAAATATATAATCAGCTCATACAGCTTGATATCAGAAAAACAGCCCAATCAAAAATTAAGCAGAAGACCTAAACAGACATTTCTCTAAAGAAGACATACAGATAGCCAATAAACACATGAAAAGATGCTCACCATCAGTAATTATCAGAGAAATGCAAATCAACATTACAATGATGTATCACCTCACACCAGTCGGAATGGTCACCATAAAAAAAAAACTCTACAAACAATAAATGCTGGAGAATATGAATCCCTCCTACACTGTTGGTGGGAAAATAAACTAAAATAGCCATTATGGAGAACAGTACAGAGAATCTTAAAAAAGGAAAAGATAGTAATATACCTACCATGTGACCCAGTAATCCCACTACTAGGCATATACCCTGAGAAAATCACAATTCTAAAAGACACATGTACTCCAAGTTTCAACAGATGAATGGATAAAGAAGATATGGTACATCATACATACACACAGTGGAATATTTCTCAGTCATAAAAAGGAATGGATTTGAGTCAGTGGTAGTGAGGTGGTTGAACCTAGAGCCTCTTATACAGAGAGAAATTTCAGAAACAGGAAAACAAATGTCATATATTAACATATTATCTATGGGAATGTAGAAAAATAATATTGATGAACCTATTTTCAGGGAAGGAATGGAGGGGCAGATGTAGAGAATGGACTTGCCGATCCAACGGGGGAAGGAGAGGCTGAGACAAATGGAAGAAGTAGCATCGGCATATATACACTGCCGTGTGTGAAACAGACAGCTGGTGAGAAGCTGCTATAAAAAACAGGGAATGCAGCCTGCTGCTCTGTGATGACCTAGGGGGTGGGGGAGGGAGGGAAGTTCAAGGTGGAGGGGCTGTATGTATAATTATGATTGATTCACATTGCTGTATAGCAGAAACCAATAGAACATTGTAAAACAATGTTTCCACAATTAAAGAATAAATTAAAAATATCAACAATTAATCTCAGCATTCTCACTACCGGATATAAACCATGAGAAAACCACAACTTAAAAAGACACATGTGCCCAGGGTTCACTGCAACATTATTTACGATAACCATGTCATGGAAGCAACCTAGATGTCCATTGCATGGATAAAGATGTGGTGTATACAATGGAATATTACCCAGCCATAAAAGGAGATGAAATTGAGTCAGCTGTAGTGCTGTGAACGAGCCTAGAATATGTCATATTAATGCTGATGTATGGAATCTAGAAAAATGGTACTGATGAATCTATTTTCAGGGCAAGATAAGAGGCACAGACATAGAGAATGGACTTTTGTACACAGAGGGGGAAGGAGGAGGGGATGAACTGAGAGAGCAGCGTTGCCATATACACATTACCACGTGTAAAATAAATAGCTAGCAGGAAGATGATGTGTAGTGTAGGGAGCTCAGCTCAGTGCTCTGTGAGAACCTAGCAGGGTTGGATGGCTGGTGGGCATGGGCTGAAGGCTCAAGAGGGAGGGGATATCTATGCACCTATGCCTGATTCAGTTAGAACTGGACATGGAACAACAGACTGATTCCAAATAGGAAAAGGAGTACGTCCAGGCTGTATATTGTCACCCTGCTTATTTAATTTATACGCAGAGTACATCATGAGAAACGCTGGGCTGGAAGAAGCACAAGCTGGAATCAAGATTGCTGGGAGAAATATCAATAATCTCAGATATGCGGACGACACCACCCTTACGGTAGAAAGTGAAGAGGAACTAAAAAGCCTCTTGATGAAAGTGAAAGAGGAGAGTGAAAAAGTTGGCTTAAGGCTTAACATTCAGAAAACTAAGATCATGGCATCTGGTCCCATCACCTCATGGGAAATAGATGGGGAGACAGTGGAAACAGTGTCAGACTATTTTTTTGGGCTCCAAAATCACTGCAGATGGTGACTGCAGCCATGAAATTAAAAGACACTTACTCCTTGGAAGGAAAGTTATGACCAACCTAGATAGCATATTAAAAAGCAGAGACATTACTTTGCCAACAAAGGTCCATCTGGTCAAGGCTATGGTTTTTCCAATGGTCATGTGTGGATGTGAGAGTTGGACTGTGAGGAAAGCTGAGCGCTGAAGAATTGATGCTTTTGAACTGTGGTGTTGGAGAAGATTCTTGAGAGTCCCTTGGACTGCAAGAAGATCCAACCAGTCCATCCTAAAGGAGATCAGTCCTGGGTGTTCACTGGAAGGACTGATGTTGAAGCTGAAATTCCAATACTTCAGCCACCTCATGCGAAGAGTTGACTGGTTGGAAAAGACCCTGATGCTGGGAGGGATTGGGGGCAAGAGGAGCAGGGGAAGGCAGAGGATGAGATGGCTGGATGGCATCACTGACTCGATGGACATGAGTTTGAGTAAACTCTGGGAGTTGGTGATGGACAGGGAGGCCTGGCGGGCTGCGATTCATGGGGTCACCAGGAGTCAGACACGACTGAGCAACTGAAGTGAACTGAACTGATGCCTGATTCATGATGTTGCACAGCAGAAACTAACACAACATTTTAAAGCAATTATATTCCCAAAAAAAAGATAAAAATAAAAAATCAGAATAAAATAAAGTAATATAAAAAAAGGTGGGTTAATACTGATGTTTATGCCATAGGATTGTTGGAAGAATTTAATGAGAATACATATAAAGTTCTTAGCACACTGTGATTACTAGTATTTAATAAACATTTACCTGTTGATATAAATATATGTATAAATGTATGGGTTTGTGTGTAGGATAAACTAATTTTTAGGAAATGTTTTTTTTTAAGTCATAACAAATATTTTGATGGTTATTACTGAATATCAAACCTGAATAATCCATAAGTATTTTTAAAGGAAGAATTAATTCTTTAAGAGAAAACTTAGGACCGATTATAGTCCCCAAACAGTAGATGAGAGGATGAATGGAATGTTATATAAATGTGAATTTGTAAAAGTTATGTTATGCCTTCAATTTCTAAAGTGAGAAAGCAAAAGGTATATGTTATATTCATCAGAAGACTTCTATTTTGTTAGAGACTGGTAGGCTAGGCAATTGAAAGAATATAATGATGATTCAAGAACATGAGATCAAGAGATGATTGACTCAAGTTTAAATAACAGCCAGTTACCTATCCTTGAACTTAATTTAGCTACACCATTCTGACTTGTCCTTTGTCTTTCAAGTAAGTATCAAAGCTAAAATTGCTAAAAATATGAGCATACATGAACTATCCTTGTCAAGGTAACTTTTAAACATAACGAACATGCTTTGGCAAACCTTGGTAAGCACAGGTCATTTCGTCAAGCGATTCTGTTACAGGATCTTGATGGCAACCTTGATTTCAAACCATTATGCTTGAGCAGTTGCTGCCTAATAGGAATTTACCTCTATTAAATTGAATCAGAAAATTTCTGCCTTCTTCACAAGATGATTGAAATGAAATATTACGTTTAGAATTGACTGGTATTGGAGATTTCTGCTTTAAAATGCCACCTGACTACAAAAATGTCTGATGCAACCTTTAACAATTCCCACCATCAATAATTTTGAGGTTTAGAAAAATGCAAAATCTTTGATAGTCTAAATGGTTACTGGTTAAAAACCTATTTTCTAAATCAGGGAATTCACTCTAAAACTTCATGACCTATAATTATGGTACGCATATGCTTCTTATAAAAGACTAAAATTCAAAAGACAGAAAATAGTTTGTAAATTTATTTCTTAGAGTCAGTAGTACTGCAGATACATCTAAGGTGGCCCATGTTATCCTTGCCTCATAGTATTTATGATCGTTGCTAAGCAATATAATGTGACCAAAGTGATGGGATATTACTCCCATGATCAAATTCCCTTATATAAGACTTTGTCTTGCTAGCAAACTTTCTTTAGAAACTCTCCTGTTGACTTGAAAAAGTAAGCCCTCATTTTAGGAAAGCCCTACAGTAAAGAACTACAAACAGTTGGAGGAGCTGAGGGTTACTCCTAGCCAAGAGCCAACAGGAAGGAGGTGCCCACTGTCCCACAACCGTAAGAAAACAAATGCTGCCAGAAACTGAGTGAACTCAGAAGTGGATTCTTCCCCAAGCAAGTTTTCAGATGAGAACACTGCTGTAGCCAATATCTTGACTGACCATGTCTGGGGACTTAAGCAGAGGACACAGATAAGCCATGCCCAGATTCTTGGTGGGAATTTTGAGGCAATAAATGTGTGTTGTTTTAAGCTGCCAAATTTGTGGCAATTTATAATTAAGCAACAGGCAACTAATAGAGATGGTGACTAGAAGATTAGGAAGCCTTGTACTTCTACATGTTATATTAATAGTCCTAAGTAGTACTCTAGGTGGGACAGGTAAGGGGGTTGAAGAACATCTAGGATAGCAGAGTATGCCTGGGCATGAGTTTTTTGATTCATGAAAGAAGTGAAAGTGTTAGTCATTCAGTCATGTCTGACTCGCGATCCCATGGACTGTAGCCCACCAGGCTCTTCTGTCCATGGAATTCTCCAGGCAAGAATACTGGAGTGGGTTGCCATTCCCTTCTCCAGGGGAACTTCCCAACCCAGGAGTCAAACCCAGGTCTCTTGTATTGCAAGTGGATTCCTTACTGTCTGAGCCACTCCATGGGTAAGTTCAAATATCAGAATAATGCACTCGAAGTGGAAGAGATTCCTTGATTAACATAGAATTGCTACTCTTGATGATCATTACAGGTCATTGTGTTGGAATCTGTGCATGTAAACTTGTTTTCCAGTTATCAGTAGGGGAAGAGAGCCAATAGCACCATATAGCTTAGAACTGAGGTTGGCAAACTATTCTTTGCAGTCTAAATGTGGCCTCTTCTCTATTTTTGCAAATACAGTTTCATTATAAAACAGCCATGATCACTTGTTTACATATTGTCTTTGGCTGAAATGTTGGAGCTGAGTAATTGGGACAGAGACTGTATGATCTGCAAAGTCTCAAATATTACTGTCTGACTCCCTGCTAGACAAGTTTGCTGATCTCTTGGTTAAAAAGTGAGATAAAGCAGAATTTTCCTACATATGTATACACCCTTTGGCAAATATTAAATCTAAAGAGATCTTATTTAAATGTTAATAAGAAAAATAGAATCCTGAAAACATACTGTAATTTAAGTAATAAAAGTAGCTCTATGAAGGCACATGGAAATATTACACATACGAAAATGAAGAAATATTCAGCATAAAAAATATTAGAACAAATGTTTTTGAAAAAAATTAATCAAAGATGTGACATCAGAAATGTTTTTAGAGATGAATAAATTGACCTTTTTTCAGATTAAAAATAGTAGAATTCACTAGTTTTAAGAAGAACACACTGAATTTTTAAATTCCACACACATACAAACACACTCAAGAGGGAAAATACTACAAAAATAACCAGGTTGAAGAGACATGTTGCATATACCACTATGGCAATCGGCTTCTCTTCTACAATGATAAGCTGAGATTAAAACTGGGGAACTTTGAAATATAAAGGCTTGTAATATTTTTATATTGACCCAACTTGATTTCCAGAGGTACAAGCCAATAAAGTACATAATCAAATGTTTAGATATTCAGAATATATAATTTAAATATTAATTTTGTGATAATTATAAATTAACAAAACATGAATACTTATGAACAGAAAACTTAAACTAGAAAAGAACTGGCAATGAACACTGAAACAAATTTTCCATATTAGAAGCTAAGTAAATGTTCCAAACGGGGTTAAAATGGTAAAAAAAAAATGTGTTTCAAATAAATAATGCCATTACAAGTTATCTGCTATCTAGAAAGTATTAATAAAGACAACATGTTAAGTGGTTGGGAGACTGTGAGGCTGTAACTAGATGGCATAGTATAGAATGACATAACACAGTAAGATAAGTTAGGTAGCCTTTTAAGTAGGAAAAATAGGCTATGTTATATATAAAATATGCCCCTTACATATTTTATTGTTGGGTATGAGTTATCCCTACTCATATCAGGACTGGAAGGATACAATCAAGTTATTATCAGCATTACTCCCATGTTTAAGAATTATGGGAAATTTATGTTCAGGTTTAACTTCTCTATCTTTTCTAAATTTATCAAAACCAACATATAGTATTTTTCAAATAAAGTCTATTATAAACATATTGGAAATGAATATATAAAATATTTATTTTGGATATTAGTAACATTAGACATGAATTGTATTTTTTAGCATTTAATGTAGTTTTAATAAAAGTCAGGACTACTTTGACATAAAAAAAAAAAGTCATTGTGTAACCAGTTCAGAGTCCCATTACTGTTTTATAATGAAACTGACTGCCTTAGAACCTGGTATAAATTTTATTTGGTAATGAGGAATGTCAGTGTTTAATAGCAACACCATTTCTGTCAAGTTATTCGTTCAAAAATTGGGTTATGGATACACCAAGTTTGAGAAACAGTTGCTTAGATAGTATTAGCTCTCTTTTAAACTATAACGCTTTGCTTCTAAAACACTCACAAGTATGAAATAATATACATGGTCACCATGTTTGTAATGCCAGATCATAATAATTAAAATTCATTTCGGACAAGTAGGTCATGATCAGTCACTCAGTCATGTCTGACTCTTTGTGACCCCATGGACCGCAGCACACCAGGCCTCCATGTCCATCACCAACTCCCGGAGTTTACTCAGACTCATGTTCATCGAGTCAGTGATGCCATCCAACCATCTCATCCTCTGTCGTCCTCTTCTCCTCCTGCCCTCAATCTTTCCTAGCATCAGGGTCTTTTCCAATGAGTAAGCTCTTTGCATCAGGTGGCCAAAAGTATTGGAGTTTCAGCTTCAACATCAGTCCCTCCAATGAACACCCAGGACTGATCTCCTTTAGGATGGACTGGTTGGATCTCTTTGCAGTCCAAGGGACTCTCAAGAGCCTTCTCCAACACCACAGTTCAAAAGCATCAATTCTTCAGCACTCAACTTTCTTTATAGTCCAACTCTCATATCCATACATGACTACTGGAAAAAACATAGCTTTGACTAGACAGACCTTTGTTGGCAAAGTAATGTCTCTTCTTTTTAATATGCTGTCTAGGTTGGTCATAACTTTTCATCCAAGGAGTAAGCGTCTTTTAATTTCATGGCTGCAGTCACCATCTGCAGTGATTTTGGAGCCCCCAAAAATAAAATCAGCCACTGTTTCCACTGTTTCCCCATCTATTTCCCATGAGGTGATGGGACCAGATGCCATGATCTTAGTTTTCTGAATGTTGAGCTTTAAGCCAGCTTTTTCACTCTCGTCTTTCACTTTCATCAAGAGGCTCTTTAGTTCTTCTTCACTTTCTTCCATAAGGGTGGTGTCATTTCCATATCTGAGGTTATTGATATTTAACCCAGCAATCTTGATTCCAGCTTGTCCTTCATCCAGCCTGGTATTTTGCATGATGTACTCTGCATATAAGTTAAATAAGCAGGGTGACAATATATAGTGTTGGCATACTCCTTTCCAAATTTGGAATCAGTCTGTTGTTCCATGTCCAGTTCTAACTATTGCTTCCTGACCTGCATACAGATTTCTCGGGAAGTAGGTCAGGTGATCTGGTATTCCCCTCTTTTTAAGAATTTTCCGCAGTTTGTTGTGATCCATACAGTAAAAGTTTTTGGCATAGTCAGTAAGGCAGAAGTAGATTTTTTACTGGAACTTTCTTGCTTTTTCAATGATCCAACAGATGTTGGCAATTTGTTCTCCGGTTCCTCTGACTTTTCTAAATCCAGCTTGAACATCTAGAAGTTCACGGTTCACATACTGTTGAAGTCTGGCTTGGAGACAGACTTTACTAGCTAGCGTGACATTACTTTACTAGTGTGTGAGATGAGTGCAATTGTGCGGTAGTTTGAACATTCTTTGGCATTGCCTTTCTTCGGGGCTGGAATGAAAACTTACCTTTCACAGTCCTGGGGCCACTGCTGAGTTTTCCAAATTTGCTGGCATATTGAGTGTAGAACTTTCACAGCATCATCTTTTAGGCTTTAAAATAGCTCCACTGGAATTCCATCACCTCCACTAGCTTCGTTCGTAGTGATGCTTCCTAAGGCCCACTTGACTTCACATTCCAGGATGTCTGGCTCTAGGTGAGTGATCACACCATCGTGATCATCTGGGTTGTGAAGATCTATTTCGTACAGTTCTTCTGTGTATTCTTGCCACCTCTTCTTAATATCTTATGCTTCTGTTAGGTCCATACCATTTCTGTCTTTTATTGTGCCCATCTTTACACAAAATCATTCCTTGCTATCTCTAATTTTCTTGAAGAGATCTCTAGTCTTTCCCATTCTATTGTTTTCCTCTATTTGTTTGCATTGATCACTGAGGAAGGCTTTCTTGTCTCTCCTTGCTAATTTTTGGGACTCTATATTCAAATGGGCATTTCTTTCCTTTTCTCCTTTGCTTTTGGCTTCAATTCTTTTCTAAGCTATTTGTAAGGCCTAATCTGAAAACCACTTTTCCTTTTTGCATTTCTTTTTTTAGGGGATGGTCTTGATCCCTGTATCCTATACAATGTCACGAACCTCTGACCATAGTTCTTCAGGCACTCTGTCTATCACATTTAATCCCTTCAATCCATTTGTCACTTCCACTGCATAATCCTAATGGATTTGATTTAGGTCATGCCTGAATGGTCAAGTGGTTTTCCCTATTTTTTTCAATTTAAGTCTAAATTTGGCAATGAGGAGTTCATGATCAGAGCCACAGTCAGCTCCCAGTCTTGGTTTTTCTGACTCTATAGCTTCTCCATCTTTGGCTGCAAAGAATATAATCAATCTGATTTTGGTTTGACCATCTGGTGATGGCCACTTGTAGTGTCTTCTCTTGTCTGTTGGAAGAGGGTGTTTTCTGTGACCAGTGTGTTCTCTTGGCAAAACTCTGTTAGACTTTTCTCTGCTTCATTTCGTACTCCAAGGGCAAGCTTGCCTGTTACTCCAGGTATCTCTTGCCTTTCTACTTTTGCATTTCAGTCCCCTATGATGAAAAAGACATGTTTTTTTGGTCTTAATTCTAGAAGGTGTTGTAAGTCTTCATAGAATAGTTTAGCTTCTTCATCATTACTGGTTGGGGATAAGAGACGAGGATATTTTATGTCTGGTGCTTAATGCAAACACAAAATACAACACAAATATATATATATATATATATATATATCAGAAGTGGTAAGATTGGACTTCTTTGTGGCATTTGGAATTGCATAATTGGGAAAGCAGGGCAGTCTGATCTCCAGAGGAATAGCTGAGGTTGGGGAGTGCAAATCAAGATTTGAGCAGGGGATAAAATACACCTGCATCCAGACCACTCAGCCTGGTCCAGAAAGGGGAAGGGGGCAGGTAAGGTGTCGGTCTTTATAAGGAAAAAAGTCTACATGTGTTGGTTAAAAATGAGGACAGTACACAGCTGGGGTAACCAAGTGGGGCTGAAAAGGAGGACTGTGGCTTCAGGGAGAGGCTTGGAGACAAATAAAAGAGGTTTGGCAACATATTCATGGTCATTAAAACTGCTGAGCTTCATAAATCTGGAGTCTGCCAGAATCATTATTCAGAGTTCCCCATGTGTAAATCAGTTTGCGGGAAAGTAACTGGCATATATAATTACTTGCTATTAGTAGAGACATACATGAGAAGGAATAAAACTGCACTGGTGCAAAATATATACTTGGTTTTGTTTTTTCAATAATTTGTTAATGAGAAAGAAATTATTTTCATGGAAAGTAAATAGAGAAATATAAAGCCATATCATTAAAAATAAGATGTAAAATATCTCACAATTTATGTTTACAGGTCAAGTAGAAGTCTAATTACTTTAAGTGAATTGAATATACAGAAAATTAATTTGTGAAGCAGCTCAAGACTATAAAGTTTGTTAGTAAATGTGATAAATACTACATATTTTGAGAAAAGTAGGTTGGTGATGGAAATAAAAAAGAAATAGAATAACTCAAGACAGCATATTCCATAATACTGTTAATTCAATGCAGAGTGGAAAACTTGAAAGCAAAGGAACAAAAGTGACTTTAAAAAAGAGGGAACATGGATAAATTTGGAAGAAAGTAATGTGGAGGCCAGCTGCTAACACAAAGGAGGAAGCAGAGTTAGAAACATTTCATACTTCTTGGCATCCTTCTACTCTAAGGTTTTCAGTATTTTAGTTGTTGATGTTCCTAATCCATTAGGGTTTTACTTTTTGGCAAGGTAAGAACAGAAAAGACTTCATTGTGCCACTATAAACAAAGTTTAAGTAATTATACCTCAAAAGCTTTCCAGAAAGGATTTCTCTTCTCCGGACTTTGAAACAGGGTGTTGGAGAAAGCTTCCTGATGTGGTATTTCTCAGTTTTCATTTTCACTTTGGCTAAAAGGCCTATTTTTGCAGTGCCTTTTTCTTATTTTGATAGATCCAAGTTGGTTTCATTTCTTGAGCAGCAGATTACCCTGAAATTATTGCAGGTGGCTAAGAGGATTTGGTTTTGTCTCAGGTTAGGCAGGCTTCAATATATTGTATTAATAGTTCCATTTAGTGCAGCAGATTTTACTAGCTTACATTTGCTTGCCCATTCTTTATGCACTACCAACCAGTTTATCATTTTGGTGATATGCTTTATAGATCTAATATATTTAAAATCAATGAGAGATTTGTCTAGATTAGAGGTTTGCTCTGAATAATGAAACAAAATAGATTTCCCGAAATTAAACCTACCAAAAAAGTGTTTTTTTTTCATATTTAAGAGGTTGTCTTTTCCTTATCATAAGGCTATATACTGTTCAATGAATTCAGTCTTACTTTTGAGTTCATCATGTCATAACTCTGAAATACCTTCTCCATCTATTTTTATCATTTCCTTGTTTTCCTAAAGTTCAATCCCTCTATCAAATCTTTTAGAGGTGCTCCAAACTATATCTGATAATTCTAATTATCAGTTGCCTTATCATCTATGTACATAGGTCATGAACCTTTATTTGGGTGGAAAGATATTACTAATAACATTTTATCTTGGGTAAAAGAGAACTGATAAGGAGAGACTTCTAAGGTAGTCAGTCTTAGTAAAGGAGCTAATAGATCTGACTATGTAATATTCAGCATGAAGAAGAATGCCCCTGGGTACAGGCTGGTGCTTCGTTCATGAACTGAAGGTTATAATCTCAATTAATGGGTTATTTAATTGAATAGTTAATATGGGCCAACACTTCTTGAATTCTTTGCCTATATGAACTAAGTTAAACTTCGTAGCAACTCTGTGAAGTAAAAACATTAATATACAGAGACAAGGAAACCAAAGTATAACATGATAAACAAAGATCACACATTGAATGTGTGGCCAAAACTTAAAACCAGACTATCTGTCACCAGAGTTTATTTCATTAAATACCTACCAAACAGCATCTGAAACTGGGCTCTGATAGCAGTTAACCATGTTCCAAGAAAATTCACTGCCGTCCACCACTTTCACCTTAGAGAAGATGCCTGCTCTCTGAGGGCTCAGTGATGGGTTGCAGAGGAGGTTAGTTTTTCCAACACTATTTCATTTTTGCCTTATGGAGTTGCTATAAATAGACCTTTATAAAATATGGGTTAGAGGGGGCTAATTTGATGTGCTGCTGTATGTAGTCAGGTATGGTTTAGACAGTTCTCTTTTATGCTATTCTAGTTTTTAAAAAATAAACTAAGGCACTCCACAATACTGCTGTCATTTTTTTTTTCATTTGTAGGCTTTAATTAATTTTATTTATATAAATAAATAAAATAAATATACACACACTAGATATCCAACCAGATGGTAACCTTTTGTCCTCTATTATAACCAGATTATATCACAGAGGTAATCAATTCAATTCTTTATAAACAAGAAAAGTCTTAGGTCCAGAAATTCTGTACAACTTGATTGTGGCTACAAAATTCTTCAGTAAGTGAATAAGGATAAGCGCTCAGCAGGGTGGCTCCTGGGCCACTTATCTTTGTTCCATAACATACACATGGTGGGTTTAAAAAAAAGTAGCTTCATATATTAGGCACCATAATTTCGTGATTCAGCCCAAGATACAGCCTTGATAAGAAATAGTCATATTCAAGACAATTTGAGTCAAAATTAATATATTAAAATGTATTTAGGTTTAATACTGTTATCAGAGAAAATCTAATGACACAATTCATGAAGCTTCAGCCAGGGAGAGAAAAATCTTTGGTTTGTCCTAAGTCTGATCATAGACACAGAGTGTACAGCATATGGATAGAACACTTAATACACAGTTATAGTACAGGTAACATTTGCTTGAACTGTCTGCTTTGATAACTCACATGTTGGCAGGAAAACCATTCACACATAATAATTAGAAAGTGCTTTAGGTTCAGGCAAACCTTGACTAGAATGTTGATCGTCCCATGTACTATTTGTGTGACCTGACCACATTAGTTAATAATGCCTCAGTTTCTTTGTGAAATGAAGGCAAATCTGAACATCATTGTTGCTCTCAATTAAATATTTAAAGAGCTTTATAGTCTCTGACATATACTATACAGCTTAATAAAAATAATATTTTAGTACCTTCATTGTTGGTATTAAAGAACAAATTTTTCTCAGAGGTGTTCTACAGGGTTTGTCAATAGGCAGGGTATTTTCTCCTTCTAGTTGTATAGTCTTTTGGGGGAGAAGGTTGTGAAGAAAGTTTAGTTAAAGCAATAATTTTGAAATATGCTCTGGGGAGCTACAAGGCTAGAAAATGTACAAATTCTCATTTAATGTGTTGTGAAATAAATGCATGTGGGAAAATATAAAATATTACAGGAAAAATTACTAACAAATAAATAAGATTCTAAGAACTTTTAAAATAAGTGTTAAGAGAAACTGTAAACATGACAATTAGATCCGAAGGTATATTATTTAGCAGTTTATGTAGCAGTGAACTTTGAGCGAGATGTGAGTAAAGATCTTATGAGTGGAGAAAAATGTAATGGACTTTCCAAATGTGACTAAGGGCTCAAGAGAACACTTAGAATTGTGAGCTAACAAATTCAAAATGGCTGACTACCAACATATTTCTTTAGCTGAAATAAAAATTTTTGCTTACAAATTATTGCTTACAGTAAGAACATGTACAACGGTTTCTAAAAAAGCTGCTATTCATTCTTCAGTGACAGGAAATAATAGACATACACATGTTTATCTGAAACACCCTGTTACCAAGGTTTGCAATGTCTTTCAAGTTTTGGGGAGAGATCTCACTGATAGGAGTAATACAATAAAAAAAAAATGCATCTTTTAAGAAATAACTTCAGGTTTCTCTTGTAGCTCAGTCAGTAAAGAATCTGCCTACAATGCAGGAGACCAGGGTTCGATTTCTGGGTCAGGAAGATTCTCTGGAGAAGGAAATGGCAACCCACTCCAATATTCTTGCCTGGAGAATCCCATGGACAGAGGAGCCAGGCAGGCTACAGTCCATGGGGTCTTAAGAGTCAGACACGACTTAGCAACTAAACCATCACCAAAAACTAACTTGTAGGTAATTTATTATAGTCTTGAATCTACCATCAATTATTAACCTTTGTGTCAGCAAAGGTTAACGTTTTGGTGGTCAATGATGATGTCTGTGCTTATGATGCTTGCTTTTGTATGACATAAATAATGTCTTCCTCTTGTTTTCTACCAAAGGGATATAAGTTCTTAGCTCATAAATTTGTTAGTTTGTTTAATTCATAAAAAACAAAAGCAAGTTTCTGGTTGAATACTTAATTATTTCATATTTTATAATAATGACAAATGTAATTCATATAAGGTAAAGTTTTTAAAATTCCATAATCCATTGATTTATTGAGGAGTATTTCCCAGGTTAAGCCAAGAATGGGCTAACCTGCAAAGGAAAAGTATATACAGGGTACTTTTAAATTAATCAAATTGTATAAGATAGGAAGTTGCACAGTTAAAGAGATTTCTATAATTCCCCTAGGCAAAGTGTCTCTAACTGTCAGCCTTCCACTGATCTGGGGAATGCCACCTTTAACTACTAACGTTTTCCTGCTTTTCACTGCCACTTATGACACATAGTTCAGCCAGACTTTCATTCTTTTCTTTCCTACTGCACAATATAAATATTCACTGAACATACTACAAAGGCAATCATTTGGTAGAAATCTTAATTGCCACAATAGGTAGAAATTATCAATGATCATATCATGATATATACACTGAACAAACAGAGGAATGAAAGCATGTTTTTCCAATAAAATTTTCTTTCAGAATTACTTCTAAAATGATGTATGCCTACATTTATGAGTGCATATATTCAAGTACTTAAGAATGGTACAATTTATAGATGAAGGCGATATAATCCCGTGAATAGAATTTGTAGTCAGACAGGCAAGTATTCAAATCTTGCCCTTAAATGACATTTTTAGTACATGAACCTAGACATAAATCTAGAATTAGCATTTAAATTATCAATACTGCTTTCTTCCATTATCTGTCAACAGAGACTTACTGGGTTACCACTTTGCCAAAAATCCTCCATATAGAAATTATTGCCATTACATTATTATTATCACAGTATGTGCTAATTTTTTCCTCCTCATTATTCTAAAACACTTTGTACATATCTCTAGTTTAATTCTTATCTTATTGCTACGTCTCTCCCTTCTCTCTGGAATAAATATGGACCATAATAGAGGTGAATTGAAATATCTGCTAAACAAATGAATAATAAGGTGTGAAGCAATGTTAATCTGTTTATATATATAAATCAAATATGAACAATATTGTTTTATATTGACTATAAAGGTGCAAACATAAAAAATTTCTATATCTGAATATATTTGTATTTAAATGAAGTATAAAACTGGCACACAAATAAAAATGAAAATACTACTTAGGTTTAGTACTGTCATATGATTATAATTAAATACATTTAGCATCATATATTAAAATGATTCACTCTGTTATTTGATAACTTTAAGCATTTAAAAACATGACAGAAAACTGCTTTAAAAATATAGTTGGTGCCAGTACACATATATAGACAGCTTGATAAAGCAGACAGAAAATTACCATTGAAGTAAGGATGATTCAGGTTCAAATCAAATTATTTAAGTTTGACATCTAAGAGAATGAAGATGGAGTACAGAAGAAAGGCATACCAAGAAACAATGAGGGGAGTTTGATGCAAAAAATGAATTGGAGGAAAAAGGGAGGAAAAATTAGCAAGAGAGATCAGGACAAAGGCAGGATCGAAGCAAAGATGTGGAGATGATGAAGTAGTAGAAAAATGGCAAAAATAAGGAAAGAAGCCTTTTCTCTTTTCATGTAGAACTACCGTGGGTGGCCAACTAGCCTTTGGAAAGAGGGTTTGCACAATTCAAATCAAAGCATAAGTCAATTTATGGCGCTTTTGACCCTTTCTGGAAAGTGATGGTGAGATATAAGTAAGACAAAAACAGTTGGATTTGCTGTAATAAAGAGTGGGTTTTAGAAGGTTGGTTTTTTTTGTTTGTTTTGGCAGATATTATAGTCTTTAAATATGCAGAGGGGAAGACCTAGGAATTGCATGAGAGGAAGAAAGAAAAACTGAAGGGGGAGGGAGAAATCTTGAGGCGGGGAGAGAGGAGAGCCGTGTGGGTATGTGAAGTCTTCTGTCACACTAGAACACAGATTATGTATGTCCACACTTGGGTGAGTGATGTTCGGGGAGCCTCTTGGGGGGCAGGAACTGAGACCCACACCTGGGATGATGTAGTAGAACATCGGGCCAGCAAAGCAAGGATTGTGTGACAAGCCATAAATGAGCAAATATAACTAGCAGTTATTATGTAAGACCCTATTCCACCACAGCTGGGATAGATTTTCAGTCAATTATATTGAGCAAATCTAAAAAGATAGGGCACCTGGGTTGACATCCAGCTTAAAGAGATTTGAGATATGTACACACAGTAAAACAGTCAAATGGTGTGAGTCAGCTATTGCTAGAAATGAATCACTTAAACAAACAAACAAAAGAAAGCTGATATCAAAATAAGTTAAAGCTTATTTTGTTTTTAGCTATTAGATTAGCAATTATAAGCAACCTAATTATCCTTCCAAATCTTTTAACCAGCTAAACTTTTCTAATCTTTTTTTTTTTGCTCAAGGACCAAGCCTTAGTCACAGCAAGAATAGTGAGGATGATCCAGATCTATGCTACATCACAAAGGCTGCCCTGACTCAAGCAGATAGCTGGTACTTCACTCAGTAGTGAATTCAGTTTTCAGAGGTAGTTCACCATCTGCCCAAGATAGGGGCTCCCAGTCTACTTATTTTGAAATACCATGCAACCTTCTATCTGCAGGTAATTTCGGAGGCACACTCTATTTTAATATGTTTACCTGCTTCCTGCTCTAATTCTTGTATGAGTCAATGACCAGCCACTATGGACTAAACTTGAATAATAGCAAAGTTAAGTTTTCTGAAACCTTAACCTTTAAACCAGTTTTAACTGATTGTTCAGGAATTATCAAATGAGCTGAATTATAAGAAACAGTAGTTAACATATTTCCATTTTAATAAGTATTTAATTGCAGTATTCATTGTATACTGAAAAAGCACACAAGTCACAATTACCATGAAGGGAACTGACTCATTTGCCATCTCTCTCTATATATTAGCATACAGCTTATTATATAAATTCATCTTTCTTCTGGAATACAACAAAAAGGGAACTTTGTTTTGTCTCCTTGTACCGCTAAAATGTATTTGGTGAGGGAAATTTAGATTTTCCCCTTGCCCTTTGATAAAACCTGGGACTCTAGATTCTCCACAATCATATCTTTCTGGTCATGTGGATATTAAAATATTTTTAGTACTTTAAGCTATAGACACCGTCTCAATATGAAGGTTCAAATTTTACGGTCCCAGAAAATGATCAAAGCCGTGAACTTGCTTTAGCATCTGGCCCCTTCCTCCCGTCACAGCCAGGGTCGCAGCGGGGAAGAGGCTTCCTTTTCTTTCTCTCCTCTTACTGGACCTGCCCGGTGCTCGCCTCCCCACGTTCGCGCGCAGGGAGACGGCCGCGCAGAGGGGGGACCGGGCTTCCGAGGCGGTGGCTGTGTGGGATTCCTGACTGCCTCTCATGGCAGTCCTGGTCCTTCAGAGGCCCCTGTCCCCGGCCTGTTCCTGCGGCGACGCCTGCAAAGCTGCGATGCACCTGCTTCTCCCGCTGAGCCTTCTTCCCACAGCCCCAGGCTTTCCTGCGGTCCATATCCCACAGAACTTTGCAGGCGGTCTTCATGGGCCGTCTTCATCACGGCTCTAGGTTCTCCTTCCTGTGGTCTCCAAACGCTCCTGCGTCTAAGCGTGTCTACGGTGGACTCCCCAGGATCTTCCTCCCGCCGCTAGCTGCCTCAAGGCAGTAGCGTGGCCCCCGGCTGTATCTTTTCTGAAGTGTTCCAGATGGCAGCAAAATGTGCGTGTTTCACACGGCAACAGTGAAAAACTGGGAATGTATCTCAAGCTCTCTGACGGATCCTGCTGGAGGTCCTGTGTGATTTGCAGAGAGGTGAGTCACAGCCTAGAAACACACTCTCCAAATCAGAAAGCAAAACAAAACAGAACCTTCTTCACAAGCTTTCATTGATGGTCTGTTTCTACCATCTATCTGGGTCAGGAGTCCCAGTGAGAAAGGTCTTTATGTCATAAAACCATTCTCAAATATTTAATTTGATCGGCTGTCTTACTTGTATGGAACATTTATTATATAATGAATACTTAATATAGTATTCTATTGCATATATGTGTGTATAACAGCTATAAATATTGTTTTAATATAGTATCTACTCTTTATTTCCTTAAATATATATTATAATCACATCCTCATGCCAATAAATATCTTTCTTTCATAAAATTTTAATAGGTGTAGATTATTCCTTTCTATGAATGCACCATATTTTATATAAAATATTCCCTACTTTGGACAAACTGCCTATAATTATTTCCCTTCAAATTTTACTACTACTAACAGGCTACTGCTAACAGAAGCTCTTAATGAAAACAGTCATGTTTATTTCCTAAGGATAAATTCTTACAAAGAATTGCTGAATCGAATGTATGCACAATTTTAAGAATTTTGGTATACACTTCCAAATTGTCCTCTGGAAACTTTGTCTCAGCAGCAGTGTGTTAAAGTTCCTGTTTAATTTACACTTGACAAAAACTCTGTAATTTCTTTAGTCTTTTGCAGTTGATGAATACAAAGTAAATTTCACTGAGACTTTATTTGTTTTACTAGTGTATGATTCTATCTATATTTACATATGCACATACACATATATATCGGACATTTTTGATTTTAGAAATGTCTTCATTTCTTTGTTCATTTTCTAATCGTACATAAACTTTGTATTTATTTGGTTTAAATATTGAGGGCATCAAAACTTTGGCTTTCTGAATCAGTCAGACTCCAGTCAAGAGACAGAAACCACATTGGCTATTTCAAACTAAAAGAATTTCATACATGAGATACAATATAAAGTTTTGGAACCTCTGAAAGAACCAAAATGAGAGAGGCATGCTAGAGGAATAGAAATGATGACAGAATATTACCCTGAGATCAGAAAGCCACAAATGTCCTTGAGTGGGAGCCAGGATTCTGTGCCTCTGCCGCGTGGTTGTAGGTGCAGCGGAATCAGTTGTCGTTCAGTTGCCAAGTCATGTCCGACCCTTGGCGACCTCATGGACAGTATCCTTGCCAGGATCTTCTGCCCATGGGATACGGCAAGAATACTGCAGTGGGTTGCATTTCCTTCTCCAGGGGATCTTCCCCACCCAGGGACTGAACCCTTTTCTCTTGTGTCTCCTGCACTGAGAGGCGGATTTTACTTATTTGTTTGCTTATTGCCTGTCTCCCCAATTAGAATATGAGCTTAACGACGGATTTGTCTGTTTGTTTCAGTATATCTTGTTGAGGGCTTTATCTTCATTGTTCAGAATGATGGACTGCAATAAGAAGATTCTTAATAAATATTTGTTTAATGATTAAAAAGCTCAGTATTTAATTGTAGGTGTGTTTTTAGACTTTATGTTCTATGCAATGATTTACCTGTCCAAATTTGTAACAGCGCTGTGGTTTATAAATTACTGTGTCTCTGTAGTGGACTTTAAAATTTGGAATTTCAAACATCCTTTTAAAAATAAACTTTTATTTTAGAATAATTTTAGATTTACAGAACAATTGTGAAGTTAGTGCATTAGGGTTGCTAAACACCCTACTTTCAGCTTAATGATATTAATACTTTTACATTGGTATAGAATTGTTGCACAGTGAATGAATCAACATTTATGTTATTATTATCTAAAGTCCATATTTTATTCAGATGTCCTTAGTTTTTATCTACGTCTTTTTAATTTTTTGAACTAGGAATCTCTCCATGATACCACATTGCATTTATCTTGTCTCCTTAGGCTCTTCTTGGCTATGTAAGTTACACAGACTTTTTTTTTTTTCATGAATGTAGTGAACTGAATGTTTGTGTTCCCTCAAATTCACATTTTGAACTCCTAACCTCCATTGGGATAGTATTAAGAAGTGGGGTATTTTGAAAGTGATTATCATTTTAATGTACTCTCATGAGTGGAATTAATGCCTTGTAAAAGAAACCTAGGATCCCTTAAACCTTGTAAGGACACAGTGAAAAGAGAACAATCCATGAGCCAGGAAGTGAACTCTCATTAGATACTAAATCTACTGGAGTCTTGATCTTGGACATCCCAGCCTCTATAACCACGAGAAATTTCCGCTGTTTACAAGCTAGCAGTCAACAGTATTTTTATTACAGTGGCTGGAGATGCATTAAGACAGTGAACTTCACATTTTTGAGGAATGTTGGTCTGGTACTTTGCAGACTTTTTCTCTATTTAAAACTGTTTTGATGTTTTTCTCATGATTAGACTGGAGTTGAGTTTTTAGAAGAAAAGCCATGGAGGAAAAGTGTTCTTCTCATTGTATACCAAGGGGCTTCAATATTCATATGACATCACTCCTGAACATCAGTCTTGATCACTTGGTTGAGGTGGTGTTTGTACACTTCAGTTCAGTTCAGTCGCTCAATCCTGTCTGACTCTTTGCGACCCCATGGACCATAGCACGCCAGGCCTCCCTCTCCATCAAGAACTCCCAGAGTCTATTCAAACTCATGTCCATTGAGTCAGTGATGCCATCTAACGATCTCATCCTCTGTTGTCCCCTTCTCCTCCTGCCCCCAATCCCTCCCAGCATCAGGCTCTTTTCAAATGAGTCAGCTCTTCGAATCAGATAGCCAAAGTATTGGAGTTGCAGCTTCAGCATCAGCCCTTCCAATGAATATTCAGGACTGATTTCATTTAGGATGGACTGGTTGGATCTCCTTACAGTCCAAGTGAATCTCAAGAATCATCTTCAACACCACCATTGCAAAGCATCAGTTCTTCAGTGCTCAGCTTTCTTTATAGTCCAACTCTCACATCCATACATGACCACTGGAAAAACCATAGCCTTGACTAGACGGGACTTTGTTGGCAAAGTAATGTCTCTCCTTTTTAATATGCTTTCTAGGTTGGTCATAACTTTTCTTCCAAGGAGTAAGCATCTTTTAATATCATGGCTGCAGTCACCATCTGCAGTGATTTTGGAGCCCAAATAAATAAAGTCTGACACTGTTTCCACTGTTTCTCCATCTATTTGCTATGAAGTGATGGGACTGGATGCCATGATCTTAGTTTTTTGAATGTTGAGCTTTAAGCCAATTTTTTCACTCTCCTCTTTCACTTTCATCAGGAGGCTCTTTAGTTCTTCTTCACTTTCTGCCATAAGGGTGGTGTCATCTGCATATCTGAGGTTATTGATATTTCTCCCAGCAATCTTGATTCCAGCTTGTGCTTCTTCCAGCCCAGCATTTCTCATGATGTACTCTGCATATAAATTAAAAAAGCATGGTGACAATATACAGCCTTGACGTACTCCTTTTCCTATTTGGAACCAATCTTTTGTTCCATGTCCAGTTCTAACTGTTGCTTCCTGACCTGCATACAGGTTTCTCAACAGGCAGGTCAGGTGGTCTGGCATTTCCATCTCTTGAAGAATTTTCCACAGTTTATTGTGGTCCATACAGTCAAAGACTTTGGCATAGCCAATAAAACAGAAATAGATGTTTCTCTGGAACTCTCTTGCTTTTTTGATGACCCAGCAGATGTTGGCAATTTGATCTCTGGTTCCTCTGCCTTTTCTAAAACAAGCTTGAACATCTGGAAGTTCATGGTTCATGTACTGTTGAAGCCTGGCTTGGAGAATTTTGAGCATTACTTTGCCAGCATGTGAGATGAGTACAATTGTGCGGTAGTTTGAGCACTCTTTGGGATTGCCTTTCTTTGGGACTGGAATGAAAACTGACCTTTTCCAGTCCTGTGGCCGCTGCTGAGTTTTCCAAATTTGCTGGCATATTGAGTGCAGCACTTTCACAGCATCATCTTTCAGGATCTCAAATAGCTCAACTGGAATTCCATCACCTCCACTAGCTTTGTTTGTAGTGATGATTTCTAAGGCCCACTTGACTTCACATTCCAGGATGTCTGGCTCTAGGTGAGTGATCACACCACTGTGATTATCTGGGTCATGAAGATCTTTTTTTTACAGTTCTTCTGTGTATTCTTGCTACCTCTTCTTAATATCTTCTGCTTCTGCTAGGTCTATACCATTTCTGTCCTTTATTGAGACCATCTGTTCATGAAATGTTCCCTTGGTATCTCTAATTTTCTTGAAGAGATCTCTAGTCTTTCCCATTCTGTTGTTTTCCTCTATTTCTTTGCACTGATCACTGAGGAAGGCTTTTTTATCTCTCTTTGCTATTCTTTGGAACTCTGCATTCAAATGGGAATATCTTTCCTTTTCCTCTTTGCTTTTTCCTTCTCTTCTTTTTACAGCTATCTGTAAGGCCTCCCCAGACAGCCATTTTGCTTTTTGCATTTCTTTTTCTCAGGGATGGTCTTTCCCTGTCTCCTGTACAACGTCACGAACCTCCATCCATAGTTCATCAGGCACTCCCTGTGTTTGTTAGGTTTCTCCAAGTAAAGATCCTCTTTTTCTTCCCTCTTTCCATACTATCTTCTTTGGAAGAAATTCACTTTTCAGCTCATACTGAACAATTAGAGAGCTGTGCCCCTCTTACTTGAGGGTGGAGTATATATGTAAATTGTTTGGAATTCTTATGCATGTGAGCCTTGCCTATTCTCTCACATTAGTTTACTTACCCTATCATTTGTTTATGTAAGTACAAATGCTTGGATATTTATTTTATGCTGCTTTGCTTATTTTAATGCTCAAATTGTTGTAGCTTTGACCACTGGAGCATGTTCTACCGGTTCCTACTTCCTTTTGACATATCCCATGACTGTGTTTTAGGGTTTTTTGAGCACTATCTTATTTTCTGCCACTGAAAATGTTTTAGGCTGATCATATATATATGTGCATGTGTGTGTATGTATGTATTTTCTACCCTAGTCCAAGAACAGTTCTTTATCCAAGAGGACTCTGGTTCCTCTAATCAAACAACAGTGTTAAAAACCAAGATTTGGGCACTAGGGCTCAAATATCTTTCATTCACCCATTTGTCAATAATTTTTGTGTACTTTTGCTTATACATCCCAGATGCATGTTGCTGTTATTTCAAGTAAGAAAAGCTTATATTTTTCTTCATAGTCACTCAAAATTTTCCTTGTTAAGTTTCCTCTAGTTAAATAATTATATGGCTATTGTGATTGGTTCTTTTCTTTCATTCATATAACTGGTCATTGTTATATTTAATTCATAAATGAAAATTTATTAAACGTAAATGTTCTAATACACTTTCAATGTTATTCTTTGACTAAATAATCATAATTTTGTAAACTACTTTTAGCTTTTGCCTCCTATTTTATAACATATATTTATTTATGGTGACAAAACTTCTAAGAAATATTAAATACAAGAGTGAGACTGTTTTCTGATTTATGCTTCAGTTTTACTAAAAAGAACACTGGATCACAAAACTGTGGATCATGATAAACTGTGGAAAATTCTTCAAGAGATGGGAATACCAGACCCTCTGACCTGTCTCTTGAGACCCTGTATGCAGGTCAGGAAGCAACAATTAGAACTGGACATGGAACAACAGACTGGTTCCAAATAGGAAAAGGAGTACATCAAAGCTGTATATTGTCACCCTATTTATTTAACTTATATGCAGAGTACATCATGAGAAACGCTGGGCTGGAGGAAGCATAAGCTGGAATCAAGATTGCTGGTAGATATATCAGTAACCTCAGATATGCAGATGACACCACCCTTATGGCAGAAAGTGAAGAAGAACTAAAGGGCCTCTTGATGAAAATGAAAGAGGAGAGTGAAAAAGTTGGCTTAAAGCTCAACATTCAAAAAACAAAGATCATGGCATCCGGTCCCATCACTTCATGGGAAATAGATGGGGAAACAGTGGAAACAGTGTCAGACTTTATTTATTTGGGCTCCCAAATCACTGCAGATGGTGGTTGCAGCCATGAAATTAAAAGATGCTTACTCCTTGGAAGAAAAGCTATGACCAATCTAGACAGTATATTAAAAAGTAGAGACATTACTTTGCCAACAATGGTCCATCTAGTCAAGGCTATGGTTTTTCCAGTGGTCATGTATGGATGTGAAAGTTGGACTGTGAAGAAAGCTGAGCGCCAAAGAATTGATGCTTTTGAACTGTGGTGTTAGAGAAGACTCTTGAGACTCCCTTGGACTAAAGGAGATCCAACCAGTCCATCCAAAAGGAGATCAGTCCTCGGTGTTCATTGGAAGGACTGATGTTGAAGCTGAAACTCCAATACTTTGCCACCTGATGCAAAGAGCTGATTCATTGGAAAAGACCCTAATGCTGGGAAGTATTGGGGGGCAGGTGGAGAAGGGGACAACAGACGATGAGATGGCTGGATGGCATCACTGACTCGATGGACGTGGGTTTGGGTAAACTCTGGGATTTGGTGGTGAACCGGGAGGCCTGGCGTGCTGCGATTCATGGGGTCACAAAGAGTCGGACACGACTGAGCGACTGAACTGAACTGAACTGAACTTTACTAAAAAGAAGATTCTAAAATGAAAGCAATCCTTGATTCAGTGATAGAATCTTGTCAGTTCAGTTCACTCACTAAGTCGTGTCTGACACTTTTCGACCCCATGAATCGCAGCACGCCAGGCCTCCCTGTCCATCATCAACTCCCGGAGCTTACTCAAACTCATGTCCATTGAGTTGGTGACGCCATCCAACCATCTCATCCTCTGTCGTCCCCTTCTCCTCCTGCCTTCAGTCTTTCCCAGCATCAGGGTCTTTTTTAATATGCTGTCCAAGTTTGTCATATAGCTTTCTTCCAAGGAGCAAGCATTTTTTAATTTCATGGATGCCGTCACCATCTGCAGTGATTTTGGAGCCCAAGAAAATAAAGTGTCACTGTTTCCCCATCTATTTGCCATGAAGTGATGGGACCAGATGCCATGATCTTTGTTTATTGAATGTTGAGTTTTCAGCCAGCTTTTTCACTCTCCTCTTTCACTTTCATCAAGAGGCTCTTTAGTTCCTCTTCACTTTCTGCCGTAAGGGTGGTATCATCTGCATATCAGAGGTTATTGATATTTCTCCCGGCAATCTTGATTCCAGATTGTGCTTCATCTAGTCCATCGTTTCACATGATGTACTCTGCATATAAGTTAAATAAGCAGGGTGACAATATACAACCTTGATGTACTCCTTTCCCAATTTGGAACTAGTCCATTGTTCCATGTCCAGTTCTAACTGTTGCTTCTTGACCTGTATACAGATTTCTCAGGAGGCAGTTAAGGTGGTCTGGCATTCCTATCTGGTATGAATACCAGAATCTTGTCAGTCTATGGTTAAAAAATTGGGATTTATGCAACAATGGATACTCCAAATGTAATTCTGATAATATATCGGGAATTTTAAGATGTCACCCTGGAAGAAAAAATGTCAAAATGAAGAGGACCTAATCCAGGTAAATTGATACCACAAAAACTTTATTGCCGTCCTCACAGTCCTTATGACTGAGATGGTTGGATGCCATCACTGACTCGATGGAGATGAGCTTGAGTAGACTCCAGGAGCTGGTGATTGGCGGGGAGGCCTGGCATGCTGTGGTCCATGGGGTCGGGAAGAGTTGGACACGACTTAGGGACTGAACTGAACTGAACAGTCCTAAACCACACATTGGTTTTCATCAGTATGTTTCTACATATTTCATATATTTAAAAATAACTATTTATAATCATTAAGTTTATCTTTCTTTGTAATAAGAAAGGATGCCTTGTTATCCAAATGTGTATTTCGTGAAACACAGTGATAAAGCAAGTACAGGACATCAGACAGGTTTACCAGATTTTTAAATGAAATTGTACAGTTTCTGATATTTTCCCCTAAAAACGTAGTTAAATTATACAACTTTTTCTTTATTTCTTCCAATGCTTAAATAACTTGATTACTTTTTGAAAATTATTTGGACATTGATAGCTCTGCAAAATACTTCTCCCATCCCAAACCCTCACATACTTTCCACATGTCCTCCCCAAAGAAACAAAATACTTTATCCATTTATTTGCCCATTCAAATCTAATTTTTAAAAAGATGTCAGATTCAAAATCAAATATTACTTTTTTTCCCAGAACTCATTAATAATTTTAAATCACAATGCACATGCTCAAAGGCATTTCTTTTTTAAAAATTAGCTTATCTGACTATTTTATGAGGGGAAAAAAAATCAATCCAAGGCCTTTGAATGGGGCTGGCAGTGCAGAGCAGAGCAGCAGGGCTGGGTCCTGGGTGGGTGAGGAGCCTGCCTCTGCACTGGTTTCTCAGCAATGAACATGAGTGTCCATCAGACAACTTCTTGACATAAGTTAAAGGTATCATTTGACTGTATATAGATTTCTTAAATAGATTGTTAAATATGGTTTTTATTTAAAAACTGAGTTTGTATTATCTGTTTGTTTCTCCCTTAGAAAGAGGTCAAGTAAAGGCATGATGATTCTACAGATTTTTATGAAACACATCTATCTTTTTTCCCAAAGAAATTTTAGTTTCTGATGGTTTAAAGTGTGGAAGAATAGATAACATTAAGTATATATGTTGTAATAAAAGGTACTAATTATTGCTGACTTGGTCATTATGTTATTGAATGACTGTTGATTTGCAGTTACCACCTGGCTGAAGGAGGCTATACCAACAAGATTACTTTACACTTAACAGAAATTTTGAATATTGCAGAAGAAGAATCTGAAGTATAAATGGGAATTAGGCAGGATTTTTTTTTTTGACAATGTAGACTTATCACAATTGATTGCTGGTTAATTCTACTCTTAATGCTGACCCATGAATAAACTTTAAAAGTTCATCTTCCTAAAGAAACAGATTATTTTAAAGCTTGGATAAATATTATGATATATTCTATATGAAGGTTTATAAGTAGCAGTCACATCAAGTGAATGTAATCAAAAGAGTCTTGAAGTTCCATTGTTTTCTACATATCAAAACTTTATAACTTTTTCCTATGTTAACAATTACCCAACAACCTGAGAATTGTAGGGAACCAGGAATTATTCCCTACAGGAGGTTAATTCTTCTATCTGTCACCCCAGCCTCCAAAAATTACCCAATGGCATTTTTGTCTGAAGCTAGGGTGCCTTTAAGGGATTTGCACAGTCTCCAAGCAATGGAGTGAAGATGTGATTAATAAAAGAACTGTAAAACAGGGGTTGGCAAGTTTTCTATAAAGGGCCATATTGTAAATATTTTAGGCTTTGTGGGCCATACCATCTCTCACAGAAACTCAATTCTGCCATTGTAGCCTGAAAGAACCCATAGAGTAATACACAGTTTAATGAATGTAGCTATGCCTGATGCTGGGAAAGATTGAGGGCAGGAGGAGAAGTGAGCGGCAAAGGATGTGATGGTTGGATGGCATCACTGACTCAATGGACATAAGTTTGAGCAAGCTCTGGGACATAGTGAAGGACAGGGAAGCCTGGTGTGCTGCAGTCCATGGGGTCACAAGGAGTTGGACATGACTTAGCGACTGAAGAAAAACAATGCCTTAATAAAACACTTTTATACACTAAAATTTGAATTTCATATAATTCTCATGTGTCACAAATATTATTCTGCTTTTGAGGTTTATTTATTTATTTTTTTGTTTTTGAGTTTTTTTTAAACCTTGTAAAATGTGAAAACCATTGACTACACACAAGCATGAGGCAGGCATAATCTGTGTTCTTAGCCATTTGTTTCCACTGACCATTGCTTACTGATCCCTGATATAAACACTTGAATCCTCTCAGAATTTATCCAGTAATTGAGCAATTGATGAGCTTTAATCATCATCTCTTTCAAATGATACCATATTTCTAGTTCCTGGTTAGTGTTATTATGTTGATCTTCCAAATATTTTTTGCCTTTTCTTAGAAACATTATTTTTGGAAACTTTTGATTAGACTAAAGAAGTAGATTATTTCTAGAATTCCTGGACAAAATATATACCTTACTCTGTTTTTTGGTGAGGAAAGAAGTCTGTTTGTGACAAGAATATCTCTTGCTTTTCCCCAGACTATGGATTTTTTTTTTAACTTGGAAGGTACATACAGCATTTCCATGAACATATCTCACTTGCATATATATTATCATATATATATGTGGATGCATATATATGACTCTATGCTAGATGAAGATAATATTCTATACATAGTTAAAGTAGAACATGTAAGGCAAAACAGAGTCTACTGATGACCAGTTTTTCCTTTTGGTCTTTACTTTGGCAAATGCATGATTTGAAAGCTAAAGCCTACAAAGAATGAATGAGCTGGAAAAATAAAAGTAAAATGAGTTGAAACACAGAATTTATTTTGAATAACTTGAAAAGTTTTCTAACAACATGATGGGTTGACCCAAAGCACTGATACAGCTCTCTGGTAATTGAAAATGAAACTATCTTATTGAAAGCAACAAATTATCTATGACTTTTAAAATGCAAATTGTCTATTTGATATTGGCTATTATAGAAGAGAAAAGATTTAAATATTGGCAAGAGATTGTGCTGTTACATATTTTTTATTTCAGATTTACAGCATGAAATGCACATTCTGAATATTCAGGCCCAATACAGTATCATCAAATAAAATATGAACTATTTAACACTGGTTGAAGAATTATTTTTCACATTGGATATAGTTTTGGCTTGTTTAACATATGCCTGGGGCTTATGTTGAATAGCTTGAATTTATTTAAATATGTGTTTTACTGTGTATATTCAGGCACATTGTGTATAGTGAATAACAATTCTAAAATGTACAGTGCCATGCAAAATCCATGACTTAATATAATTGACCTGAAAGCAGTAATTCTACATTTATCTCCCAAGCTGGTCAGCAGAGGACAGGATGGGAATATCTATTGAGATGTTTTAATCAGTGTACTTTCTCCACCCAAAATTGTTGTTAGATGGAGTCCAGAATGACTTTCTTTGTCTTCCTCATATTTATCAAATGTTAGAGTAAAATAAAAGAGCAAAAAATGACTTGTCATAAATGGAAAGCCTTAAAATTAACTATTTTTGTCATTCTCAGTTTTTTTCTAAGACCTCACATTTGGCTACAGAAATGCAGAGTGGTTTCCATCTTTTCAAGACACAATGAAATACGTTGTTCATTGGGCCAGTTGGCCTGCCAAAATTCCTTGGCAAAGGGAAGCTTCTGGCCAACTAACTGTGATATAATAAATGATCTGACCAGATTGTCAATGAATTGAGATCTGAAGTTAGAGCCACTTTGGGGATGGAGAAATTAGTTATTTCTCTTCAACTCTTGCCCCTAAAAGTATGAAAGCTCTGAAAAGTGTACCACACATATCCAGAGAATTAATACTGTATCAACTGATAATGTGTTTCTCATTTGTCTAATGCTATGGATTATTTATTTTTGAGGCATTTCATTATTAAGTATTTTTTATGATTTTAAATATAGCATATGTTCATTTGGATAATAAGGCAAAGTTTAAAGAAAAAAATAACAGCTATTTATAATTACACTACCCACTCATATCCACTATAAAATTTTTGATGCTTAATAGTTATTTTTTCCAAATTTGTAGATTATATGTTGTATGTATTACATTGTACTTACTTTTAATAGCTTCATATTATAGCATGAGTAATTCACCAAGTAATAAGTAAATCCTCACAATACTACTTAAAAATTTTAGAGTATTCAATCACAACAATAATACTTGGCCATTTAATGTATCTACTTGTCAATATCTTCACAACTTCAATATAAATTGTTTTAAAGTCTATCACTGCTTCATTTTCCATATTTATTTTGTAAGATAACATGATCTATAATACTGACATCTATGTTAAATTGTTGCCTTCAAAGGTTTTGTAGTTACTGTCCAGGTAAATTTGTGTTTTTAAAACTGTAGACCTCTATGAAGGAACTTTCAAAGTCTTTGATGGCCTCCACTGAGAGTCTGCATAGATTCAGTAGGGGCTGAGCTAATATGTGAGTTATATAAATTTTTGTGTTCTTTACAATATTCTATTGATGTGGACTTCTATGCTTGAGCATGTTTTTTTCATGCACTCTCTTCATTACAGTGTTCTTAAGTTCTGTTCTATCTTGGGTAAGAAAACTGATTCATATAAGTTAGCTTTTGTAAGTGTCTGGTAATCTATGGATGATGGTCTCCTTTAAACACATAAGCTAGCCACTCATCCATATACCATCCCAAAATTTCTTCAATGCTCTGTTTTTATTCCCAGACTCTGTTCTCAGCTTTCCATAATTTTTAACTACCCCTACTAGGAGTCTAACCTAGGATAGACGTAAACATATTATTTCATAATATATTATGAAGTAGAAGTTTAATAAATACCTAACGTGCCTTAGAGAGTTGTAGACAAAGGGAATACAGTTGTGTATGTGACATCAAAACCTCTTTTCTCATGGAGTTATCAATGCTTGGTTAGGGGAGGGGAGAAGACAAGGGATAAACTAAAAATAAGCTGAAAAAATCAGATAGTGGCAAGTACTATAGTGTTATTTAGAATTAGGAAAATTGATAAAGTTAACAAGATGGTTACTTAAGACTGTATGTTCAGAGACAACATCAAAGAAGAGGTGACGCTCAGTCTGAATTCTCAACATCCTGAAGGAGTCAGCCTTGTGAAGACCAGAAGGACAAGCCTTTCAGACACAGTAAGGAGGTCTTGAAAATGTTTTAAAGGAGGGACCAGGTTGGTGTGTTCAAGGGATATAAAGAAGGTCCATATGACCGAATCTTGGTAAATCAAAGAGAAAATATGGAAAATAGATTATAAAGGAAAAGAAAGAATAAGATATAAATGAACAAAACTATGATCATAGGGAAGCCTGCCACGCTGCAGTCTATGGGGCTGCAAAGAGTCAGACACAACTGAGCAACTGAACTGAACTGAACTGAGAGTCAGACACGACTTAGCAACTGAACAGCAACAGAGCATAATGAGAATTTAAATTTCATTCTGTTTGTATGACGAATCCATCAGGATGCTTTAGAGAGATCGGTTGCATGATATGAAAGCTAGCACTACAATTTAAATTTCTCGGTTCATAAGAACTCAAGAGCAGAGGTGGGGATATCTACCACCTGTAGAAGACAACAAACACGAAAAAGATGATGACTTGGACTTGAGTTGCAGCAGTGTGGATAGAGAGACGAGGACAGAGATGACACATGTTTCATTTTGTTTTTAATTGAGTTACCGTTGATGTACAATAGATTATTATTTTGAGGTGTACTTCATAGTTATTCAAGATTTTTATAGATTATATTCCATTTAAAGTTATTACAAATTAATGGCTATATTTCTCTGTGCTATACTATATAAGATTGTTGTTTATTTTGTACACAGTAGTTTGTCTCTTAATCCCTTCCTTGTATTTCACCCTTCCCCCATTCTCCCTTCCACTGGTAACTACTGGTTTGTTCTCTATATCTGCAAGTCTGTTAGTGTTTTGTTATAAACATTTATTTTTTGGTTTTCACATATAAGGGATAATTTAGAGCATTTTTCTTTCTTTGTCCAGATTATTACACTAAGTGTAATACTCTCTAGGTCCACCTATATTGTTGCAAGTGACATAATTTTCTTCCTTTTATTTTTCTTCTTTTTATGTCTCAATAATATTCTATTGTATATATACATATATATACACACACACACCATTCCTTCTTTATACATTCATCTATTGATGAGCATTTAGGTTGCTTCCATGTCTTGGCTATTGTACATAATACTGCTGTGAATACTGGGGTACATGTATCTTTTCAAACTAGTGTTTTCATTTTCTTTGGATATATATTCAGGAGTGGAATTGCTGAATCATGTGTAGTTTTATTTTTAGTTTTTTTAAGGAAACTCCATACTGTTTTCTTTACTGGCAGTACCAATTTGCAATCTCACCAATAGTGTACTAGGGTTAAATTTTTTCCATATTTTCACTAACATTTTTTTTATTTGTAAACTTTTTGGTGGTAGCTATTTTTGATGAGTATGAGGTAATATCTCATTGTGTCTTTGATTTGCATTTCTCTGATGATTAGTGATACTCAGCATTATTTCATGTGTCTCTTGACCATTTGTATATCTTCTCTGAAAAAAAAAATGTCTTGTATTCAGGTCTGCTCATTTTTTCATCAGGTACTTTGTTGCTGTTGTTGTTTTGATACTGAGTTGTAGGAGCTGTTTATATATATTAGATATTAAGCCATTTTCTCCCACTTAGTAGGCTGTCTCTTCTATATGTTGATGGTTACCTTTGCTGTACAAAAGCTTCTATGTTCTATTAGATCCCATTTGTTTATTTTTGCTTTCATTTCTTTTGCTTTAGGAGACAGATAACTCAAAATATTGCTACCATTTATGTTAAAGTGTGTTCTTTCTATGTTTTCTTCTAGAAGTTTTATGACTTCAAGTCTTACATTTAGGTCTTTAATAAATTTTGTGTTTACTTTTTAATATGGTTTGAGGAATGTTTTTGAAGATAGACGAAGAGTTAATGGATTTGACCTAGGCCTAGGCAGAGGAGATTTTTGGCTCAAAAATATGAGTTGTGCACATTTTTCTGGGGTGAAGAAGACTGAAGGTAGACGGGGTGGTGTGAGTGGTAAAGAGCCCACCTGCCAGGACAGGGGCTATAACAGATGTGGGTTCAAGTCCTGCATCAGGAAGATCCCCCGGAGGAGGGCATGCAACCCACTCCTGGAGAGTCCCCTTGGGCAGAGGAGCCTGGTGGGCCACAGGCCATAGGGCTGCAAAGAGTCAGACATGACTGAAGTGACTTAGCACTCAGGCACACGGCGTGCGGAGCGTATCTGGGAGAGGCAAATCAGGAATCTGTTTTGGACACACTAACTTCTAGAGGCCAATATGCTATCCAACTCAAGATACTGAGGCAGCTTATACAGCTGGAGAATTAAGACAGACAGGGACAGGGAATACTAGAAATAAAGACTTGGAATTTATCTGCCTATAAAATGGCATCTGAATCCATAAAGTCAGATACGTTATCTATTGTAATACAATATAGTTTGAAGTATTCATCTAAGTCCCAATGTATGCCATTGTTTTGGTGAATCCAGTACTAATATAGACAATTCACAAAACTCCTTGTCTTCACAGATACTTGCATGTTCAATATCAGTGATCTTCATCTTACTCTGCTTTGTCACTTACTCACTCAACTTCATTCTGGACCTGGGGCCAGGCATGACGCATCCCTTCAAAACTCATGCTCCACACCTTCTCTTATAATTACCAAGCCAGAGCCCAGACCAACCCCAAATCTACACTCTGTTCCCCTACATGTGCTTACTCTCTCAGCTGTGTCTGACTCTTGCGACCCCACAGGCCATAGCCTGCCAGGTCCCTCTGTCCATGGCATTCTCCAGGCAAGAATACTGAAGTGGGGTGCCATTTCCTTCTCCAGGGGATCTTCCTGACCCAGGAACTGAAACCGGGGCTCCTGCATTGCAAGCAGATTCTTTACCAACTGAGCTATGTTCCCCTATATAGTACCAGATAAACACTGTTATCATTAAAACACTTCAACACTTTTTAAAAAAGTTATTTCTCTCTCCTATCTTTCAGGTTTCTTTTTTTCAAAGAACGGAACATTTATGATTAATGTGGCCATAAGAATAAAACATTTGATATAGAACAATACACATAAAAACTTCTAAATTTTGAATTATTATGACCTTGGAGAGTGGAGTCTGTTGGAATTGGTTTAAGAGCCCATGGTCATCACAGTCAACATTCTCGTAAGTCTATCGGGCTTTTTCATGGCCACAGAAAACAGCTTCAGCTCCTGCTCCAGGCATCATATTAACAGTCAAGGCAGGAGGAAATAGAAAATGGGAAATAGGTGGCATCAGTTTCATGTGTCCCTTTGAATCTAAAAAGCAGGGGCTTTCTTTCCATCTCTACTTCATTTTGTAGCATTAATAAAGACCACAGGGGGCTAATAATTGAATGGAGCATGAGTCAGAGAGAGAGTGATTGTAGTTATGAGGGATGGAAGATCAAGAGGAAGGAATTTTTTTTATTATAAGAGACATAGTTATTTTTATTGGGCTAAAGAGAAAAAGTGAATAGAGAAATGAGATTTGAAAGTTAACCACAGTGACAGAGGAAGAGGAGAGAAATGATGATGAAGGAAGAAGACATTGGAGCAAATGGAATTAAGAACTACTATGGAAGAGTTGGCTTTGAAAAATAGGGGAGAAAATATCTTTCTAATTTAACCTAGACTAATTTAACCCTGTTAGTGTTTATTATTTTAGAAAAATCCACTTAAAATTGTCAGATTCCGTGTAAATTCTGACTCTAAATTCTCTGAATGCTTCCGAAACCATTCATTGATGGCCTTCTTTTTAAAAATATTTCACTGAAGTATCGGGGATTACTGTACCTACACTTCACCTATACAGCCCCATTGTGGTTCCTGCTGCTGTTTAGTCGCTTTAGTTGTGGCTGACTCTGCGACCCCATGGAGTGTAGCCCACCAGGCTCCTCTGTCCACGCGGTTCTCCAGGCAAGAGTACTGGAGTGGTTGCCATGTCCTCCTCCAGGGGATCTTCCCGACCCTGGGTCTCCTGCACTGCAGGCAGAGTCTTTACTGCTGGGCCACCAGGGAAGCCCTATACAGCCCTGTTACTTCATGGCAAATAGCAGGGGAAAAGGTGGAATAGTGACAGATTTCCTCTTCTTGGGCTGCAGATGGTGAATATAGCCATGAAATCAGATGACTGCTTCTTGGCAGGAAAGCTATGACAAACCTAGACAGTGTGTTGAAAACCTGAGGCATTACTCTGCTGATAAAGATCTGTATAGTGAAGGCTATGGTCTTCCCAGTGGTCACATACAGTTGTGAGAGCTGGACCATAAAGAGGTCAGAGCGCCAAAGAATGGATACCTTCGAACTGTGGTGCTGGAGAAGACTCCTGAGAGCAACTTGGGCAGCAAGGAGATCAAACCAGTCAATCTTAAGGGAGATCAACCCTGAATTCTCATTGGAGGGGCTAATCTTGAAGTATTTTGGTCACCTGATATGAACAGATGGGTAAATAGATGGGGAAACAATGAAAACAGAGAGAGACTCTATTTTCTTGGGCTCCAAACTCACTGCAGGTGGTGACTGCAGCCATGAAATTAAAAGAAACTTGCTCCTTGGAAGAAAAACTATGAAAAACCTAGACAGCATAATAAAAGGCAAAGGCATTACACAAAGACATGACTTTGCTGACAAAGGTCTGTCTTCTCAAAGCTATGATTTTTCCAAGAGTCATGTATGGATGTGAGAGTTGGTCCATAATGGAAACTGAGCACTGAAGAATAGATGCTCTAGAACTGTGGTGTTGGAGAAGACCCTTGAGAGACCCTTGGGCTGCAAGGAGGTCAAACCAGTCAATCCTAAAGGAAATCAGTCCTGAATATTTGTTGGAAGAACTGAAGAGCTGAAGAGTTCTTGATTGGAAGAGATGAAACTGAAGCTCCAATATTTGGCCACCTGATGCAAATAACTGACTCATTAGAAAAGACCCTGAAGGGGGGCAAGATTAAAGGCAGGAGGAGAAGGGACGACAGAGAATGAGATGGTTGGATGGCGTCACTGACTCGATGGACATGAGTTTGAGCAAGCTCTGGGAGTTTGTGATGGACAGGGAGGCCTGGTGTGCTGCAGTCCATGGAGTTGCAAAGAATCGGATAAGACTGAGTGACTGAACTGAACTGAGGCGAACAGCTGACTCAATGGAAAAGTCCCTGATGCTGGGAAAGATTGAGGGCAGAAGAAGAGGGCGTCAGAGGATGAGCTGGCTGGATGGCATCACTGATGCAATGGGCATGAACTCTGGTAACCTTCAGGAGATGGTGAGGGACAGGGAGACCTGGCGTGCTGCAGTCTACAGGGTTGCAAAGAGTCAGACAGAACAGGGTGACTGAACAACAACATAGGTGATTTACAGTGTTGTGAATGGCCTTCTCTTTAGGTCCATCGTTGGTGTATCAGAATTCTCCCAATAAGTGGTACGTATTTTCTCTGAATACTTGCCATATGAGATCTCAGCAACTCACATTTTTCACAAAATATAAAAAGGAGATGATTGAACACTGACATTTCCTTTCTGAAATCTTTCTCGATGGCTTATGTGGTACTTATTGGCATAACCCATTGTTTAAACGTTCCACCACAAAATTCACCGTGTCCAAAATTAATCTGAGATATATCTATCCTTTTCCTCTATATTTCCCAAGTCATCCAAAAAACAAACAAACAAACCAAAAAAAAAAAAAAAAACCAGAACTAGGAAGCACATTAGTTACTTCAATACAGTGCAACCCACATTACTATGATCAAGTATTAATCCTAAATATTTCTCAGTTATTTCATCCCACCTTTTGATACCTAAGTTCAGACTTCATTCAACTCTCCTGCACTATTTCAACAGCATCCTAACAAGGAGGGTCACTCTGCTTAAATCCATGCCTCACACTGAAACACAAACGTCTTCTACTCAAAATTCTTCAGTTTTTCGCCATCACTCACTGGATAATCCTTCAGGTTTCCCCATTATTCACAGGGTAGGTCACAAGAGGCTTTTCATGGCAGTGAATGGTATCTTTGTTCTAGTCCTTGTATCTGAAACCTGGTCTTTATATGATTATAAAGCCTCATCTGTCTTTGCTCCTTTCCTCACACTATACTTGTCCGTAAAGCCAAGGCGTGTGGACTCCTGGCGTCACTGCGGTCCTGTCAGCTCCTGCCTGTACTCCTACTGTTCTGAGATTCACTCCTACCCTGCTGTTTTGATCCATTTAATTATTGCTAATTCTTGCAATTTTAGTTTGGTACCACATTTTTTTTTTTCAGATATTTCATGTCTACTCATTATTTTTCTCCAAATTGTTCGCTTTCTCTACTATCTGTATCATCCTCCAGAACCATCAAAGTAATTTCAGTCCCCTCAATGCTATAATCTTTTCCAACTGTAGATTTTTGCATTAACTCTTCAGTCTGTTCTTTCCTCTTCTCTCCCCCTACCTCACCCCCTACCTCACCCCCTTACATTCCAACAGTTTTGCTCTAGGACATTTTCCTTTCCACCAAGATAGTACTACCTCCTAGAAATCTCTCTGAGTATCAGTCTTTATTTGATGCCCTTTATGTGACTTCAAAGCATAATAACAACATCAAACACATACAGTATCTAACACTTGATAGATACTGTCTAAGTACTTTGCATATGTTAAAGCATTTAATTCTCACATAATGCTGTAAGGTAAGCATGATTATTATCCCCACTTTAGAGGTGAGGAAATTGAGGTACTGGGGTGCTAATTATGCTGAGCAGTTAGCAACTGAAAGGGACAAACTTTACAGCATGCCAGGCCGTCTTCGCTTTACTGTGTAGCTAGTGGTAAAGAAACTGCTTGCCAATGCAGGGGACATAAGAGACGCAAGTTCAATCCCTGGGTCGGGAAGATCCCCTGGAGGAGGGCAGGGCAACCCAGTCCATGGACAGAGGAGTCTGATGGGCTACAGTCCATGGGGTCGCAAAGAGTTGGACACGACTGAGGGGACTAAGCCACGCACATGCACACACTATACTTCTCCATGTACTACTTCTGATACACAGAAATAATTTACTTGCTGTTACCTTTGCCAGCTATAAGTTCTATGAAAACTTACTCATTATTGAATCCTCATCATCTATCTAAAAGCCTTTGAATATTTGATGCTCAAAGAATTTTTGATAAATGACAAAACGATACAGAACACTATCCAAAGGCAGAGCAGAATGCATCTTTACAGAACACAAGTTGCTCAATTTTAAATTGCCACAAGGAATTAAAATGACGGGGAAGATATATTTCTTACCCACAAGGGCAATATAATACAGAAGTTAGCTACAGCACAAACACATCTGGGCAAACACAAGTGACAGAGACATGCATATTCTCCTACTGACACGTCAAGATACACACAGGTGCAAGAATATCTGAAAGAAGTGAACCCAGGTGGATTTAGTTTGACAAGTTTTCCATGAGTTGAATCAGAAATGAAGGGGGTTTTTGTGAGTTTATGCATTTAAGAAGGGTGTGTAACCTAGAAAGCACCATGAAAACACATACTGTAACACCATATGGAGGATAAGTTAAAACGTTTTCAGTTTTTTAGGTATTTATAGCATGTCATAGGTTGCATATAACAGTCTGACCCGCTACTCAGAGATGAACTCATAAAACTCCTTTCCTTTGACAAACAGTCCAGGCATGGGCTTAATTTTTATTTTTTATTGTCCCATTGTGCTTGTATTTCCACATATACTCAGCAGTATCCCACATATCTTTCTACCTCTGCTCCTGGATATTTCTTCTCTTATCTTTTACCCTCTTTCTTGTTTAGCAGTATTCTTTGGCTTTTTATTCCATGGAGAACAACTTCACTCTTAGCAATTAGGGCTTGCATTTCTAGTACCTTATTAGTTCATCTCACGCAACAGCCTCTTTTTGAAGTGAGGAAGTGGGGCTTAATGCTTTGCATTGTAAGCATTTTGGCGTCTAACTTTAAATTAAATGTATGGATATTGCATTTGCAAGTATTTATATTTTATAAATGTGAAATATGTATGTATTAACTATATTTCTATATAACTGAACTCATTTTCAATGCTTACCATATAAGGTAACATGCATAACATGCTAGAAAGGAATAATCTGAATGATAAAACAATTATTAATTTTAAAAATACGGTACCTATTTTTAACACATTTTTTTTTTTTTACTCTTTCCCAAAGGGGCTGTTATGAACTTGATTTGAGTGAATCAAAGTTTTCCCTAAAGAAATCCCAATTTCCTGCTTTGTGGAGAGGCTCCATTAACATAACGTTCTCATAAACATTATCGTCAAGCTAAATGAAAGGGTTAAGTGGCCTTGCCTGACACTAATAATATCAGTTTATCTGAATTGAAACATGAGGCCATGTCTCTAGTGCATGTCTTTACATACATAAGTACATAGGAAACAGAATAAGTGGTCTGCAGACACAGCCTGTAATCATAAAAGGAAGAAGAAAAAAAGTCACCCTGTCGTGTTTTCACTTGGCCTTTCTTTACCTAACACTGTGTGTTATCTAATTTGAGTTTTATTTCTTCCCTTTGTCAGAAGGAGAGAAAATCTGAGACTCATTCTTTCACACACTGCTTCTCATATAAAGGAGTTTATATCTTTTATATATAAACTCCCTTCTATATAAAGGAGTTTAAGCATGGCTCTTCTCCTTTCTAAACTCCTTTTGGTCTGTGAAATTCCAGCTGCAGCCCAAAACTCATAAACAATTTGATTTACTCTGATTTTCTTTTCTGTTTTCTATGCAGAAACTTTACATCAAATTAGGACTAGTACATATTCCTGCAACTAGGATTGGAAAAGTGTTTCTTCTCTTTATTCCTGGTAGTGAGATATTTGACTGCTCAACCAGAATGTAAAGTGAAGAATCAGATTCATTCATAACTGTATTGCTTTATTAATTAGTATGGGATGAAGAAATAAAGCAATGTTGACCCTCTGTATAAATAACATACAATAGCAAAAAGCTAACATTTACCAAATGTGCCAGATTCTGTTTTACCTAGATGATTTATTTGTGTTACTTCTTCATAAATGACAGATACTCTACCAAGTAGGTACCATCTTAATCTCTGCTTTACAGATAGATAAACTGAGGCTAAGTTTAAGTTCCTTTTCTAGTGACCCTTAGCTATTGAACAGGAGGGCTGGATTTCAGCCCATGTCCACCTGGCTCTAGAATGTATATTCCTAAATAACATGCTATTAATATATCATTCTGTATTTAATACCCCAAACCTCAGAAGAATTTTAATATTAAGTACTGTTTAAATTTGGAGAAGGAAAGGGCAACCCACTCCAGTATATTTGCCTGGAGAATTCCACGCACAGAGCAGCCTGGAGGGTTACAGTCCATGGGGTCGCAAAGAGCCGAACTCGACTTAGTGACTGAAGCACCACCACCGCTGTTTTTGTTTTTTTTTTTTAATTTTTTTTATATGGTAGTGGTTTAAATTATGTATTCTATTAAGTTCTCTATGATTAAAATTAAAGTGAGATTTAATGACCTTTGAACCATAATTTAAGCACAACAAATCGATGTTTCAAGTGTTCAAATGAAATTTTTAACTTATAAAAATACTTTATGTAGTTTTAACTGAAATTTTGTGTAATACATCTCCACAAATCTCCTTAGTTCTCTACCAATAAATCTCATTATTCCACTTTTGGTCTTTCCCTTGACTTATATTTTATTAATCTCTCTCTACTGTTTTAATACATCATATTTTGCCGAACCTTTCTCCATCATGTAAAAATGTATTTAAATATTTTGGTTTCTTTATGGTATTCTTCCAAGGAAAAAGTTTATTTCCTATTTTGAAAGATCTTAGGAGATTAGAAAAAATGCATATTTTCCCAGCCTGATATTTTGAAACAGAAGTTTTGTATATTTAGCTATCAAATGACAATGATAGAATAATTGTTAGAGGCATATTGGAGGCTTAATATCAGCATCAAATGATTTTGTCACTTAACTCTATTCTTTATTTGTACTTTTCAAAATTTTCTCTCAAAAAGGAAAATTAAATTTTCTTAAATTAAATTAGTTTGAGTTATTTCCTCCCAACTCAGGCCTCTTTGCAGGATTTATAATTGGAAAGAATATGTATAAAAATCAGCAAAAGTGGTAACACAAACATAAGTAAGATAATTATGAAAATATTTTTGTAAAGAACATTCTACGATTACAGAAATCTGAAATTATATGGCATCAGAGACTGATTTTTACAGTGATTTAACAAACCAAATGATAGCTTTAACAATCTAGTGTTGATGATAGTTTTATGATCAATTTAAATATATTAATGGAAATAATTCTTAATATAATTAGAAATAATTGATGGCCAATTAAATTTACTATCAACTGCTTCTCAGTCGTTTATGTCACATGCCTCTGCTTAGGTATTGTTTTATTCTGTTATATCTTTTAAGATTTGAAATATTCCCATCTGATGGGGTTTCCTCGGCCGGCTCAGTGGTAAAGAATCTGCCTGCAGTGCAGGAGACTCGGGTTCGATCCCTGGGTCGAGAAGATCCCTGGAGAAGGGAATGGCAACCCATTCCAGTATTCTTGCTTGGAGAGTCCCATGGACAGAGGAGCCTGGTGGGCCACAGTCCACGGGTTCGCAAAGAGTCAGACATGACTGAAGCGACTTAGCAGGCACCTGAGAATTGCTCTGTAAGTGTGGCACACGTTTGTGTTCCTGTAAGTAGGTGCACTAACTCCATGGTGAGGTTTTATATGAAGCACATTCATTCTATGAACCCAGTAACTCCGGTCATCAGTGGTGTGAGCTGCTCTGCTGTCGACACCGAGGCCCGCAGTCCTGCTGCTTTCTCTGTGGTGGTGGCTCAGTCGCTGATCTGTGTCCAGCTCTTTGGGACTGCACGGGCTGTGGACAGTCTCCTCCATCCCTGGGATTTCCCAGACCAAAACACTGAAGTGGACTGTCGTTCCCTTCTCTGGAGGGCATACATGACTTTTTCTTATTGCTCCTTAACACAAATAAGGCTTTAAATTTTAATAAGAGATTCTGGAAAGGATTCTGGGAACAGGGCAGGAATCAAGTAAACAGACATACCTACAACTGGCTACTCTTTGCAGTCAGAGATGTTTGCAAATTTCAGAACTTAACCTTCCTGTGATTAGCTCAGCATCTTAATATAGAGCACTAACTTACTATTAATAACATTTAAAAAATGAGATTTGTTTCTTCCTCGAGACCTTGCTCCTCCTTCTTGCTGAGGCAAGAAGAAGGGTGAAGAAATGGGATCTGTATCATTCAAACCAATCATTGTTTTATTTCTGATATGTCTGATAGGTACATCTGATATGTCTGATATGTCTGATAGGTGCATCTGATATGTCTGATAGATAAATCCTATGTCTGATAGGGTTTATTTTATTTGCTTTGAAAACTTCTGCAGGTTACCTGCAGTCCCTAAAGTCTACATGAGGCCTCTGAATGTCTACTAACCACAGAACACCCTCTATCAGGGAGGTGTTCAACCCCATTTGCTCTCCCTTAGCTCCTCCCCACTGGAGAAGGCAATGGCACCCCACTCCAGTACTCTTGCCTGGAAAAGCCCATGGGCGGAGGAGCCTGGTGGGCTGCCATCCACGGGGTCGCACAGAGTCAGACACGACTGAGCGACTTAGCAGCAGCAGCAGCAGTAGCTTGTCCCCACGAGACACATACTTCAGGGATGTTCTTGCCCAGCAAACGTTTCTGTTATATAGTGCACAGGCACGGTTGCTTAACCACAGCTCCTTTTCTAGATGCCCACTTGATCCACAGTAAACCAATATGCATCTTTGAAACTGCCATCTCTCTCTGCTCTGATAAGAAAAGGGACAGTTCAACAAGTGAACAACTTACGCAGATGTCAACCAGGGGAAGGAAGAAAATGCTGGACTCCTCGCACTGGTGAACTTGCCTCTCTCTTTCCTTTTCAACCTCTCCCCAGAAACACCTTTCTATGGAACAAATATAAACACCAATTGCCTTTCTTGGTCCTATTGAAGAGTGACAGTTGGTTAACTCCTGCAAGACCAATTTGACATACTCTAATCATTGGGTGAAGATAGTTAGGCACAAATGTTTATGAGTTACTTACTATATGAAGTTTCTTCAGTTCAGTTCAGTTCAGTCGCTCAGTTGTGTCCAACTCTTTGCGACCCCATGATTCGCAGCATTCCAGGCCTCCCTGTCCATCACAAACTCCCAGAGTTTACTCAAACTCATGTCCATCGAGTCGGTGATGCCATCCAACCATCTCATACTCTGTCATCCCCTTCGTCTGCCTTCAATCTTGGCCAACATCAGGGTCTTTCCTATTAGTCAATTATTTGCATCAGGTGGCCAAGTATTGGAGTTTCAGCTTCAGCATTAGTTCTTCCAATGAATATTCGGGACTGATTTCCTTTAACATTGACTGGTTTCACATCTGTGTGGTCTAAGGGACTCTCAAGAATCTTTCCCAACACCGCAGTTCAAAAGCATCAAACTTCGGCGCTCAGCTTTCTTTATACTCCAACTCTCACATCCACATGACTACTGGAAAAACCACAGCTTTAACTAGATGGATCTTTATCAGCAAATTATTATCTCTGCTTTTTAATTTGCTCCCTAGGTTGGTCATCGCTTTTCATTCAAGGGACAAGTGTCTTTTAATGTCATGGCTGCAGTCACCATCTGCAGTGATTTTAGAGTCCAAAAAAATAAAGTCTGTCACTGGTTCCATTGTTTCCCCATCTATTTGCCATGAAGGGATTGGACCAGATACAGTGATCTTAGTTTTTGGAGTGTTGACTTCTAAGCCAAATTGTTCACTCTCCTCTTTAACTTTCATCAAGAGGCTCTTTAGTTCCTCTTCACTCTCTTCCATAAGGATGGTGTCATCTGCATATCTGAAGTTATTGATATTTCTCCTGAATCTTGATTCCAGCTTGTGCTTCTCCCAGCCCAGCGTTTCTCATGATGTACTCTGCATATAAGTTAAATAAGCAGGGTGACAATACACAGCCTTGACGTACTCCTTTCCCGATTTGGAACCAGTCCGTTGTTTCATGTCCAGATCTAACTATCGCTTCTTGACCTGCATACAGATTTCTCAGGAGGCAGGTCAGGTGGTCTGGTATTTCCATCTCTTTCAGAATTTTCCACAGTTTGTTGTGATTCACATAGTCAAAGACTTTGGCACAGCCAATAAAGCAGAAGTAGATGTTTCTCTGGAACTCTTGCTTTTTCGATGATCCAATGGATGTTGGCAATTTGTTGTCTGGTTCCTCTGCCTTTTCTAAATCCAGGTTCAACATCTGGAAGTTCAAGGTTCATGTACTGTTGAAGCTTGGCTTGGAGAATTTTGAGCATTACTTTACCAGTGTGTGAGATGAGTGCAATTGTGCAGTAGTTTGAACACTCTTTTGCATTTTCCTTCTTCGGGATTGGAAAGAAAACTGACCTTTTCCAGTCCTGTGGCCACTGCTGAGTTTTCCAAATTTGCTGGCATATTGAGTGCAGCGCTTTCACAGCATCATCTTTTAGGATTTGAAATAGCTCAACTGTAATCCCATCACCTTCACTAACTTTGTTCATAGTGATGCTTCCTAAGGCCCACTTTACTTTGCATCACAGGATCCCTGACTCTAGGTGAATGATTACTCCATCCTCGTTATATGGGTCATTAGGATCTATTTTGCATAGTTTTTCTGTGTATTCTTGCCACCTCTTCTTAATATCTTCTGCTTCTGTTAGGTCCATACCACTTCTGTGCTTTATTGAGCCTGTCTTCGCATGAAATGTTCCCTTGGTATCTCTAATTTTCTTGAAGAGATCTCTAGTCTTTCCCATTCTGTTGTTTTCCTCTATTTATTTGCACCGATCGCTGAGGAAGGCTTTCTCATCTCTCCTTGCTATTATGTAGAACTCTGCATTCAGATGGGAATATCTTTCCTTTTCTCCTTTGCCTTTAGCTTTTCTTCTTTTCTCAGCTCTTTGTAAGGCCTCCTCAGACAACCATTTTGCCTTTTACATTTCTTCTTCTTGGGGATGGTCTTGATCCCTGCTTCCTGTACAATGTCGCAAACCTCCATCCATAGTTCTTCTGGCATTCTGTCTATCACATCTAATCCCTTGAATCTATTTGTCACCTCCACTGTATAATCATAGGGATTTGATTTAGTTTGACCTGAATGGTCTAGTTGTTTTCCCTACTTTTTCTTTGAAGACAGATATATTCAAAATAGGAGAGAAATAAATTTTTCTCAGATGGAATTGCTACATGTAAAATCATGTGAAATTTGTGTTACAGCTTTATGGAGTATTATCTTTTCAGTAAAAATTTTAAATAAAATGGTATCACAGGATGCAAAGTATCATAAGAGATGACTGAGAACAAATATATGCCCATAAATTGGACAACATGGAAGATGAATTAATTCCTAAAAGTATACACTGTACCAAGAATTATCAGGATGAAGTAGAAAATACAAACAGACTGATTACTAGCAAGGAGACTGACTCAGTAATAAAAACATCTCATCTCAACAAACAAATATTCAGGACCACATTGCTTCACTGCTGAATCCTATCGAGGTGTCAAAGAATTTGTATCAATTCTTCTCAAACTTTTGGAAAAAATAAAAGTACGGAACTCTTCTAAATACGTTTTATGAAGTCAGGATTACTCTGATACCAAGATCAAAGATGCCACAAAAAAGTTAATTATAAGTCAATATTCCTGATGAACATAAATAAAAAAATTCTCCCTAATTATTAACAAACCAAACTCAATAAATTAAAATGACTATAAAGCATGATTAAGTGGAATTTATTTGAGTGATACAAAGATGTTTCAGCACCCACAAATTAGTCAATATCATATACCACATTAACAAAATATGATCATCTCAATAGATGCAGAAAAAGCTTTTGATAAACTCAAGCATACATTTGTGATAAAAACTCTCAGTAATACAGTGGGTAGAGTGGGAAACATACCTCAATATTATAAAGACCATATATAATAAACACAGCTAGCATCACCAATAGTGGAAAGCTGAAAGCACTTCCTCTAAGACTAGGAAGAAGACAAGGATGTTCACTCTCAGCAGCACTTTTATTCAGCACAGTACCTAGTTAAGCAATTAGAAAAGAAAAGAAAATCCAACTAAACTGGAAAGTAATGAATAAGACTGTCATTATTTGTAGACGACATGATACTACTTACAGAAAAATCCTACAGTTCATCAGCAAACTTTTAGAATGAATAAATTCAGCAAAGTTGCAGGATTCAAAATCAATATGCAAAAATCTGTTGTCTTTTTATACTAAACAGTGAATTATCAGAAAGAGAAATTTATAAAGCAATTCCATTTACAACTGTACAAAAAATAAATCCCTAAGAATATTTTTAACTGAGGAGGCAAAAGACCTGTGCATTGAAAACTGTAAGATACTACTGAAAGTAACTGAAGAAGACACTGTGGAAAAATACTTGTGGAAGTAAGTGAAAAAATGCTCCATGTTCATGAGCTGGAAGAATTAATGTTCTTAAAATGTTGATACTATGAAAACCAATCTACAGATTCCATGTAATTGGAATCCCTATTTCAATGGTATTTTTCATAGAAATAAAAATATTAAAATTTGTATGAGCCAAAAAAGAGCCCAAATAGCCAAAGCAATATTGAGAAAGAGCAAATCTAGAGACATTGCAATTCCTGGTTTCAAACTATATTACAAAGCTATACTAATTAAAACAGCATGGCATTGACCAAAAATGACACATAGGTCAATGAAACAGAAGAGAGTGAGCCCAGAATGAAACTGCAGCATATACAGTCAACTAAATCCTGACAAAGGAGCCAATAACACACAACAGTAAAAGGACATTATCTTTAATAAGTAGTGGTGGCAAAACGGGATAACCAAGAGCAAAGGATGAAACTAGACCATTTTCTTACACCATATACAAAAATTAAATCATAATGGATTAAGGACTTAAACATAAGACTTGAGATTGCAAAGCTCTTAGAAGAAAATATAGGAAGTAAGCTCCCTGACATAGATTTAATGATGATATTCTTTAATCTGACATCAAAAGCAAAGGCAACAAAAGGAAAAATAAACAAGTAGAATTACATGAAACTAAAATGCCAAAGAATGCTCAAACTACCACACAATTGCACTCATCTCACATGCTAGTAAAGTAATGTTCAAAATTATCCAAGCCAGGCTTCAGCAATATATGAGCCGTGAACTTCCAGATGTTCAAGTTGGATTTAGAAAAGGCAGAGGAACCAGAGATCAGATTGCCAAAATCTGCTGGATCATCAAAAAAGCAAGACAGTTCCAGAAAAAAAAATCTATTTCTGCTTTATTGACTATGCCAAAGCCTTTGGCTGTGTGGATCACAATAAACTGTGGAAAATTCTGAAAGAGATGGGAATACCAGATCACCTGACCTGCCTCTTGAGAAACCTGTATGCAGGTCAGGAAGCAACAGTTAGAACTGGACATGGAAAAACTGACTGGTTCCAAATAGGAAAAGGAGTACATCAATGCTGCATATTGTCACCCTGCTCATTTAACTTATATGCAGAGTACATCATGAGAAACGCTGGGCTGGAGGAAGCACAAGCTGGAATCAAGATTGCCGGGAGAAATATCAGTAACCTCAGATATGCAGATGACACCGCCCTTATGGCAGAAAGTAAAGAAGAACTAAAAAGCCTCTTGATGAAAGTGAAAGAGGAAAGTGAAAAAGCTGGCTTAAAGCCCAATATTCAGAAAACTAAGATCATGGCATCCGGTCCCATCACTTCATGGCAAATAGATGGGGAAACAGTGACTGACTATTTTGGGGGGCTCCAAAATCACTGCAGATGGTGATTGCAGTCATGAAATTAAAAGACACTTACTCCTTGGAAGGAAAGTTATGACAAACCTAGATAGCATATTAAAAAGCAGAGACATTACTTTGCCAACAAAGTTCCATCTATTCAAGGCTATGGTTTTTCCAGTGGTCATGTATGGATGTTAGATTTGGACTATAGAGAAAGCTGCACACGGAAGAATTGATGCTTTTGAACCGTGGTGTTGGAGAAGACTCTTGAGAGTCCCTTGGACTGCAAGGAGATCCAACCAGTTCATCCTAAATGAGATCAGTCCTGGGTGTTCATTGGAAGGACTGATGTTGAAGCTGAAACTCCAATACTTTGGTCACCTGATGAGAAGAGCTCACTCATTTGAAAAAACCCTGATACTCAGAAAGACTGAGGGAAGGAGGAGAAGCGGGTGACAGAGAATGAGATGATTGGATAACATCACTGACTCAATGGACATGAGCTTGGGTGGGCTCTGGGAGTTGATGGTGGACAGGGAGGCCTGGTGTGCTGCAGCTCATGGGGTGGCAAAGATGTGGACATAACTTGGCGACTGAACTGAACTGAACTGAACTGAGAAACCTTCTATACAACAAAGGATCCCATTAAAAAAAATGTCAGCCTACTGAATGGGAGAAAATAATTGCAAATCATCTCTGATAAGGGGTTAATATCCAAAATTTACAAAGCACTCATAGAATTCAGTAACAATAACAAAACAACAAACGTTTCAGTTAAAAATGGGCAGAAGATCTGAATACTTGTTTTTCCAAAGAAGGCCAACAGATATATGAAAAGATGCTCATTTTCATCAGGAAAATGCAAATCACAACCACAAACAGATATCACCTCATACTTGTTATAATGACTATTATAAAAAAGACAAGAAAAATAAGTGTTGGGGAGGACGTGAAAGAAAGGGAACTTATGCACTGTTGATGGGAGTGTAAATTTATTCAGCCACTCTGAAAAGCTGCATGGAGGTTTACTAAAAATTTTAAAATATAATTATCTTATGATCCAGCAGTTCCACTTCTAGGTATTTATCCAAAAAAAAAAGAAAAATACTAAGTTGAAAAGACCTCACTCCCATGTATATTGCAACATTAACTGCAATAGTCAAGAAACAATCTAAGTTTCTGTCAAAGGATGAGTGAATAAAAAACTGTGAACCTTGCAGATATTTCACTAAGTGAAATACATCAGAGAAAGACAAATACTGTATTATCTCTTTTAAAAATGGAATCGCCCAAAAATAAATACAAGCACACAGATGCAGAGAACAGATGGGTGGTTGCAAGAAGCAGGTTTGGGGGTAGATGAAAGAAATGGGTGAACTATTTTGTTTTTGTGTTTTAGGTTAAACAAATTGAGTATTTTTTTAAATGGCTAGAACATAATATATTAAAAGGAAGAACACCATGTATGGGAGGCCATATGTCACACAAGAAAAAAACACTATGTTTCACGTAAATTTAGTCATTTTTTTTTATCAGAATTGCTGAAGCTATGGAGCTCCACTTGGTGTTCACATAGTTTTATCAGGAATTTGAGTCATTTACCTGAGCTATCAATGTGTATTCTCTCTGTCTCTCTCTGAATATTGTAAGATTCTGGCTCTGCTCAATAATCATTATGCTTCCCACCTGCTAGTAGTTCAATCAATAGAGTTTGTTCTCTACATGGATTTAAGACGTGCATCTTGATTTCAATAAATGCTTTGTAGAACCAAGGGTTTTTAGGGCATGACTATGTTAAATACAGAACAACTTTACAATTGATACTAAATCTTGTTAAGCTTAGAAATTGTTAAGAATGCCTTGAATATAGACAACCCATAATTTACAAGATGCTATTCCTAAGGAAAATAACTGTTACTGAGTTTAAAAAAAAACTTAATTGAATATGCATTTTGTCATTATGACAGTATAGGTGCTAGTCTATAAAACAGGGACTATATGCAGATATAGATTAAGAACTAAATATATAATTATATTTAATTTTAGCAACATTATTATTCTTTCTTGGGCTTACTATATGTAGTCAAATATGACAAAAATGTGGGAATTTGGAGAATATGAAAAATCATTTTGACTTAGGGGCACTTGGCTATCTATGTCCTAACACTAAGATTTCTTCTGTTACCTTTAGCTAAGAAAGAAATTGAATACTATGTGTGGTTTATTGAAAAAAATTATGATTAATGTATCTTTTAATGTAAATGATTAATAATAACAATAGAAGTAGAGTTCTTAAGAGTCCTAAGTTGCACATGAACAATTTTGAATTGTATTTCACATGCATCATTTGATTTGATCTTTATATATTAATATTGATAATAACAACAGCTATCCTTGTTCAAGTATTTACTTTTATTTAGACAATTTGTAGAGGAAACTTCATAGTTTCTGGAAAAAAAGACATTAAAAACCCTGAGGCATAAATGCAGTGTTTTACATTGTTACTATACTTTGAGAGCAATGAGAAAAGATTCTTTTTCACATTTAACTGACTCTGCCCAATACACTAGATTTCCTCCCAAAGTTCTTGAGACAAAGGCAAGGTAATTATCATTTACCATTCAATATGTGAGGCTCCATGATCAGGAAAATCTCACAAACTTTGGATAATAAACTAAATCAGATCCTGCTGCACCCCCATATAACCCTTCTTCAATTATGAAGATAATGAGTGTGTACAATAAAGAATGAAAACTCAAAACCCTTTATGGCATTAAGAAAGGGATATAAATAGTAATTTCAAAAGACAAATATATGTACTTTCATATGTGTAGAATATGAAAGGAAGGGAAAGTCATATGAAAAAAAGGCTTCATTCATCCACCTCACAACTTTTTATGAAAGAAAGTTGGTAAACAATGGCATCTTGATTAATTTCACTCTTTATTTTTTCTAATTCATTTTTCTTTTCTCACATTTTTAAGAGATGGCACCTTAGAACCAGAAAACTTCTTTCTTTAACTTAAATTATTTACACCATAAACATTAACTACTTATTTTGAAAGAACTTTGAACAAACAAACAAAACCCATAACTTCCCACTTGTTCTTAATGGTTTATAATATAGTATAATTATATTGTGTCCCTTTTCTTTCTTTTTCACTTATTATACAATGACACCATTGTTTTCAGATAATAAGATACATAATACTGTACTCTGCTTTTTCCCCTCTAGTAGGCTAGTACAATGTAAATGTTATCACCTAACAATGAAGATAATTGTTTTAAGAAAAAAAAAATCTTTTACATCTTCTGTGACAAAAATGACTTTAAAAAATTGATGTAGTTACAACCACTAAACAGAATTTTTTCTTTTATTTTGGGTTCTTGTCAAGAGGAATAAACACACAGCCCTTAGTACATTTTAGAATGTATTCTAATACTCTGCATTTAATAAGGTATATCTCTCTGTCCTCACAAATCTTTTGTATAATCCCCTAAGAATGTACAATAAACTGCATTCAGCCTGTTGTCAAGAGCCTGAAACCATGAGGTCAGAGGCATGCAGCTATTAAGATATAAAACATGTAATCTCAGTAATGTTTTACTTTGAATGCCATTTTACAAGGATATTCCAATACCTTTTCCCAAGTTCACTGAGGTTCACAGGGGCAGTGTGAAACAAGGAGTTACAGGCCAAAAACTTGGGTCAAGTTCAAGCTTACTGACTGTATTCATTCAAAACTTTGTAAGGTACACAGACCTTGTTTTATCCCCATTTCCTCACATAGAGCTTGGCATGGATTAAGAACTAAATAAATATCTTTTGAATAAACAAACACATGAGCTCAAACAAACTGTTAATGTTCCCTGAGTCACAGATTCTTCTGTTGAAAAATGGAAATAATAATATCTGAACTGTGATGACAATAGGAGACTGTGTGTTTGGCTGGTTTGTGAGTATATGTACATGAAAATTTTCTGAAGTTTGTGGTAGCTATAAAGTACATGTACATGTGAAGAATTATTATTATTTTTTTAATACTGGAATCCTTTTTGAAGGCACTAAGTGAGGAAAATGAGCACTTTATGATCCTCACTCACTATGATAAACATCAAAAAGCTTGTAAATCCAAAGTGAGGTTTATAAATACAAAAAGTGAGTATACCCCTATGCTTCCCACTTGTGATAAATTGTCCTGACCCAAATACACACATCTGTTCCCTGAGAGGCAAGTTAAATACCACTTAATGCTGTCAATAGGATGTTCAAGAAGAAAACAGTGTCTTAACGTGTCAGAGATGTTCTCACACACTGCACTGCCATTAAATATGCACATCAATCAGAGCTTCATTAAAGGAAGTAGTGGGTATAACATGTAGATTATCCGTAAATCTTAGAACACTCACTGTGATTGCTAGGAGCACGTCAAAGACGAGGCGGTGGGAGCCGTCCATCTGTGGAGCAGGCAATTCATAGGTGCACTGTCAGTGGAGAATTTAGAAACAATAATAAAACTTGACTAAAGTTGGTCTGCTTTTTATTAACACCATGCCTCACGTCAGTGATAAAATTGTCCTTCCAGAAAAAAAAAAATCTGTTGTTTTAAGTGCTAAACAATTGCTATGGTTACCACTCAGTTTTAATAAAAATAAGTCAGCTTCAAATTAGCGCATTTTTATTACTTATCCTTTGGTAAACATTGTATTCTACGTGGGATTTGATTTAACTCTCAGCTATACAGCTGGGCTTGATACATGCATTTGTTTCAACAAGTTTTTAAAGATGTGGAATCATTGAAGCTCTCTTCAAGCACAGTTCATGGTTCCATTTAAACAGCACAGTAGAAACAAACAAGAGAGTCTAGTGATTGTAAAAGAAGGAACAAAACTTGATAACCTGTACTTTTATTTGCGCTAAGTATTGGAAGCTGTTGGAATTACTCCTAAGGAAGCAAAGATGCAGAGCAATATGACACTTTCTGGAATTTACTATAAAATGGGATTAAATGGGATTTTTATAACTCTATGGCAAACTTTGTCCTTATATTTTGGATTATTAAAATTGTATAAATTGGTTGTATCCTGTGAAATAAATTTTTTGAAATTAAAATTAATGAGAAGTGTTTCTCAATCACTACTATAAGCAGTCATAGTGTTACTAGTTATATCGCCTATAACCATAAATATTTTAAGATTCATTTTGATAAAGTCATTGATATATCAACAGATCAATACTTTCAAATAGAAAGTGTACATTTATTATAACTCATTGCATCCATAAATATATATTTTCATAATCTTTAAAAGACATAGAAATAAACTAAGAAATACTAACTCACTATAATATTCCTTTCTGTAATATGTAATAATTCCACATTTATATTCCTTGATTTGTTTTATTGATATTATATATACATGAAGTTCAGTAAATAAAACCTTTGCTGTCTTTGTTCCCTCTGGACATTACTCTTATGACTTTCATTCCATGATCATTACTTGGTAATGACCTACTCAGAGTGTCATTTATGCTAGCTATGCTACTGATGATTCCTGACCCACAAATTGTTGTATAAAGAAAAGACTGTTGAAACAAGGTATGTCTATTTTCAAACAATATGGAAGTAATGGATTGTTTTTAATAACAGACAAATTCACTTCTCATTTGAATGGTACAATACCAAAGGGGGAAAAAAAAATAAGGTTGGTGACTTAGATGGTAGAGAATCTGCCTGCAAAGCAGGAGACCTGGGTTCGATCCCTGGGTCAGGAAGATCCCCTGGAGAAGGGAATGGCAACCCACTCCAGTGTTCTTGCCTGGAAAATTCCATGGACAGAGGAGCCTGGTGGGCTACAGTCCATGGGTTGCAAAAAGTTGGACATTGAGTGATTTTTAAATTACAAGAAAATAAAAGGGACTAACAACACCTACCACTGGCAAATATACAGAATAGCTAGTGGTAGGAGTCTAAACCGGAACAATATTTTGCACAAGAACTTAGTCACAGGCATACCCTGTGATCCAGAAGTTTCTTCTAAGAGTGCCCTTTGTCGTTGTTCAGTCACTAAGTCGTACCTAACTCTCTGTGATCCCATGGACTGGAGCATGCCAGGTTCCTCTCTCCTCGACTATCTCCCAGAGGATGCTCAAATTCATGTCCATAAGGGTGATCTAGCAGCTTCATTTATGATGGTTAAAAACTGTCAACTGCCCAGTTTCTTATCAACTGTAGAATAAATGAATTATCTGTGACATATTAACAGAATTAAATGTCCTAGAGCAATGAAAATGAAAAATCTACTGCTGAATGCCAACAAGATGCATTCTCATGAAATTCACTAACATGCTTTATATAAAGTATATATAAAAGAGAATTCTTACAAAACTTATATTAAGTTCATAACTGGACAAAACTTTTATGGAAAAAAAAATCTTTTATGGAGCATCAGAAATCAGGAGAGTAACTAATTTGGGAAGAAGTATTAGTAACTGGGAGATATCTCAAGGAGGAATTTTGGTGTGCTAGTAATATTCAATTTGTTAAAGTTTTCTATATGCATGTTCTACTTCCATAAAAAGTATTTATAATAAATGATAATACAAAGCACTTAGAGTAATTTCAAAAAACATAGCAAGTCTAAACAAGAATTTCACTTGTATAGCAGAGTCACAGAGATGATATCTCTAACCTATAATAGCACTAAACATAAATTGATCTTATAGCAACCTTTGTCATAAGGCACTGGTATAGACATTTATATTTTATCAAAAATGTTTTGGATATAAAGGTCATTAATAGGCAATTTAGATAAAATTGGATTTTGAGACTGGGGGGAAAAATCCTATTACTTTTGTTTCTTATATGAAGACTTGATATCTCATTCACAACTTAAATCATTATCTCACAAAGAATTACTAGACTGCCTAGTGGAATTACTAGTTAAAGAGATATAAAGAATGTGTGTGTTACATTATTCTTAGCATTTCCTTTATGAGTTTTCACAGATGTCTTGAAAAGTACATTAGGGACAGTCACTTTGCCAGACATATAGTTAATACTTTTCAAATCAAGAACCTATTGAAAGTTATATCATACCTGCACTATTTTGAGCTTTTCTAATTAGGTATATGCTATTATTTGTTGCAATTGATTTTATTTTTTTTCAAGAAAACTCAAACAGGTAAATTTTCTGGGTAAAAATCCTTGAATTTTCTTCAAGGACAGAGGATAAGGGAACAGTAACAATGTATTATAATGGCAAGAAGTATAAATGTGTGCTTTTATTTTTGATTTTCCAGATTATGCATAGTGATTAATATATATAAGTAATACATTAATACATAATGTCATATAAGTCAATTTTATTATTATTACAATTATATGTGAAATTTCATCAAAAATGAAATTATTGTAAATTATTGGTAAGTTAAGAAGAAAAGCCCCCATACCAATGTTGTTCAAATTATTTAAATATTACCAAAATTTTTTTTTTGGGGGCCAAGATGGCGGAGGAGTAGGACGGGGAGACCACTTTCTCTCCTACAAATTCATCAAAAGAATAACTGAACACAGAGCAAACTTCGCGAAACAACTTCTGATCACTAGCTGAGGTCATCAGGCGCCCAGCAAAGCAGCCCATTGTCTTCGAAAGGAGGTAGGACAAAATATAAAAGATAAAAAGTGAGACAAAAGAGCTAAGGACGGAGACCCGTCCCGGGAAGGGAGTCTTAGGCGGCCTTGCTTGGGCTAGGGTCCGGGCCTGAGTGCCCTGAGGACAATCGGAGGGAGCTTCTGTGAGGTGCCAACTTGAACTGTGGGAGACCAAAAGAGAGACAATTAACCGGCCGGAACACACTGCCGGCCGTTCGCAGAACAAAGAGACCGAGAGGGTCCAGAGAGGAGCTCGCAGGCTGCGGACCCGCCCAGCCCCGCCGGAGGCAGGAGGCAGGGGGGAGGGGAAGGTCGCGGCGAGACACAGGGCGCAGGCACCCGACCGGCGCGGGCGGGGGCTGGGGCTGGGGACGCGGAGGGCGGAAGGCGCGCGCACCCGACTGGCGCCAGCGGAAACTGAGACTGGGTCCGCGGAAGGGAGTGAGTGCGCCACACCTGGCGATAGCGCGCCCATCAAGCCCCTCGCTGCCTGGACCGCTCTGACGGGGAAGGCACAGAGAGCAGGCGCAGCTTTTCCTTCCGCGCTTTTGTGTAACACCCGAGGGCTGGAACCTCGCGCAGCGCGGGGCGCGCTCCATATAGAACAGCCGGGAGCCTGAGCAGCGCAGACGGAGAAAGCAGCGTCAGCCCCTTCCGGCAGCGCCAGCCCGCCCCCGCAGGGCCAGCCCCTCCCCGCAGCGTCAGCCCCGCCCCGCAGCGTCAGCCCATCCCCGCAGCGTCAGCCACTCCTAGCAGCGCAACGGAACTAGCTACCTGAATAAGAGTCCACCTCCGCCGGCCTGTGTCAGGGCGGAAATGAGGCTCTGAAGAGACCGGCAAACAGAAGCCGAATAAACAAAGGGAACCGCTTCAGAAGGGACTGGTGCAACAGATTAAAATCCCTCTAGAAAACATTGACAACACCGGAAGGGGCCTGTAGATATCGAGAAGCGTAAGCTGGAACGAGGAGCTATCTGAAACTGAGCCGAACCCACACTGACTGCAACAGCTCCAGAGAAACTCCTAGATATAATTTTACTTTTTTTCTCTTTTTTTTTCTTTTTTTCTTTTTTTTATTTTTTCTCTTTTATTTTCCTTTAAAATCCCCTATTACTCCCCCATTACTCCTTAACTTTCATTTCCATAGACTTTTACGATTTTTTAATTAGGGGGAAAAAAAATTTTTTTTTTTCTTTTTCTTTTCTTTTTCTTTCTTTTTTTTTCCTTTTTTTTTCTTTTTTCTTCTTTTTTTTCTTTCCTTTTTCTCTTCTATTTTCTATTTTTCTTTTTCTCTTATTTCTTTTAAAGTCCTCTAGTACTCCTCTACTACTCCTTAATTTTCATTTTCAATACACTATAACCTTACAAAAAAAAAAAAAAAAAAAAAGAAGAGAAGCCCTATTTTTAAACCGAAGATTATTCCCTCCCAATCTTGACTCTCTGTTTTCTACCTCAGAACACCTCTATTTCCTCCTTTCCCCTTCTCCTCCCAATCCAATTCTGTGAATCTTTGTAGGTGACTGGGCTACGGAGAACACTCTGGGAACAGACAGCTGTGTAGATCTGTCTCGCTCCTCTTGAGTCCCCCCTTTTCTCCTCCTGCTCATCTTTATCTCCCTCCTCCCTCTCCTCTTCTTCATGTAACTCTGTGAACCTCTCTGGGTGTCCCTAACGGGGGAGAATCTTTTAGCCATTAACCTAGAAGTTTTCTTATCAGTGCTGTATAGTTGGAGAAGTCCTGAGACTACAGGAAGAATAAAACTGAAATCTGGAGGCAGGAGACTTAAGCCCATAACCTGAGAACACCAGCAAACTCCTGACTACATGGAACTTTAAGTAATAAGTGACTGTTCAAAAGCCTTCATACCTACACTGAAACCAACCACCACCCAAGAGCCAATAAGTTTTAGAGCAAGACATACCACGCAAATTCTCCAGCAATGCAGGAACATAGCCCTGAACATCAACATACAGGCTGCCCAAGGTCACACCTAACACATAGACCCATCTCAAAACTCATTACTGGGCACTCCATTGCTCTCCAAAGAGAAGAAATCAAATTCCACGCACCAGAACACTGACGCACGCTTCCCTAACCAGGAAATCTTGACAAGCCAATCGTCTAACCCCACCCACTGGGTTAATCCTCCACAACAAAAAGGAACCACAGACCTCCAGAATACAGAAAGCCCACTCCAGATACAGCAGTCTAAACAAGATGAAAAGGCAAAGAAATACCCAACAGGTAAAGGAACATGAAAAATGCCCACCAAGTCAAACAAAAGAGGAGGAGATAGGGAATCTACCTGAAAAAGAATTTAGAATAATGATAATAAAAATGATCCAAAATCTTGAAAACAAAACGGAGTTACAGATAAATAGCCTGGAAACAAAGATTGAAAAGATTCAAGAAATGTTTAATAAAGACCTAGAAGAAATAAAAAAAGAGTCAATTAAAAATGAATAATGCAATGAATGAGATCAAAAACACTTTGGAGGGAACCAAGAGTAGAATAACGGAGGCAGAAGATAGGATAAGTGAGGTAGAAGATAAAATGGTGGAAATAAATGAAGCAGAGAGGAAAAAAGAAAAAAGGATCAAAAGAAATGAGGACAACCTCAGGGACCTCTGGGACAATGTGAAATGCCCCAACATTCGAATCATAGGAGTTCCAGAAGAAGAAGACAAAAAGAAAGGCCATGAGAAAATACTCGAGGAGATAATAGCTGAAAACTTCCCTAAAATGGGGAAGGAAATAGCCACCCAAGTCCAAGAAACCCAGAGAGTCCCAAACAGGATAAACCCAAGGCGAAACACCCCAAGACACATATTAATCAAATTAACAAAGATCAAACACAAAGAACAAATATTAAAAGCAGCAAGGGAAAAACAACAAATAACACACAAAGGGATCCCCGTAAGGATAACAGCTGATCTATCAATAGAAACCCTCCAGGCCAGAAGGGAATGGCAGGACGTACTGAAAGTAATGAAAGAGAATAACCTACAACCTAGATTACTGTATCCAGCAAGGATCTCATTCAGATATGAAGGAGAATTCAAAAGTTTTACAGATAAGCAAAAGCTGAGAGAATTCAGCACCACGAAACCAGCTCTTCAACAAATGCTAAAGGATCTTCTCTAGACAGGAAATGCAGAAAGGTTGTATAAACGTGAACCCAAAACAACAAAGTGAATGGCAACGGGACCACACCTATCAATAATTACCCTAAATGTAAATGGGTTGAATGCCCCAACCAAAAGACAAAGATTGGCTGAATGGATACAAAAACAAGACCCCTATATATGCTGTCTACAAGAGACCCACCTCAAAACAAGAGACACATACAGACTAAAAGTGAAGGGCTGGAAAAAAATATTTCATGCAAACGGAGACCAAAAGAAAGCAGGAGTCGCAATACTCATATCAGATAAAATAGACTTTCAAATAAAGGATGTGAAAAGAGACAAAGAAGGACACTACATAATGATCAAAGGATCAATCCAAGAAGAACATATAACAATTATAAATATATATGCACCCAACATATGAGCACCGCAATATGTACGGCAAACACTAATGAGTATGAAAGAGGAAATTAATAGTAACACAATAATAGTGGGAGACTTTAATACCCCACTCACAACTATGGATAGATCAACTAAACAGAAAATTAACAAGGAAACACAAACCTTAAATGACACAATGGACCAGCTAGACCTAATTGATATCTATAGGACATTTCACCCCGAAACAATCAACTTCACCTTTTTCTCAAGTGCACACGGAACATTCTCCAGAATAGATCACATCCTGGGCCATAAATCTGGTCTTGGAAAATTCAAAAAAATTGAAATCATTCCAGTCATCTTTTCTGACCACAGTGCAGTAAGATTAGATCTCAATTACAGGAAAAAAATTGTTAAAACTTCAAACATATGGAGGCTAAATAACACGCTTCTGAATAACCAACAAATCATAGAAGAAATCAAAAAAGAAATCAAAATATGCATAGAAATGAATGAAAATGAAAACACAACAACCCAAAACCTATGGGACACTGTAAAAGCAGTGCTAAGGGGAAGGTTCATAGCATTACAGGCTTACCTCAAGAAACAAGAAAAAAGCCAAATAAATAACCTAACTCTACACCTAAAGCAATTAGAGAAGGAAGAAATGAAGAACCCCAGGGTTAGCAGAAGGAAAGAAATCTTAAAAATCAGGGCAGAAATAAATGCAAAAGAAACTAAAGAGACCATAGCAAAAATCAACAAAGCTAAAAGCTGGTTTTTTGAAAAAATAAACAAAATTGACAAACCATTAGCAAGGCTCATTAAGAAACAAAGAGAGAAAAACCAAATTAACAAAATTAGAAATGAAAATGGAGAGATCACAACAGACAACACTGAAATACAAAGGATCATCAGAGACTACTACCAGCAGCTCTATGCCAATAAAATGGACAACTTGGATGAAATGGACAAATTCTTAGAAAAGTATAACTTTCCAAAACTGAACCAGGAAGAAATAGAAGATCTTAACAGACCCATCACAAGCAAGGAAATTGAAACTGTAATCAAAAATCTTCCAGCAAACAAAAGCCCAGGACCAGATGGCTTCACAGCTGAATTCTACCAAAAATTTAGAGAAGAGCTAACACCTATCTTACTCAAACTCTTCCAGAAAATTGCAGAGGAAGGTAAGCTTCCAAACTCATTCTATGAGGCCACCATCACCCTAATTCCAAAACCAGACAAAGATGCCACAAAAAAAGAAAACTACAGGCCAATATCACTGATGAACATAGATGCAAAAATCCTTAACAAAATTCTAGCAAACAGAATCCAACAACATATTAAAAAAATCATACACCATGACCAAGTGGGCTTTATCCCAGGAATGCAAGGATTCTTTAATATCCGCAAATCAATCAATGTAATACACCACATTAACAAATTGAAAGATAAAAACCATATGATTATCTCAATAGATGCAGAGAAAGCCTTTGACAAAATTCAACACTCATTTATGATTAAAACTCTCCAAAAAGCAGGAATAGAAGGAACATACCTCAACATAATAAAAGCTATATATGACAAACCCACAGCAAGCATCACCCTCAATGGTGAAAAATTGAAAGCATTTCCCCTGAAATCAGGAACAAGACAAGGGTGCCCACTCTCACCACTACTATTCAACATAGTGTTGGAAGTTCTGGCCACAGCAATCAGAGCAGAAAAAGAAGTAAAAGGAATCCAGATAGGAAAAGAAGAAGTGAAACTCTCACTGTTTGCAGATGACATGATCCTCTATATAGAAAACCCTAAAGACTCTAGCGGAAAATTACTAGAGCTAATCAATGAATATAGTAAAGTTGCAGGATATAAAATTAACACACAGAAATCCCTTGCATTCCTATATACTAACAATGAAAAAACAGAAAGAGAAATTAAGGAAACAATACCATTCATCATTGCAACAAAAAGAATAAAATACTTAGGGGTATATCTACCTAAAGAAACAAAAGACCTATACATAGAAAACTATAAAACACTGATGAAAGAAATCAAAGAGGACACAAACAGATGGAGAAACATACCATGTTCATGGATTGGAAGAATCAATATTGTCAAAATGGCTATTCTACCCAAAGCAGTCTATAGATTCAATGCAATCCCTATCAAGCTACCAACGGTATTTTTCACAGAACTAGACCAAAGAATTTCACAATTTGTATGGAAATACAAAAAACCTTGAATAGCCAAAGTAATCTTGAGAAAGAAGAATGGAACTGGAGGAATCAACCTGCCTGACTTCAGACTCTACTACAAAGCCACAGTCATCAAGACAGTATGGTACTGGCACAAAGACAGAAATATAGATCAATGGAACAGAATAGAAAGCCCAGAGATAAATCCACGAACCTATGGACACCTTATCTTTGACAAAGGAGGCAAGGATATACAATGGAAAAAAGACAACCTCTTTAACAAGTGGTGCTGGGAAAACTGGTCAACCACTTGTAAAAGAATGAAACTAGAACACTTTCTAACACCAGACACAAAAATAAACTCAAAATGGATCAAAGATCTAAATGTAAGACCAGAAACTATAAAACTCCTAGAGGAGAACATAGGCAAAACACTCTCCGACATGAATCACAGCAAGATCCTCTATGACCCACCTCCCAGAATATTGGAAATAAAAGCAAAACTAAACAAATGGGACCTAATGAAACTTAAAAGCTTTTGCACTACAAAGGAAACTATAAGTAAGGTGAAAAGACAGCCCTCAGATTGGGAGAAAATAATAGCAAATGAAGAAACAGACAAAGGATTAATCTCAAAAATATACAAGCAACTCCTGCAGCTCAATTCCAGAAAAATAAATGACCCAATCAAAAAATGGGCCAAAGAACTAAACAGACATTTCTCCAAGGAAGACATACAGATGGCTAACAAACACATGAAAAGATGCTCAACATCACTCATTATTAGAGAAATGCAAATCAAAACCACAATGAGGTACCATTACACGCCAGTCAGGATGGCTGCTATCCAAAAGTCTACAAGCAATAAATGCTGGAGAGGGTGTGGAGAAAAGGGAACCCTCTTACACTGTTGGTGGGCATGCAAACTAGTACAGCCGCTATGGAAAACAGTGTGGAGATTTCTTAAAAAAACTGGAAATAGAACTGCCATATGACCCAGCAATCCCACTTCTGGGCATACACACTGAGGAAACCAGATCTGAAAGAGACATGTGCACCCCAATGTTCATCGCAGCACTGTTTATAATAGCCAGGACATGGAAGCAACCTAGATGCCCATCAGCAGATGAATGGATAAGGAAGCTGTGGTACATATACACCATGGAATATTACTCAGCCATTAAAAAGAATTCATTTGAACCAGTCCTAATGAGATGGATGAAGCTGGAGCCCATTATACAGAGTGAAGTAAGCCAGAAAGATAAAGAACATTACAGCATACTAACACATATATATGGAATTTAGAAAGGTGATAACGATAACCCTATATGCAAAACAGAAAAAGAGACACAGAAATACAGAACAGACTTTTGAACTCTGTGGGAGAAGGTGAGGGTGGGATATTTCAAAAGAACAGCATGTATACTATCTATGGTGAAACAGATCACCAGCCCAGGTGGGATGCATGAGACAAGTGCTTGGGCCTGGTGCACTGGGAAGACCCAGAGGAATCGGGTGGAGAGGGAGGTGGGAGGGGGGATCGGGATTGGGAATACATGTAAATCCATGGCTGATTCATATCATTGTATGACAAACCCACTGGAAAAAAAAAATTTAAAAAAAAAAATAAATAAATAAATTAAAAAATAAAAAATAAATATTACCAAAATTTAAATGGGGAAAAGAATTAGTAAACCAACAGGATGAAATTTTAAAGTGCTTGGCAGACAACTGAATTCAAGGTTAATCAACTGTGTCCTCTTATCAAACAAGAAATGTTTCAAGACAGTGTCTACATGATACCATTAATTCTTAAATCACTAGAAAATTTAAAAAAAAGAAAATTACAATTCCATATGCAAACAAACTCTGTTTTTTATAATATGGGATAATTGTCATAAGTTATGTACACAGAAATTATGGAAGGTTTTAGTGTACTGACATCACTGAAAAATCTGAAAAAATCTGATTTAAATATTTTGCTTTGATACCAAGTTAGAATATCATAGCTTGGGTCATGGAAAGACACTTAAAAAATAATTTTTTTCCAACTACTACATAGCAAATTATGATTGGGTAGAAAGTTAATTTTCTTCCATATTATGTAACTTATCAAAGATAATTTACTTTCATTCCCATCAATCATGCAGTTAGAAAGAAACATTTATATATACCACTGCTCCACTGGTAGGTTTCTATTTAAAAAATAATATCCTAAAATGCAACAAGCAGTTAAAAAATCTTGGGTCTGCTATAATTTTCAATACTGTCATCTCCATGAGTTAGATTCCCATCTCTTAAAAAAGTATAATATGTATCAATCTAGCAATTACATGTCCTGATGAAATTTTGGTAATTGTTTTTATAGATCACTTTGTTAATGCCACTTAACAATGATTGTGCTATGTGCTCAGTCCTGCCTGACTCTTTGTGACCCTGTGGACTATAGCTTCTCCATTTAATTAATCATTAAAAATGATTAATATATTTAATTAACATATTTTGAAGCTTGTTTTTAAAAATAATTTTCAATTAAAAAAATTAGAATCTGATCATTTCAAGTATTTCTCATAAAGTTCTATATGAAAATATATGCTTGGGACACAAAAAATTTGACTGGATTACCAACATTAAAACTGGGGCATCATTCACAAAGAATTCCCGTTGGAAGCTTAATGAATTTTTTTTTTTCTGTTGCTTTCTTAATTTTTTTAATCTGTTATAAATACAGACACAATCAGTTGCCCCCTGCCTGAAATCCTTTACTATTAGGAAATGAAGGTATGACTTTTTATCCTGAAATTTACTGGTAGGAAAGTAAAAGACCAGAATGTTGCAGATGAAATATATGGATCAGATACCCTCATACAATTAAAGAAAAAGTTTGAAAAGTTGGCTCTGCTTGCTGTGGTATTAAATGAATGGGACATGTATATTTTCTTTTTTAAAATGTTTTTGATGACATTTGTTTAATTTGCGGACTTTCCAGGGGCTGAGTGGTAAAGAATCAACTGCCAATCCATGAGATGCGGGAGACTTGGGCTCAGTCCCGGGGTTGGGAAGCTCCCCTGGAGAAGGAAATGGCAATCCACCCCAGTATTCTTGCCTGGAAAACCCCATGGACAGAGAAGCTTGGCGGGCTGCAGTCCATGAGGTCGTGAAGAGTCAGACATGACTCTTAGTGACTGAACACAGCACAACAGAACATTGTTCACTTTTTAGCTTCAAGTCAATGACTTCAGTGAATTAAATATTTTAAAGATTTTGAATCTTTAAAAATGTAGCCACCGTATATTATCTGATTTAAAACTTACTATTTCCTTAATACTATCACAAAATATACAGATTAAACAATAATTTGACTTAATATGGATACAAATGAGATCAATGTTTCCCAGGTCTCTTCTGTTCATTGTGAATAATTCATATTTATTTATTATATTTTTCCATAATACCTTTCGACTTGCAATTTTTTAATTGAAAAAAAAAATGAATTGTTTGGTTGAATTTCCCAAAGTTTGGGTTTTCCTGAGTGCAGTGTCATTTATTGAACAGATTTCTTCATAGTTTATATCTCCTGAAAACTGACAGGTAAATCTTGAGGCTTGATTTTATTTCAGGTGAGAGACTTCCTACATGGTAAGGTGTAATTTTTTTTTTTTTTTTCATACAACATCAGCTAAGTGTTTGGGAAGTTTGTTGTTGGCAATTAAGACTACATTGTCCGTATTCCCAGAGTGTTGTTACTCTGGGTGATGATGAGGTTTCTTCTTGATGAGAATCAATGTAGAGCATCCTGTGGAAGAAAATTTGAGGATGATCCAAAGCATTTTCTCTCTGGGGTTGCTGTTTGGATTAGATTTATTAGGTTATGGGATACCTCCATATTTCATTGGTGAGGAATAAGCAGAGTCATCATTCTAATGAGACCTACTGAATACTTAGCAGCGCTAAGCTACTTTCTATGTCATCTTCTACCTATATTTCTGGAGAAAAAGTTTGCTTTATCTTGTCCTGTAGTGAGTTTTTAGGAATTAAAGACAAAGTTTTGTCAACTTAGTAGAAAGAAGTACTGAGCATTTGTGCTTTAATTCTCCAATATTAGATGTGGCTCAGTGCTAAAGAATCTGCCTGTCAATGCAGGAGATACAGGTTTGATCCCTGGGACGGGACGATCCCCTGGAGAGGGTAATGGCAACCCACTCTAGCATTCTTGCCTGGGAAAACCCACGACAGAGGAGCCTAGCAAGCTACAGTCCATGGGGTTGCAAAAGAGTCAGGCACAGCTCATCGACTAAACAACCACCACCTCTGGGCCAGGCACCGGTTTAGAAAATGAGAGTATAAGTATTAGTGAAAACAGATACAGTTTCTCTTTTCATAGCACTATGATGATATGAGGAATATAGATAATAAGCAAATAATTCTCCTAGTTAATATACAATTACTAATTGAAAGTGCTCTGAAGGGAGAGAACATTATTTAACATCATTAAAACAAAGGAACTGCATTTCAAGTTGTAGCAAGAAATAATGAAGGCAGTCCAGAACCAGGCACATTTGGGAGGTGGCTGGTATCCACTGGTACTGTTCATGGATTTCTCTTGGCAACAATACTGGCGTGAGTTGCCATTTCCTCCTCGGGTGGAGGCAAAAGGAGAAGGGGGTGGCAGAGGATGAGATGGTTAAGTTGAGTCCATCACCGACTCGATGGACATGAGTTTGAGCAAGCTCTGGGAAATAGTGGAGGACAGAGGAGCCTGGTGCGCTGCAGTCCATGGGGTCACACAGTCAGACACAACTTGGTGAATGAATATCAACAAGTAACCACCAGGATAATTCGTGGAACATAAAAAAATATTTCTCAGTTTCAATCCCAGATATTCATTAAGGAAGGAAACTCTATTCCTGAAAATGCTTCTGAAAATCTTTGCAATATCATCCTCATCATCCTCACACTTTTTAAAATTAGACATTGAATACAAGCATTATCCCTGAAAGGAAGAGAGAGATGGGAGATATAATTTCTAACTCACAACTGCTTGTAAAACACAGGCCTTCTCATCCCTCTTGTTTGCCCATATGGTCCACATGGAACATATTGGGTAAGCAAAGAACTATATCTGGTCACAAAGAGTTCTGACTTCTGGATAGCTCCAAACATAATTTTAACTGCTGTTTGCAATTCAAACTAAATAGTTCAGTGATTATATTAACTACATCAATATTAGGCTAACTAAGTTGCTTTGTCTAGAAATAGAGAAGTTTCTCATGGGCCACATGTAAAGCAATCATAAATAACCATGTGAAAAAAAATGAACGCAAGCTGAACAGATTTAGAAATACAATATCCCCTACATCATGAAGTATTTCTCTACTTTGGCAGTTCTTTGTGTGAAAGAGTCACCAAAGACACTTTAATATACAAAAACCACAACTTTCTTTGTAATAAATGGGAAACAGAAGAATTGGAAAACAGAATATAGGAAATAATTTATGAAGAAAAAGATAGAAAACAAAAGAACAATTTTTTACTTATAAAATTTTGCAGTCTGATACCTGTCTTGCTCATATGAGCCATTTTTCAGAGATGATAAGTGGTGACAGATGTGGTTTTGTTATGGAAAGAATGTAATGTCAAGCAGCTGAGCAACTACACTTCTTAAAGAAATTAATCCTGTCTTCCGAATTGGACTCTTTTCATCTCCTCTTTCCTCCTTAAATTTCTAACTGGTGTTTTCAGTAAATGATAACAATCTCAATGATATCTAATGGTCTTAGTGATATTACATTCCCGACTCTTTCTGTTGGTGGTGTTCATAAACACCTTTGTAGTACAAGTGCCCAAGGTAGAATAATTCATCTGAAAATATGGCCATTTATTTATGATATGTTATCATTTCCATACATATTCTCCATTCTAATATTATATATCTTCTTTCTTGTTTTACTTTTTTCAAAGGAGAAATAGGTGGAGTGAAAGTCACTCAGTCGTGTCCGACTCTTAGTGACCCCATGGACTATACAGTCCATGGAATTCTCCAGGCCAGAATATTGGAGTGGGTAGCCTTTCCTTTCTCCAGGGGGTCTTCCCAACCCAGGGATGGAACCCAGGTCTCCCCCATTGCAGGCAGATTTTCTACCAGCTGAGCCACAAGGGAAGCCCAGAAATAGGTTAGACAATCACAATATTAGTAACGCCATTTTATGAGATAAAAACACCATTTTTATATGTTATATATTTAACCATGACATTTGAGATTCCTGTAGCATGAGGATAACATCTTTAGGTGGGGAGGGGAAGTTTTGCATTTCTACTAGCTAGAGCTTTTATACCAAAACCTTTTCTTTTTAAAATCCATAATAAACTGGACAATCAATGACAGAAGAGCAAATTAAAGGCCCTCTGTGTATATTAAGTCACTTCAGTCATGTCCGACTCTTTGTGACCCCATGGACCAGAGCCCATCAGGCTCTTCTGTCCATGGGATTCTCCAGCTAAGGATCCTGGAGCGGGTTGCGATGCCCTTCTCCAAGGGATCTCCTGACTCACGGATTGAATCTGCCTCTCTTACACCTCCTATGTTGACAAGCGGGTGCTTTACTACTAGCACCACCTGGGAAGCCCAAAGGCCCTCTGGGACCTTTTTACCTTCCTCAAAGACCCTCTGTGGAAGGTATATAGAGGGTGGAAATTTTATATACATAATGCCTTTCCTATTGCTATATGTATTGGGTTGGCCACAAAGTTTGTTTGAGCTTTTCCATAAGATGTTAAGGAATTTTGTATTGGGATTTGGTCACTAGACCACGAGGACTCTCCCGGTGACACTGGGGATACCACTGGGTGATGATGGTGACGAGGTGGGGAGGAAGTGGGTGATTCATCCTCGGGGCGCCTAGTGAGCTGCTCAAGGAGAGCTGACTCCAGTGGTACTCCCCTGGTCTGGAACGGCTGACTTCACATCCCAGTGGAACGGCTCCTCACCTCTGTGTGCTGTCGCCTGGCCCTGCACGTGTGGCCTTTCACCTGGGACTTTCTATTTTCCTATCCATCATCTTCTCACACCACGGTTCAGCTCCTCCAGGCATTCTAGATCAGTGCTGTCCAAGAGAAATGTTACTCATGACCCATACATAATTTCCTAGTAACTATATTAACAAACATAAAACTGAATTAATTTTAGTATCTCTAAACCAATATATCAAATATTATTTCACACACATCAATGTAAGAAACATTAATGTCTATCTTACGTACCTTTGTTTTATTTTAAACCAAATGTCCAGAGTCTGGTATTTGACATGCGCAGCACATGTCAGTTTGAGCTAGCCACATTTTGGGTGTGCAGTAACCACAAGCGCCTCTGCTGTTTTCAGTCACTAAGCTGTGTCCCACTCTTTGTGACCTTGTGACACAGAAGGCTCCTCTGTCCTCAACCATCTCCTGGAGTTGGCTCAGACTCATGTCTGATGACTTGGTGATGCTATCTAACCATCTCATTCTCTGCTGCCCGATTCTCCTTTTACCTTCAATCCTTCCCAGCATCAGGATCTTTTCCAATGAGTAGGCTTTTTGCATCAGGTGGCCAAAGCGTTGGAGCTTCAGTTTCAGCATCAGTCCTTCCAATGAATATTTATGGTTGATTTCCTTTAGGATGGACTGGTTGGATCTCCTTGCATCCCAAGGGATTCTCAAGAGTCTTCTCCAGCCCTACAATTCAAAAGCATGACTTCTTTGGCAGTCAGCCTTCTTTATGGTTCAACTCTCACATCCATACATGACTACTGGAAAAAACCACAACTTTGACTACATGAACCCTGGTTAGTAAAGAGATGTCGCTGCTTTTTAATATGCTGTCTAGAGTTCTCATAGCTTTCCTTCCAAGGTGAACATGTCTTTTCATTTTGTCACTGCAGTCACCATCTGCAGTAATTTAGGAGCCCAAGAAAATAAAATCTATCACTTTTTTTTAGGGGAAAAAAATCCATTTCCCCCCTTCTATTTGCCATGAAGTGATGGGACCAGATTCCATGATCTTAGTTTTTTTGAATGTTGAGTTTCAGGCCAGCCTTTTCACTCTCCTATCTCACCCTCATGAAAAGGCTCTTTAGCTTCTCTTTACTTTCTGTTTTTAGAGTGGTATCATCTGTATATCTGAGGTTGTTAATATTTCTCCTGGAAATCTTGATTCTAGCTTGTGATTCATCCAGCCCAGCATTTTGCATGATGTATTCTGTGTAGAAGTTAAATACGCAAGGTGAAAATATATAGCCTCGACCTACTCATTTCCCAATTTTGAACCAGTCTGTTGTTCCATGCCCAGTTCTAACTGTTGCTTCCTTACCCAAATACAGGTTTCCCAGGAGATAGGTAAGGTGGTCTGGTATTCCCATCTCTTGAAGAATTTCCCACAGTTCACCGTAATCCACACCATCAAAGGCTTTAGCATAGTCAATGAAGCAGAAGTAGATGTTTTTCTGGAACTACACTGATTTCTTCATGATCCAATGAATATTGGCAATTTGACCTCTGGTTCCTCTGATACTTAGAAACCCAGTTTGTTCATCTGAAAGTTCTTGGTTCACGTACTGCTAAAGTCTAGCTTGAAGGATTTTGAGCATAACCTTGCTTGCAATGTGAAATGAATGCAATTGTATGTTAATTTGACCATTTTGGGGCATTGCCTTCTTTGGGATTGGAATGAAAAATGAACTTTTCCAATCTTGTGACCACTGCTGAGTTTTCCAAAATGCTAACATATTGCGTATAACAATTTAATAACATCATCTTTTAGGATTTTTAAATACCTCAGCTGCAATTCACTCACCTCCACTAGCTGACGTTTTCTAAGGCTCACTTGACTTTACATTCCAGTGTGTCTGGCTTGAGGTGAGTGAGTACACCATCATGATTATCAAGGTCATTTGGACCTTTTTTGAATAGTTCTTCTGTGCATTCTTGCTACCTATTCTTAATCTCTTCTGCTTCTGCTGGGTCCTTACTGTTTCTCTCCTTTATCATGCCCATCCTTGCATGAAACGTTCCCTTGGTATCTCCAATTTTCTTGAAGAGATCTCTAGTCTTTCCCATTCTACTGTTTTCCTCTATTTCTTTGCGTTGTTCATTTAAGAAGGTGTTTTCTCTCCTTGCTTTTCTCTGGAACTCTGCATTCAGTTGTATATACATTACCCTTTCTCCCTTGCCTTTTGCTTCTCTTCTTTCCTCAGCTATTTGGAAAGTTTCCTCAGACATCTACTTTGTCTTCTTGCATTTCTTTTTCTTGGGGATGGTTTTGGTCACTGTCTCCTGTACAGTGTTATGGACCTCTACAGGTAGTTCCTCAGGCACTCTTTCTTCCAGATCTAATCTCTTGAATCTATTTGTCACCTCCACTGTATAATCATAAGGGATTTGAGTTAGGTCATACCAAATGGCCTAGTGGTTTTCCCTAATTTTTTCTTTTTCAATTTAAGCCTGAATTTTGCAATAACGAGCTCAATGATCTGAGCCACAGTCAACTCTAGGTCTTGTTTTCGCTGATTGTATGAAGCTTCTCCATCTTTGGCTGCAAAAAAGAACATAATCAACCTGATCCAGGTATTGACCGTCTGGTGATGCCATGTGTAGAATCACATGGATGTTTGTTGTGACCAGCATGTTCTCTTAACAAAACTGTTACCCTTTGTCCTGCTTCATTTTGTACTTCAAGGCCAAACTTGTCTGTTATTCTGGGTATCTCTTGACTTTCTCCTTTTGCATTCCAATCCCCATGACACGAAGGCCATCTTCTTTTTTTGGTGTTGCTTCCAGAAGGTGTTGTGGTTCTAAAATCAGCCACCTTTAGCTCTTTGTCACCAGTGGCTGGGGCACAGATGTGGATTACTGGGATGTTGAATGGTTTGCCTTGGAAATGAACTGAAATCATCCTGTCTTTTTTGAGATTCCACCTAAGTACTGAATTTTGGACTGTTTTGTTAACTATGAGGGCTACTCCATTTCTTCTAAGGGATTCTTGCCCACAGTAGTAAATATCACAGTCATCTGAATTAATTTTGCCCATTGCCATCCATTTTAGTTCACTGATTCCTAAGATGTTGATGTTTAATCTTGCCATCTCCTGTTTGATCACTTCCAATTTACCTTGATTCGTGGACCTAACAGTCCAGGTTTCAATGTGATATTCTTCCTTATAGCTTCAGACTTTACTTTCATCACCACACATATCTACAACTGAGCATCATTTCTGCTTTGTCCCAGTCACTTTGTTCTTTCTGGAGTTATTAGTAATTGCCCTCTGTTCTTCCCCAGCAGCATATTGGATACCTCTTGACCTGGGGGGCTCATCCAGTGTCATATCTATTTGCCTTTTAATATTGGAGTGGGTTGCCATTTCCTTTTCCAGGAGACCACATTTTGTCAGAACTCTTCACTATGACTCTTCCATTTTGGAAGACCCTGCAAGGCATGACTTGTAGCTTCACTGAATTATGCAAGCTCCTTTGCCCTGTCAAGGCTGTGATCTGTGAAGGGACACATGTGCATAATGGCTGCCATATTGGAGAGCACAGCTCCGATTATTCCTCCTTCATGTAGTCACAGGCCTACATCAAGCAATTAGGTTCTTTACTAAGGATACCCCTCAATCTTTACACACTGAGCAACATATTAATGAGATGACCAAGTCTGATCCTTAGGAAGCCAAATATCACCTTTTCTTTTAAAGTTTATCTGATCTGGACAAAATTGACACAAGTCTCTATGACCCAGTTCATAAGAAGAACATATGAAATTTCATTCTTAATCTCCTTGCATCCCACACCTAGACATCAGGCTTGTACATTCTTTCCTCTTCAAACTCTTAGATATCTATTTGTTGTCCAAGCCCTTAAGATGCTCTTAATATAAACTAGGCAGATATAGGAAACAAACAAGAGTTCCAAACTCAAGAGAAGTTGGGAGTCATACAATCCACATATCATGTCCATAGGAAATTAGTATGTTCCTAGTAAAAGCCAAAAGCAAGGTTATATTTGTTCAGATAGAGCTATATTCTAATTCTGCCTCTATCATCTGTTTACATGTACACTAAGTCACTTCAGTCATGTCCAAATGTTTTTGACCCTATGGACTGTGGCCCTCCAGGCTCCTCTGTCCATGGGATTCTCCAGGCAAGGATACTAGAATGGGTTGCCATTTCCTACTCTAGGGAATCTTCCCATCCCAGGGATCGAATCTGCATCTCTTATGTCTCCTGCATTGTCAGGTGGGTTCTTTACCACTAGCACCACCTGGGAAACCCTAGAATATTAGAGTGGGTTACCATTGCCCTTCTCCAGCGGATTTTCTTGACCCAGGTTTCAAACCCAGGTCTCCCACATTGCAGGCAGATTCTTTACCATTTGAGCTACTCAGGATCTAAAATTTTCACTATAGGAACATTTTTTGCTGTAACATAGGAACAATAATATTAATAGTCCTTGATATTAAGAATTACAATTGCAACCATACCTTGAATACTTGCACTGGATCAGATTCTTTGCTAAGGATTTCACATTCATTATTTATTAAATAAAGGAAATATATCTCACCAAATGTGGTAATACATGTACTATTTCTATCTTATATTCGCTTATCAATATAGTCAGTATAATACATTAACTATTATGATTATAATGATTGCTTTATTATTTCTCATCTGTCTTCAATTTTCTTTGATGATAATATCCCAGTTTTCATCATAGACAGAAAATCTGCAGTGACAAAACAGTGTGTATTATGTGAATCCCCAGGGTACAGTTTGTTTATTTCTTATCAACTTCTGATGCTCAGCTGCTCAATAGATAATGAATAAATTAATGAATTAATTAGTGAGCCAAAAAAGGGAGAATTTCTGAATTCAATAGCCACTGTATAGCAAAGCAAGATTATATTAATTACATTCTCTGTTTCATTGAGAGAGCTGTATTTTACACAGCAGCCTCCAAAATCTCTCAAAGCAAACCAAGAGATGTATGTTGCACTGTCAGTGGAACAAATCAAGTGTTTATTTAAATGGAGGAGTCAGATTCTTTGACAATGACACCGATTTGATTCCTCTTATTGCTCTTCTCCTTCCCCTTCCCACTAGGTCACAGATGTGCCACCTGGTTTGTTAAATAGCCGTACACACACAGTGGTGAATTCTCCGGATGCAGAACAGATTCATATAAAAGAGGCTCTGCTCTTTCTGAGCTTTTAGACTGGGGAATTTATTGAATTTGTTCCCTTCTTTTTTTCAAAATCTTACAAAATATGAAAGTTTTTGCTTATACCATAAACATGTAAGTTATAAACAAACCATGTCAAACCATTTGTGAGCATGTTGAGGTAATGCCCCTTTGTGTACAAACTTCTAGTTTAAAAATGTTCATTTTGTAAAAGTTAATTGGCAATTACATTGGCATTTTTCAGAAAATTAGATACTCATACATAAAATAATGAGACACCTATTTTACACTACTCAGAATTAAATCAAAATAGATTAAAGACTTAAATATAAGAGTAGACACTATAAAGCTCCTAGAAGAAAACAGTAAGAGAAAGTTGCTTGGCAGGGCTCTTGGCAATGATGATTTGGATGTGACATGTAAAGCGCAAGTAACAAGAGCTAAAATAAACCTGTAGGACCATAACTAAACAGCTTCTGCACAGCAAAGAAACAATTAACAAGATGAATAGACAGCGTGTGGAATGGGAAGTGTTATTTGCAAACTATGTATCTGACCACGGGCTAATACACAAAATATATAAAGAACTCATAGAACTCAATAGCAAAACATTTCCAAATAATCCAATTAAAGACTGAGCAGAGGATCTGACTAGACGTTTTTCCAAAGAAGATACGTGAAAGGCCATAGGTGCATGAGAAGATGTTAGATATCACTAAGCATCAGGGAGACAGAATGAAAAGCACACGTTACTATCTCACGCCAGCTAAAGTGGCGACCGTCAGAAAAGAAAGGGATAACAAGTGCACTGTTACTGGGACTGCAAATTGGTACAGCCACTGTGGAAAACAGTGTGGAGGCCCCTCAAGCAGTTAAAACAGAACTGCTCTACAAGTCACCAACTTCAATCCTGAAGATATATCCAAATGAAACAGAAACCCTATGTAGAGAGGTATCTGCACCCCTGTGTTCACTGCAGCATTACTTACAACAGCCAGGCGTAGAAACAGTATGTGTCCAAATAAAGATACATGAATAAAGAAGTTTGTATCTATATGAGATTATGGAGGTTAGGCACTTGTAATCATTTTACAATACACTTAAAGTAAAATCAGTAAGCTGTGTACTTTAAACTTACATAGTTGTTTAGTTGCTAGTCGTGCCCAACTCTTTTGCGACCCCTGCATTGTAACCCACCATGTTTCTCTGTCTTTGAGGATTTCCCAGGCAAGGACACTGGAGTGGGTTGTCATTTCCTTCTCCAGGGTATCTTCTCAACTCAGGCATCAAACTCTTGTCTCCTGCATTGCAGATGGCCTCTTTCCCAACTTGTATAGTGCTATATGCCAATTTTATTGCAATAAAATTAGAAAAATTTAAGAGAAAAATAATCAGCATTTTGTATTAAATGCTATTTTGAGTGACAATCCATTTTCTTTACTTTTCTTGCCCTATTAAACTTTACGTAAATGGAAATATTTTTATGTAGTTACATTTCCTATTTACATGAACAGCAAATAATTGCTACTTTATATGTCATTGTATCCCTGGAGTAGAAAATGACAATCTGCTGCAGCATTTTTCCCTGATAAATTCCATGGACAGGAGTCTGGTGGGCTACAGTCCATGGGGTCTCAAAGAGTCAGACACAACTGACAGACTGAGCACATACATGATTCTGTTCAGAGTTACATATCATTATTTTGCATCTAGGCTGTTTATTTAAAGAACTTCTACATTAAAAGAAGAAAAAACTACAACACTAAAGGATGAAATTTTCATTGAAATGGCTCAGGAATTCCTGGTCTAAAAATTTTCAGAATGTCTCCAATGCCAGTATTAGAATGTAGACTTATGACAAATAAAAGAGCTATAATTCTTTACACCTGGGAGAGATTTAAGATTAAGTGTTTACTTAAAGAAAGAAATAAGATTCAATGTTTTTCCTCAGAGGAAAATTGATACAAAACTGTATCTCTCTCCTTCCTCCTTCCTTCTTTCATTCCTTCACCCCTCCCTTTCTTCTCTTTTTCTTTCCTTTCTTTCTTAGCAGAGGAATAAAGCCTCAAATACTGGTATCATTGGAGTCCAAGAAATGAGATCCATACTTTGGATCCCTACAGGATTAAATATTATTGCCTGAGGAGACAAAGAGTTTGACTCAGTAGACTCTATAACTACTTCAATAGAGTAAAAGGTATGCATGGTCCTGCTATTGAGCTTTCTGGGAAGTTCATACTCTCTCTGATCATCACATCATTGACAAGGTATCTCAAATATGGGAACAAGAGCACAGGTCCACAGACACACTGCTCTGTCCTTCCATGCATGAGGATTCAGCAAACACAATCTGGATTATGCACAATACTTAATGGAAATAGCCAAAAAAGATCTTGCAGTAAACTGACAGGAATCTTAGCCTGAACAAGCTTGAAAGACAAAGACACCATTAAAAAAAAAAAAAGGAAATCATCAAATTATCAAGAATTATCAGGCTATCCTAGTTTCAGGACCTATACAGTTCAAAGTTGAGTTAGAGGACTCCAAGCCAAGAAGGTTTATATACTTCTAATTCTGTCTTCAAGATATTTAATTTTTTGCTTAAACTATTTTTTAAATGACAATTGCAGGGAATCAAAAACAAAAGCAAATGAAAACCAAAAAAAGCAAAATCTCTGCTTTATTAAACTTTGTACACTCCCAAAGTTATCTATAAAGTAGAAGAATCTTGCTGAATAAATGAAGGCTAAATCATCAATAGCAAGATCATTATTTTCTCATTTAAAAGATCTATAAAGGACGCAGTGCCGCCCTTGCTGTATTAATTTGCAAGCATTAATACTTGAAGGTAAACGCTTGGGCTATGCATCTGGCCCAAAGTTAAAATAGCAAATGAAAGGTAACTTCTATTTCTTTGAATCTATTTTTCTCCTAGATTATAAAGCAGATCAAATTATGATTTGTACTGAAAGGAACATTTACTACTATATTTATCATATTGTATATAATACTGTACAATATTTAAATATCAAATCATATTTATCATTTGTGACACCTAGTCTATCCATCTAAATAAATAAGGATCATGTTACTAGTAGTTCATCTCATTGGTTTCACTCCATATTCATTATGAATCAAGTTTGGCATATGCATATATTAAGTGAGATTCTTTACATATTTAGCACAACAAACACACAGCCAAGTACCCAGAAGTAAGAGATCTGTGTCTAACTGTTGATGAGAAATTTTAACTTTCTGGGCCTTGTTGTTGTTGGTCAGTTGCTAAGTCATCTCCGATTTTTTGTGACCCTGTGGACCACAGCACGCCAGGCTTTCCTGTCCTTTGCCATCTCTGGGAGCTTGCTGAAACTCATGTCCACTCTGGCATTCCCTTCTGCTCCTGCCTTCAATCTTTCCCAGCATCAGGGTCTTTTCTAATAAGTCGGCTCTTTGCATCAGGTGGCCAAAATATTGGAGCTTTAGCTTCAGCATCAGTCCTAATGAATATTCAGGACTGAGTTCTTTTAGGATGGACTGGTTGGATCTCCTCACAGTCCAAGGGACTCTCAAGAGTCTTCTCCAAGACCACAGTTCAAAAGCATCAATTCTTCATTGTTCAGCCTTCTTTATGGTCCAACTCTCACATCCATACATGACTACTGGGAAAACAATAGCTAGATGGACCTTTGTTGGCAAAGTAATGTCGCTGCTTTTTAATATACTGTCTAGGTTTGTCATGGCTTTTCATCCAAGGAGCAAGCATCTTTTAATGTTGTGGCTGGAGTCACCATCTGCAGTGATTTTAGAGCACAAGAAAATAAAATCTGTCACTCTTTTCATTGTTTCCCCATCTATTTGCTATGAAATGATGGGACCTGATGCCATGATCTTAGTTTTCTGAATGTTTAGTTTTAAGCCAACTTTTTCACTCTCCTCTTTCACTTTCATCAAGAGGCTCTTTAGTTCTTCTTTGCTTTCTGCCATAAGGGTGGTGTCATCTGCATATCTGAGGTTATTGATTATTTCTCCAGGAAATCTTGAATCCGGCTTGCGCTTCATCTAGTCCGTCATTCCGTATGATGTACTCTGCATGTAAGTTAAATGAGCAGGTTGATAATATACAGCTTTCAGGTACTCCTTTCCCAATTTGGAACCAGTGTGTTGTTTCACGTCCGGTTCTAACCGTTGCTACTCAACCTGCAAACAGTTTTCTCAGGAGGCAGGTAAGGTGGTCTGGTATTCCCATCTCTTGAAGAATTTTCCCCAGTTTTTGTGATCCACACAGTAAAAGGCTTTATCATAGTCACTGAAACAGAAGTAGATGTTTTTCTGGAACTCTCTTGCTTTTTCTATGATCCAATGTATGTTGGCAATTTGATCTCTGGTTCCTCTGCCTTTTCTAAATCCAGCTTGAACACCTGGAATTTCTTGGTTCAAGTACTGTTGAAGCTATCTTGGAGAATTTTGAGCCTTACTTTGCTAGTAATGCTTTGCATGTGAAATGAGTGCAATTGTGCGGTAGTTTGAACATTCTTTGGAATTGCCCTTCTTTGGAATTGGAATGAAACTTGATCTTAAAAACAAAAGAAACAACAGCAAAAAAAAACTTGATCTTTTCCCATCATGTGGCCACTGCTGAATTTTCCAAATTTGCTCGCATATAGAATGCAGCACTTAAACACTTTTAGGATTTGAAATAGCTCAGCTGCAATTCCATCACCTCCACTAGCTTAGCTTGTAGTGATGCTTTCTAAGGCCCATTTGACTTCACACTCCAAGATGTCTGTCTCTATATGAGTGATCACACCGTTGTGGTTATCTGGGTCATTAACATCTCTCTCTCTCTTTTTTTTTTTTATAGTTCTGTGTATTCTTCCCACCACTTCTTAATATCTTCTGCTTGTATCAGGTCCATACTATTTCTGTCCTTTATTGTGCCCATCTTAGCATGAAATTTTCCCTTGGTATCTCTAATTTTCTTGAAGACATCGATAGTCTTTCCCATTCTATTGTTTTCCTCTATTTCTTTGCACTGATTACTGAGGAAGGCTTTCTTATCTTTCCTTGCTATTCTTTGGAATTCTGCATCCAGAAGAGTATATCCTTCCTTTTGTCCTTTGTCTTTCGCTTCTCTTTTTTTCTCAGCTATTTTGTTATGCCTCCTTAGACAATCATTTTGCCTTTCTTTTTCTTGGGGAGGGTTTTAATCACCACCTCCCATACAATGTCATGGGCCTCCTTCCATAGTTAGTCAGGCTCTGTATCAGACCTAATCCCTTGAATCTATTTGTCACCTCCACTGTATTTTCATAAGGGATTTGATTTAGGTCTTACCTGAGTGCTTTGGGAGTTGGTGATAGACAGGGAAGCCTGGTGTGCTGCAGTCCATGGGGTCACAGAGTCGGACATGACTTGAGTGACTGAACTGAACTGAACTGAATGCTTTAGTGTTCTTCCTTACTTTCTTCAATTTAGCCTGAATTTTTGCAATAAGTTCATGATCTGAGCCATAGTCAGTTCCTGGTCTTGTTTTTGCTGACTGTATAGAGTTTCTCCATCTTTTACTGCAAAGAATGTCCTTAATGTCCTTATTTGTAAAATCATTTATTTGAAACAAAAAATAGGTTAGAACTAGATGTTCACAGTGTTATAATTTTTTTTCTGGACAGGGCACAGAGACATGCGCTTAAGAATCCATCTATCTTATTCCTGGAGGGGAGGAGCCAAGATGGCGGAGGAGTAGGACGGGGAGACCACTTTCTCTCCTACAAATTCATCAAAAGAATAACTGAATGCAGAGCAAACTTTGCAAAACAACTTCTGATCGCTAGCTGAGGCCATCAGGCGCCCAGAAATGCAGCCCATTGTCTTCGAAAGGAGGTAGGACAAAATATAAAAGTCAAAAAGTGAGACAAAAGAGCTAAGGACAGACATCCGTCCCGGGAAGGGAGTCTTAGGCGGCATTGTTTGGGGTAGGGTCCAGGCCTGAGTGCCCTGAGGACAATCGGAGGGAGCTTCTGTGAGTTCCCAACTTGAACTGTGGGAGACCAAAAGAGAGAGTAAATTAATTGGCCCGAACTCACTGCCGGCCGTTCGCAGAACAAAGAGACCGAGAGGGTCCAGAGAGGAGCTCGCAGGCTGCGGACCGGCCCAGCCCCGCCGGAGGCTGGATGCAGGGGGGAGGGGAAGGTCGCGGTGAGACACAGGGCGCAGGCACCCGACCGGCGCGGGCGGGGAGTGGGGCTGGGGACGCGGAGGGCGGAAGGCGCGCGCACCCGACTGGCGCCAGCGGAAACTGAGACTGGGTCCGCGGAAGGGAGTGGGCGCGCCACACCTGGGGAGAGTGCGCCCACCAAGCCCCTGGCTGCCTGGACTGCTCTGACGGGGAAGGCACAGAGGGCAGGCGCAGCTTTTCGCTCCGCGCTTTTGTGGAACACCCGAGTGCGGAAACCTAACAGCGCTGGGCGCGCTCCATATAGAACAGCCGGGAGCCTGAGCAGCGCAGACGGAGAAAGCGGCGTCAGCCCCTCCCTGCAGCGCCAGCCCGTCCCCACAGGGCCAGCCCCTTCCCGCAGAGCGATGGAACTAGCTACCTGAATAAGAGTCCACCTCCGCCCGCCTGTGTCAGGGCGGAAATGAGGCTCTGAAGAGACCGGCAAACAGAAGCCGAATAAACAAAGGGAAACGCATCAGAAGGGACTGGTGCAACAGATTAAAATCCCTCTAGAAAACACCGACTACACCGGAAGGGGCCTGTAGATATCGAGAAGTGTAAGCTGGAACGAGGAGCTATCTGAAACTGAGCCGAACCCACACTGACTGCAACAGCTCCAGAGAAACTCCTAGATATAATTTTACTTTTTTCTCTCTTTTTTTTTTCTTTTTTATTTTTTCACTTTTATTTTCCTTTAAAATCCCCTATTACTTCCCCATTACTCCTTAACTTTCATTTCCATAGATTTTTACGATTTTTTTAATTAGGGAGAAAAAAAAATTTTTTTTCTTTCTTTTTTTCTTTTTTCTTCTTCTTTTTTTTTTCCTTTTTCTTTTCTATTTTCTATTTTTCTTTTTCTCTTATTTCTTTTAAAGTCCTCTAGTACTCCTCCTCTACTACTCCTTAATTTTCATTTTCAATACACTATAACCTTACAAAAAAAAAAAAAAAGGAGAAGCCCTATATTTAAACTGAAGATTATTCTCTCCCAATCTTGACTCTCTGTTTTCTACCTCAGAACACCTCTATTTCCTCCTTTCCCCTTCTCCTCCCAATCCAATTCTGTGAATCATTGTAGGTGACTGGGCTACAGAGAACACTCAGGGAACAGACAGCTGCGTAGATCTGTCTCTCTCCTCTTGAGTCCCCCTTTTTCTCCTCCTGCTCATCTCTATCTCCCTCCTCCCTCTCCTCTTCTTCATGTAACTCTGTGAACCTCTCTGGGTGTCCCTAACGGGGGAGAATCTTTTAGCCATTAACCTAGAAGTTTTCTTATCAGTGCTGTATAGTTGGAGAAGTCCTGAGACTACAGGAAGAATAAAACTGAAATCCAGAGGCAGGAGACTTAAGCCCATAACCTGAGAACACCAGAAAACTCCTGACTACATGGAACTTTAAGTAATAAGTGATTGTCCAAAAGCCTCCATACCTACACTGAAACCAACCACCACCCAAGAGCCAATAAGTTTTAGAGCAAGACATACCATGCAAATTCTCCAGCAACGCAGGAACATAGCCCTGAACGTCAACATACAGGCTGCCCAAGGTCACACCTAACACATAGACCCATCTCAAAACTCATTACTGGGCACTCCATTGCTCTCCAAAGAGAAGAAATCAAATTCCACGCACCAGAACACTGACGCAAGCTTCCCTAACCAGGAAACCCTGACAAGCCAATCGTCCAACCCCACCCACTGGGTGAAACCTCCACAACAAAAAGGAACCACAGACCTCCAGAATACAGAAAGCCCACTCCAGACACAGCAATCTAAACAAGATGAAAAGGCAAAGAAATACCCAACAGGTAAAGGAACATGAAAAATGCCCACCAAGTCAAACAAAAGAGGAGGAGATAGGGAATCTACCTGAAAAAGAATTTAGAATAATGATAATAAAAATGATCCAAAATCTTGAAAGCAAAATGGAGTTACAGATAAATAGCCTGGAAACAAAGATTGAAAAGATACAAGAAATGTTTAATAAAGACCAAGAAGAAATAAAAAAAGAGTCAATTAAAAATGAATAATGCAATGAATGAGATCAAAAACACTTTGGAGGGAACCAAGAGTAGAATAACGGAGACAGAAGATAGGATAAGTGAGGTAGAAGATAAAATGGTGGAAATAAATGAAGCAGAGAGGAAAAAAGAAAAAAGGATCAAAAGAAATGAGGACAACCTCAGGGACCTCTGGGACAATGTGAAACGCCACAACATTGGAATCATGGGAGTTCCAGAAGAAGAAGACAAAAAGAAAGGCCATGAGAAAATACTCGAGGAGATAATAGCTGAAAACTTCCCTAAAATGGGGAAGGAAATAGCCACCCAAGTCCAAGAAACCCAGAGAGTCCCAAACAGGATAAACCCAAGGCAAAACACCCCAAGACACATATTAATCAAATTAACAAAGATCAAACACAAAGAACAAATGTTAAAAGCAGCAAGGGAGAAACAACAAATAACACACAAAGGGATCCCCGTAAGGATAACAGCTGATCTATCAATAGAAACCCTCCAGGCCAGAAGGGAATGGCAGGACGTACTGAAAGTAATGAAAGAGAATAACCTACAACCTAGATTACTGTATCCAGCAAGGATCTCATTCAGATATGAAGGAGAATTCAAAAGTTTTACAGATAAGCAAAAGCTGAGAGAATTCAGCACCACGAAACCAGCTCTTCAACAAATGCTAAAGGATCTTCTCTAGACAGGAAATGCAGAAAGGTTGTATAAACGTGAACCCAAAACAACAAAGTGAATGGCAACGGGACCACACCTATCAATAATTACCCTAAATGTAAATGGGTTGAATGCCCCAACCAAAAGACAAAGATTGGCTGAATGGATACAAAAACAAGACCCCTATATATGCTGTCTACAAGAGACCCACCTCAAAACAAGAGACACATACAGACTAAAAGTGAAGGGCTGGAAAAAAATATTTCATGCAAACGGAGACCAAAAGAAAGCAGGAGTCGCAATACTCATATCAGATAAAATAGACTTTCAAATAAAGGATGTGAAAAGAGACAAAGAAGGACACTACATAATGATCAAAGGATCAATCCAAGAAGAACATATAACAATTATAAATATATATGCACCCAACATAGGAGCACCGCAATATGTACGGCAAACGCTAACGAGTATGAAAGAGGAAATTAATAGTAACACAATAATAGTGGGAGACTTTAATACCCCACTCACAACTATGGATAGATCAACTAAACAGAAAATTAACAAGGAAACACAAACCTTAAATGACACAATGGGCCAGCTAGACCTAATTGATATCTATAGGACATTTCACCCCGAAACAATCAACTTCACCTTTTTCTCAAGTGCACATGGAACCTTCTCCAGAATAGATCACATCCTGGGCCATAAATCTGGTCTTGGAAAATTCAAAAAAATTGAAATCATTCCAGTCATCTTTTCTGACCACAGTGCAGTAAGATTAGATCTCAATTACAGGAAAAAAATTGTTAAAACTTCAAACATATGGAGGCTAAATAACATGCTTCTGAATAACCAACAAATCATAGAAGAAATCAAAAAAGAAATCAAAATATGCATAGAAATGAATGAAAATGAAAACACAACAACCCAAAACCTATGGGACACTGTAAAAGCAGTGCTAAGGGGAAGGTTCATAGCATTACAGGCTTACCTCAAGAAACAAGAAAAAAGCCAAATAAATAACCTAACTCTACACCTAAAGCAATTAGAGAAGGAAGAAATGAAGAACCCCAGGGTTAGCAGAAGGAAAGAAATCTTAAAAATCAGGGCAGAAATAAATGCAAAAGAAACTAAAGAGACCATAGCAAAAATCAACAAAGCTAAAAGCTGGTTTTTTGAAAAAATAAACAAAATTGACAAATCATTAGCAAGGCTCATTAAGAAACAAAGAGAGAAGAACCAAATTAACAAAATTAGAAATGAAAATGGAGAGATCACAACAGACAACACTGAAATACAAAGGATCATCAGAGACTACTACCAGCAGCTCTATGCCAATAAAATGGACAACTTGGATGAAATGGACAAATTCTTAGAAAAGTATAACCTTCCAAAACTGAACCAGGAAGAAATAGAAGATCTTAACAGACCCATCACAAGCAAGGAAATTGAAACTGTAATCAAAAATCTTCCAGCAAACAAAAGCCCAGGACCAGATGGCTTCACAGCTGAATTCTACCAAAAATTTAGAGAAGAGCTAACACCTATCTTACTCAAACTCTTCCAGAAAATTGCAGAGGAAGGTAAGCTTCCAAACTCATTCTATGAGGCCACCATCACCCTAATTCCAAAACCAGACAAAGATGCCACAAAAAAGGAAAACTACAGGCCAATATCACTGATGAACATAGATGCAAAAATCCTTAACAAAATTCTAGCAAACAGAATCCAACAACATATTAAAAAAATCATACACCATGACCAAGTGGGCTTTATCCCAGGAATGCAAGGATTCTTTAATATCCGCAAATCAATCAATGTAATACACCACATTAACAAATTGAAAGATAAAAACCATATGATTATCTCAATAGATGCAGAGAAAGCCTTTGACAAAATTCAACACTCATTTATGATTAAAACTCTCCAAAAAGCAGGAATAGAAGGAACATACCTCAACATAATAAAAGCTATATATGACAAACCCACAGCAAGCATCACCCTCAATGGTGAAAAATTGAAAGCATTTCCCCTGAAATCAGGAACAAGACAAGGGTGCCCACTCTCACCACTACTATTCACCATAGTGTTGGAAGTTTTGGCCACGGCAATCAGAGCAGAAAAAGAAGTAAAAGGAATCCAGATAGGAAAAGAAGACGTGAAACTCTCACTGTTTGCAGATGACATGATCCTCTACATAGAAAACCCTAAAGACTCTACCAGAAAATTACTAGAGCTAATCAATGAATATAGTAAAGTTGCAGGATATAAAATTAACACACAGAAATCCCTTGCATTCCTATATACTAACAATGAAAAAACAGAAAGAGAAATTAAGGAAACAATACCATTCATCATTGCAACAAAAAGAATAAAATACTTAGGAGTATATCTACCTAAAGAAACAAAAGACCTATATATAGAAAACTATAAAACACTGATGAAAGAAATCAAAGCGGACACAAACAGATGGAGAAACATACCGTGTTCATGGATTGGAAGAATCAATATTGTCAAAATGGCTATTCTATCCAAAGCAATCTATAGATTCAATGCAATCCCTATCAAGCTACCAACGGTATTTTTCACAGAACTAGACCAAAGAATTTCACAATTTGTATGGAAATACAAAAAACCTTGAATAGCCAAAGTAATCTTGAGAAAGAAGAATGGAACTGGAGGAATCAACCTGCCTGACTTCAGACTCTACTACAAAGCCACAGTCATCAAGACAGTGTGGTACTGGCACAAAGACAGAAATATAGATCAATGGAACAGAATAGAAAGCCCAGAGATAAATCCACGAACCTATGGACACCTTATCTTTGACAAAGGAGGCAAGGATATACAATGGAAAAAAGACAACCTCTTTAACAAGTGGTGCTGGGAAAGCTGGTCAACCACTTGTAAAAGAATGAAACTAGAACACTTTCTAACACCAGACACAAAAATAAACACAAAATGGATTAAAGATCTAAATGTAAGACCAGAAACTATAAAACTCCTAGAGGAGAACATAGGCAAAACACTCTCCGACATGAATCACAGCAAGATCCTCTATGACCCACCTCCCAGAATATTGGAAATAAAAGCAAAAATAAACAAATGGGACCTAACGAAACTTAAAAGCTTTTGCACTACAAAGAAAACTATAAGTAAGGTGAAAAGACAGCCCTCAGATTGGGAGAAAACAATAGCAAATGAAGAAACAGACAAAGGATTAATCTCAAAAATATACAAGCAACTCCTGCAGCTCAATTCCAGAAAAATAAATGACCCAATCAAAAAATGGGCCAAAGAACTAAACAGACATTTCTCCAAGGAAGACATACAGATGGCTAACAAACACATGAAAAGATGCTCAACATCACTCATTATTAGAGAAATGCAAATCAAAACCACAATGAGGTACCATTACACGCCAGTCAGGATGGCTGCTATCCAAAAGTCTACAAGCAATAAATGCTGGAGAGGGTGTGGAGAAAAGGGAACCCTCTTACACTGTTGGTGGGCATGCAAACTAGTACAGCCGCTATGGAAAACAGTGTGGAGATTTCTTAAAAAACTGGAAATAGACCTGCCATATGACCCAGCAATCCCACTTCTGGGCATACACACTGAGGAAACCAGATCTGAAAGAGACATGTGCACCCCAATGTTCATCACAGCACTGTTTATAATAGCCAGGACATGGAAGCAACCTAGATGCCCATCAGCAGATGAATGGATAAGGAAGCTGTGGTACATATACACCATGGAATATTACTCAGCTGTTAAAAAGAATTCATTTGAACCAGTCCTAATGAGATGGATGAAACTGGAGCCCCTTATACAGAGTGAAGTAAGCCAGAAAGATAAAGAACATTACAGCATACTAACACATATATATGGAATTTAGAAAGATGGTAACGATAACCCTATATGCAAAACAGAAAAAGAGACACAGAAATACAGAACAGACTTTTGAACTCTGTGGGAGAAGGTGAGGGTGGGATATTTCAAAAGAACAGCATGTATACTATCTATGGTGAAACAGATCACCAGCCCAAGTGGGATGCATGAGACAAGTGCTCGGGCCTGGTGCACTGGGAAGACCCAGAGGAATCGGGTGGAGAGGGAGGTGGGAGGGGGGATCGGGATGGGGAATACGTGTAAATCTATGGCTGATTCATATCAATGTATGACAAAACCCACTGAAATGTTGTGAAGTAATTAGCCTCCAACTAATAAAAAAAAAAAAAAAAGAATCTATCTTATTCCTTTCTTTTCAATATAAAAAAGCTTATTAATTGATTTACTTATTTTCTTGATACTTAAACATGTATTATTAAAGAAAAATAAAGTCAGTTTTTTATTATTTTTATCTCCAGCTTTTGCTTCGAGGAGCTTGTTTTATACATAAGAAGGTATGAAGTATTTCTCTGAAACTGCATGAATATAAGAATAAATCAAAACTATAAACCAGTTTTGTACCAGGTTTCAACAATAAAGAAATGCCTTTGGTACATTATATTACCTTTTGGACTATACACAGTATTATAATTGACTGATCTAGTTACCTTGAATTCCAGTTTATCCCCTTTTAATTCTGAGCAATTATCTGTCTAGATGAAGTAAAGAAATAAATCATCTGCATTTTATATGAGGTGTTGACATTTACTGATTTAATGTTCTCTTAAATCCTTTCAGGGAAACAGTTTTTAAATTATAATAATAAGTGGACAGAAATTAATGGACCTAACAAGAGCAACATGTTGGCGTATAATTCATTGTCAAAATTTGTGGTGAATTTTATTTTCACCCTTTTCAGTAAGAGAAACTTATGGCTCAGAGGCTGTGTAGGTATTGCTTGTAACTTGCACTGCTCCTTTCCCATGGGCAGTTTGAGGATATGCACTATCGTGTGTAGTCACTAAGTCGTGTCTGACTCTTGTGACCCCATGGACTGTAGCCCGCCAGCCTCCTCTGTCCATGGGATTCTCCAGGCAAGAATACTGGAGTGGGTTGCCATTTCCTTCTCCAGGGGATCTTCCCGACCCGGGAATTGAACCCAGGTCTCCTGCATTGGAGGCAGATTCTTTACCAACTGAGCTATGAGGGCAGCCCCACTGCACTATTAGTGAAGTGAAAGTCCGTCAGTTGTGTCCGGCTCTTGGCAACCCCATGGACTATACAGTTCATGGAATTCTAGAGGCCAGAATACTGGAGTAGGTTGCTGTTCCCTTCTGCAGGGGATCTTCCCAACCCAGGGATTGAACCCAGGACTCCCACATTTCAGGCAGATTCTTAAGCAGCTGAGCCACCACTGAGAAACATAATTATTCATTTTAAACACTGACATGTATTACGTTTTCTGTTTTCACAAGACTAAAAGTCCTTCAAAACAAAATCTTTGAAAAAAATATTTTACTCTAAATAATTTAGGAAGAAATAGATAAACTATTATGAGTATATTAAATGACTAACATTCAGACACTTCTGTATTAATATTTAATACAAAAATGTGTTGTTATGTAACAAGCAGTATAAACTTTACTAAACATTGTATATAAAAACATGAAGCATAAATCATTCAGATTACCTTTCTTATAATCTCTAAGAAGGCTGTGAGTACGTATTAAATGTGTCTTTCTACAAATACATAATCAGCCGTCTTTCACCCCTTAGTTCCTTTCATGTTCTTTACCTTGCTGCTCTACCAGTTTTGCCCAATCCTTTATCTATTATCTATCCTCTTCATTTTTTGGCTCATTTTCATCTTTAAAACAACTGAGGTACAGCATCTTTTTTTCAATATGCAAATGAATTATATTTCAAAATTGCTACAGTTTATCAGATTTGATTGGTGGTTCAGTGGTAAAGAGCCACGTGCCAGTGCAGAAGGTGTGAGTTCAGCCCCTGAGTCAGAAAGACCCCCTGGAGAGGGAAAAGGCAACCCGCTTCAGTATTCTCGCCTGGGAAGTCTCATGGACAGAGGACCCCTAGTGGGCTACAGTCCATGGGGTTGCAAAAGAGTCAGACATGACTTACCTACTAAACAACAGACAACATAGATACAGGCAAGGTAAGTGTAAAATTAGAATATACCACTTTTCCCATATCAGTTTCATATTTAAGCATCTTTAATAAAATCAGGGGTTTTCTAACATGAATAGCAATAACAATTTTGTTGTCAATAGAGATTAGGTTAAGGGAGCAATTGATAGATCATAACAAGTTCACTCAAGAAAAAAGAAAAAGAGAAGCGAGCTGATTTTGCCTTAATAGGAAATATAGAAACGGTGAAAAGAGTTCAAGTGTCAAAATTTTACCTTCGGGTGAATTCTTGCCTTATTTGAAATCATAGTGAAGGGCTGCCTCCTTTTAGACACCTGTGTTTAACCATACCGTTTTCTGATACAAACTATTTTTCTTCTGTTAGAAGTGTCTATGTTACACTGTTAAATCTGAAGTCTGAGGTCAAAGAAGACAGTATCACTTCATGATTCAGATATACTACAAGAGGCATTCTCCCATACCCCTCTGATGCCTGAAGTGCTCTTGTGAGTTTCCAGAGCTTAGCCCTCCAAAGAACTAAGATATGGAAGGCTAAAGTGAACCTAACACATGGGTTAAAGCAACTTTTAGATTCTCACTATTGTGGAAAATAAACCCCCCATCTTGAAATTTTACTTCAGATTGATTACGCAATTGATGCTTGAAAAAGCTGTTCCACTTCAAAATCATTGGCTTTTGTACACTGTTCTCAGTTTGATTTTTGAAAAACCTCTCTTCCCTGCCAATTGTGCTACCCCCAATGGTCTTTTGGCATTATCTGTTGGGTTACTGTATGATCTCAGTGTACCCGAAATGCAAGCAGCTGAAAAACTTATTTTATATTAAATACATACACTAGTTTTTACATGGAGAAACAAAAACCTTAATGGAAGTGTGGAAATCGATCCAAAGAAAGTACGAAAGTGACTTAACTTGGCAGGTTTAGACTTAGTGAGCTAAACGGACTATTCAGTTGGATAGTGAAGTTCCAGAAATACAGTTATTGTTGTATTATATTGGTGCCTCTTAGGATTTAGCCCTTGAGGTTGTTTTGGTACAAATCTTTTACAAAACATCTATGTAAAAATCTCTCCTTACCCTTCTGGTGTGTAGGTCATGATATTTAGTCATTTCCTATTGATGTCTACCAAATATTATTTTGCTAATTTTAAGAAGTTAAAGTCTCATATATCCAATGGCACACTCGTTTAAAGCCCCAGAACCTCTCACCAGGATTGTTTACATTCTTGATTAATCCCTGGAGCATACAGAATAACTCATTCTAACTAGCTGTATGACGAAGTGGAAAATCTACAGCAAGACAGAAGCCCTGTGGTTTTTCTGAGAAGAGCACCTACTGCTTCAGTCTCACTTTTTTTTTTTCTATTATGTGTACTACTAGTCACTAAAAATCAAGTGATATTTTTCTATTATTTGATTTGGTAAAACAGCTTTACTGCCTTCAGTTTATAAGAGCCGAAATTCTTAAACTAGCATGTTTCATAAATCATCAGACAATAAGAATGCTAGTGGCTCTATACAAGATATATTTGGGAGGGCCTTTTTTAAATATTCAAACAAATTAGCATTTGAAACTTTATATTATTTAATTTGTAATTTGAACTTATAGGTCATACAATTTTAATGTGATTATAGTTAACATAGGTAGTGAGATGGTTGACACTTTGCAATAGAAAATCTGTGGTGACTGAGGGTTTTCTGTTCAATGTTAGGCAGTGCTGGAGAAGCAATTATTTTATTCTGAAAGCAATCATATAACCTCATGACTACACCTATGTGAATGCCTTTAGAGTTTACTCAGATGAGTACACAGCAAGATGAAACAGAACCATTCAATCAATAGACACAGACTCCACACTTCTGAGTTAGTGCTGTGTGTAATACAAAGCTGAAAGAGACCCAAGATATAGAACTTTAAAGTCCCAAGATATAGAACTTCAGTGCACTAGATTTTTCATGTCATTTCCAAGGGCTCACAGAGTACCTATAATTCAGATTATACATCACTAGCTTATACGGAGAATGTTAAGAAAAATCTTGGGTTGCCACAAAACATTTTAGCAGGGCCAATAGCATTATGAGAACAGGAATTTTAAAAAGAGAGAGAAGGAAAGAGCTGGTCTTGTTGAAAACCTCATCAAAAACCTCAAATCAGGACTGCTTTACCATCCTGAATCATCCTGTAAATCTGATTATTTTATAAGGGTGACCAAGTGAAGAGAAATTACAGAAAATTCAAGTTCAGGCTTTGAATAACTGCAGTTTAGATAAACGCTGAGCCTTCATGAGAAGTGACTATCTTGTAGACTCAGAGTGGCAAGTAATGGATACAAAATCATGATAATTCATTCAGTAGAGGCTTGACACAAACAAGGAATCTGTGATCACTAAAGTGGAGGCAAACAAGAAAAACCAGAAAACATACGAAAATTGAAAATATGACTTTGGTGGATTTTGTTAAAATATTGAAGAAGAGAAAACAGACACTAATCACCCCTGCCTCCGGATACTATCTATCAGAATGTAAGCACAGGCTTATCGGTTATTAACTATCTGGAATGTAACTGCGGGCTTATTGATTATTGACTGTTTGAACACATAACACGTGAATGATGGGGTTATTGTAGTTGTATTTACCCTTCCTTTGTTTATGTAAGTCTCAAGGGAATTGGGGTAGTGGGTTTGGACACGTACACATGGGGTATAAAAGATTTTCACAAATGCTGGTCGGGGTCCTAGGCTAAGAGGAGACTCTGCCTTGGGCCCACCGGTGTAATAAACTGCACTCCACTATCTGCAAAAAAAAAAAAAAAAAAAAAAAAAAATAGCATCCTTTGCTGTGTAGCTCTGCTGAAATGTTACCAGATCAGAACGTTACCTGTTCTGTGTCTAGGAGGACCTGTGACTCACGCTACTTCTTCCCTTTTCCCATTTGCAACTCAGGGTCCTGGCTGGATTCCTGGAACACAGTGGATATTTGGATAATGGGTTAATCAAGTGTAATAAATCAAAGCATGCCATATATTATGCAGTTAGTGGCTATTTGGTTATTTTCCATAACAAGAAATATTATAGATAATCTTGAGTTTCTCAGTCTTTTTCTACCAAACACTTTTTTCATATCCAATTCAAGACATAAATAACTAGTTATATGACTTCATTAGCCTGTAATGAAAGAGAAGTTATCTCTCTCGCAATTGCTCTTTCAAATGCCCATTTGTATTTCTCTTCAAATTTCTTCCCAGTAAATATTTAATGAGTGCTTGTTAATTATATCTGTGTTCAAAGATGGGATGCATCATTTATAAGAAAGATCAAGTTTTGGCCTTTCATGGAGCTTCTATTTTAGTGAAAGAAAAAGACATGAAACACAAAATTACATAATACAATATCAGATAAATAAAAGGGGAAGTGAGAATAAATAATAATAGAGGTGATTTTTAGACAGAGTTAATCAAGGAAGGCCTCTGTGCAAAACTAGCACTTAGGATAAACTATTTCAGGAAAATAAAAGGCAAATACAATGATCTCTCGGAAGGAAGAGTTTTGTGAAGCAGAGGATTAGAAAGAAATCCAGTGAGGGTGGGGCTTATGAGTGAATGGGAGGGAGATTGATAAGCAATGTAATTGGAAAGGTAGGAATAACCAGATGCTGCATGGTGGAGACATTTGGATTTTATTCTCATTGTGACAAAAGCCACCAAAAGTTTTGAAAAGAAAGTGATCTGATCTAATTTAGGCACTAAAATGATCATACTGACTGCTCTGCTGAAAAGAGGTAAGAAAATGGAATACAGCAAGAAGAGTCTATTGCAGCCTATGGTGGCTTCAGTGGGGTTATATTAATATAAAACTAGAGGGAAAGTTTGGATTCAGCACTTATTTTCAGGTAGGAACAATGTGACTTCCTGTAGATGAAAATTAGGTACAAAGGAAAGAAAGCAGTCAGATATGACTCCTCATATTTTGGCTTAAAATAACTGACGTTTTGATGGTCTCATTTATCTAAGCAGGGAAGAAAGGGAGTTGAATTTGAAGATACCGTTTTTGCATTGTTTTTCAACCTGGGTATCAAATGTACTGGCTTATGCATTTAGAATTCTCTAGGAGAGTAAATTAAGTTGTCCTTTTAGTAAGTAAACTAACACTCAGTATGATAACATATAGCAGCAATCCTAAAAGCAAGTATCAGTAAACAAGGAAAAGGCTTTACTGAGAATTCTCTTCGGAAGTCATATAAGTGTTTTCAATTTTATTATTATTCCTTTGTTGGGAGAGAAAATATTTTACCAAAATCTTGCCTTCTTTATCCACATACACTCCCATTGGACTAGTGTAATGTACCCAACACCTCAAGGAAATACTGACAAATGACTATAACCATAGTATATAAGCATGTTTAAGTGTTTCATTCAAGGTGAAATAACAGTTCATCTAAACTTCCTATTGTTAAATATTATTACTAAAATAAGTGTTTTATCCAGTAGAAAAAGGATATCTTGGGTTTCCCAGGTGACTCAGTAGTAAAGAATCTACCTGTCAATGCAGACATGGGTTCAATCTCTGGGTCAGGAAGATCCCCTGGAGAAGAAAATGGCAATTCATTCCAATATTCTTACCTGGGAAATCCCATGGACAGAGGAGCCAGGTGGGCTACAGTCCACGGGGTCGCAAAAGAATCAGATATGACTTAGTGACTGAACAACACCATAGGGACATCTTAGCTGACTAGATGGTCACAAGTTTTATTTCCTTTGTCTTCTGAGGTAGCTTCAGTAACTGTGTTTGCTTTTGCTTTCTACATTTTAGCCACCCAGCATTCGTTCTCTTGGTTTAGTCAAATCACTTCAGTGTGCTTTTATAGAATTCTATATCTACTACATGGTTGGTCTTTAGATCAGGATATTTTCTTTTGTTCCTTACTGAAATGATAGATTTGTGCCATCAAAACAAATTGGAATTTTTCTTCTATTACTTTCCAGTAAGAATAGAGTTCAGAAAGGAAATAATATAGATGCTTTTATTCCAAGGACAGAGTCTTAATGAAATCTTGAGTGGTCCCTATGAGAGAAATATCTTTTCCTTCCCAAGTCTTATTTTTCAGCTGTTATTTATATTACATGTCCTTTCATATCCTTCAAATAAATGTCTTTTTTTTCAAATGCAGTTATTCATATTTGGTTTATAAATTCTACAGACATAGAAATTTAGATATACGAGGCTTTCTTTTATCCAAAGAATTTTAGTATTGCCTTTTTTGAGGAAGTACAGAAGCTTGTGGTGTTTAAGTATGTTCACAAAAAATCTGGAAATAGTAAATCTTTACAAAATAATCTTGCAAAAAAGTGGCAACAGAGCCACAATCAGTAATTGATTCATGCTAAAATAATGCTGTTGTGGTTTAGTCACTAAGTCGTGTCCAACTCTGCGACCCCATGGAATGCAGCATGCCAGGCTCTTCTGTCCTCCATTATCTCCCTGAATTTGCTCAAATTCATGTCCATTGAATTGGTGATGCTATCTATCTAACTCATCCTCTGTTGACCTCTTCTGCTGCTGCCTTCAATCTTTCCCAGGATCAGGGTCTTTTCCAATGAATCAGTTCTTTCCATCAGGTGGCCAATGTATTGGAGCTTCAGCTTCAACATCATTCTTCCAATGATTATTCGGTGTTTTGATTTCCTTTAGCATTGACTGGCTTGATCTCCTTGCAGTCAGAGGGACTCACAGGAATCATCTTCAGCAACACAATTAGAAAGCATTTATTCTTTGGCACTCAGCTCTCTTTATGATACAACTCTCACATCTGTACATGACTACTGGAAAAATGATAGCTTCAACTATATATACTTCCATCAGCAAAAGAATGTCTCTGCTTTTTAACATGCTCTCTAGGTTTGTCATAGCTTTCTTTAATTCTTTTGTTCAATTTCAAGTCTGGAGTCATCATCTGCAGTGACTTTAGAGCTGAAGAAAATAAAATCTGTCACTGCTTCCAATTTTTCCCTCTTCTACTTGTCATAAAGTGATGGGACCAGATGCCATGATCTTAGTATTTTGAATGCTGACTTTCAAGCCAGCTTTTTAACTGTCCTTTTTCACCCTCATCAAGAGGCTTTTAGATCCTCTTCACTTACTGCCATTAGAGTGGTATCATCTGTATCTTTGTGATTTTGATATTTCTCCTCGCAATCTTGATTCCAGCTTGTGATTTATCCAGCCCAGCATTTTGTACCCTGAACAGAAGTTAAATAAGCAGGGTGACAATATACAGCCTTGCTGAACTCCTTTTCCAATTTTGAAGCAGTCCATTGTTCCATGTCTGGTTCTAACTGAAGCTTCTTAACCCATATACAGATTTCTCAGGAGACAGGTAAGGTGGTCTGGTATGCCTATCTTTTTAAGAATTTTCCACAGTTTGTTGTGATCCACACAGTCAAAGGCTTTAACATAGTCAATGAAGCAGAAGTAGATGTTTTTCAGGAATTCTTTTTTCCCCCCCCCAGGAATTCTTTTGTTTTCTCCATGTCCAACAAATGTTGGCTATTTGATCTCTGGTTCCTCTGACTCATTGAAGCCTAACTTATACATCTGGAAGTTCTTAACTATTGTACAAGAATGCATGCACTTCTGAAGCCTAGCTTGAAGGATCTTGAGCACAAACTTCCTAACATGTGAAATGAATGCAACTGTGTGGTAGTTTGAACATTCCTTAACATTGCCCTTTACTGGGAGTGGAATGAAAACTGACCTTTTCCAATCCTGAGCCACTGTTGCATTTTCCAGTTTGCTGATATATTGAGTGCATCACTTTGATAGCATCACCTTTTAGGATTTTTTTTTTTTTTTTTTTACCTTTTAGGATTTTAAATACCTCAGCTGGAATTCCATCACCTCCACTAGCTTTGTTAGTACTAATGCTTCCGAAGGACCACTTGACTTCACACTCCAAGACGTCTGGCTCAGGGTGAGGGACCACACCATTGTGGTTATCTGGATCATCAAGACCATCTTTGTAGAGTTCTTCTGTGTATTCTTGTCCCATGTGCTTTTTCAAAAATTTTATTTTACTTTTAATTGGAGGATAATTACTTTACAATATAGTGATGGATTTCTGCCATACTTCAACAAGAAATAACTATAGGGACACATATGTTCCCTCACTTTTGAACCTCTGTCCTTCCCTCCTCTCCATCTTCTTAATCTCTTCTGCTTCTGTTAGGTCCTCACTGTTTCTGTCCTTTATCCTGCCCATCCTTGCGTGTGTTCCCTTGGTATCTTTAATCTTCTCGAAGAGATCTCTAGTCTTTCCCATTCTATTGTTTTCCTCTATTTCTCTGCATTGTTCACTTAAGAAAGCCTTGTTATCTCTCCTCCCCCTGCCAACAGAAGATGAGATGGTTGGATGGCATCACTGACTTGATGGACAGGAGTTTGAGCAAGCACTGGGAGTTGGTGATGGACAGGGAGGCCTGGTGTGCTGCAGATCAAAGGGTCACAAAGAGTTGGACACAACTGAGCGACTGAACTGAATTGTTCAGTTCAGTCCTCTGAACTGAACTCCTTCCTCTTCTCTGGAACTCTGCGCTCAGTTGGGTATATCTTTCCTTTTCTCCCTTGCCTTTCACTTATCTTCTTTCCTCAGCTATTTCTAAAGCTTCCTCAGACAACCCCTTAGCCATCTTGCATTTCTTTTTCTTTCAGATGGTTTTGGTCACTGCCTCCTCTGCAGTGTTACAGACCTCTATCCATAGTTCTTTAGGCACTCTCTCTACCAGATCTAATCCCTTAAATCTATTATTCATTGCAACTGTTTTTGACCTAAGTCAAATACCTTATGATAATAGGCATTTGATTTAGGTCATACTTGAATGGTCTAGTGGTTTTCCCTGCTTTATTTTCAATTTAATCCTGAATTTTGCAAAAAGGAGCACATAATCTGAGCCACAGGCAGTTTAGGTCTTGTTTTCATTGACTGTATAAAGTTTCTCCATCTTCAGCTGCTAAGAACATAATCAATCAGATTTCAGTATTGACCATTTGCTGATGTACATGTGTAGAGTCTCTTCGGTGTTAGAAAAGGGTATTTGCTTTTACCAGTGTGTTCTCTTGACAAAACTCTGCTAGCCTTTGCCATGCTTCATTTTGTACTCCAAAACGAAACTTGCCTGTTATTCCAGGTTCCTCTTGAGTTCTTACTTTTGCATTCTAATTCCCTATGATGAAAACGACACTGTTCCTTTTTGGTCTTGGTTCTAGTAGATGCTGTAGGTTTTCATAGAACCTATCAATTTGGGCTATCTGGCATCAGCGGTTTGGAAACAGACTTGGATTATTATGATGTTGAATGGTTTGCCTTTTAAACTAATCGATATCCGGTTGAAACAAGTTCACTTATTATTGACACATTATGTAATGGTCAATTCTGATCATTTAAACTGTTGTTTTTGATAAGAGATAAAAATATATATTAAGACATATTTGACTTCAAAAATTTCAAAATAACTAAAACTTTTTGTTCAGTTGCTCAGTCACGTCCAACTCTTTGCAACCTCATGGACTGCAGCATGCTAGGCTTCCTGTCCATCACCAACTCCTGAAACTTGCTCAAACTCCTGTCCATTGAGTTGATGAAGCCATCCAACCATCTCATCCTCTGTTGTCTCCTTCTCTTCCCACCTTCAATCTTTGCCAGCATCAGGGTCTTTTCCAATGAGTCAGTTCTTCACATCAGGTGGCCAAAGTATTGGAGTTTCAGCTTCAGCATCAGTCTTACCAACGAATATTCAGGACTGATTTCCTTCAGGACTGACTGGTTGGATCTTCCTGCAGTCCAAGGGACTCTTAAGAGTCTTCTCCAACACCACAGTTCAAAAGCATCAATTCTTTGGTGTTCAGTCTTCTTTATAGTCCACCTCTCACATCCATACATGACTACTGGAAAACCATAGCTTTGACTAGATGGACCTTTGTTGGCAAAGTAATGTCTCTGCTTTTTAACATGCTGTCTAGGTTGGTCATCACTTTTCTTCCAAGGAGCAAGCATCTTTTAATTTCATGGCTGCAATCACCATCTGTAGTGATTTTGGAGCCCAAGAAAATAAAGGCTCTCACTGTTTCTATTGTTTCCCCATCTATTTGTCATGAAGTGATGGGACTAGATGCCATGATCTTAGTTACTTGAATGTTGAGTTTCAAGCCAATATTTTCACTCTCCTCTTTCACTTTCATCAAGAGGCTCTTTATTTCTTCTTCACTTTCTGCCATAAGGGTGGTGTCATCTGCAATGTGAGGTTATTGATATTTCTCCCGGCAATTTTGATTCCAGCTTGTGCTTCACGAAGCCTGGCATTTCTCATGATGTACTCTGCAGAGCAGTTAAATAAGCAGGGTGTCAGTATACAACCTTGACATATTCCTTTCCCAATTTGGAATCATTCTGTTGTTCCATGTCCAATTCTAAATGTTACTTCCTGACCTGCATACAGATTTCTCAAGAGGCAGGTCAGGTGATCTGGTATTGCCATTTCTTGAAGAATTTTTCACAGTTTGTTGTGATCCACACAGTCAAAGGCTTTGGCGTAATCACTAAAACAGAAATAGATTTTTTATTTTCCTGGAACTCTCTTGCTTTTTCTATGATCCAACAGATGTTGCCAATTTGATCTCTGATTCTTCTGCCTTTTCCAAACCCAGCTTAAACATCTGGAAGTTCACAGTTCATGTACTGCTGAAGTTTGTCTTGGAGAATTTTGAGCATTACTTTGGTAGCATGTGGGGTGAGTGCAATTGTGTGGTAGTTTGACCATTCTTTGACATTGCCCTACTTTGGAACTGGAATGAAACCTGACTTTTTCCAGTCCTGTGGCCACTGCTGAGTTTTCCAAACTAGAACCTTGTAGCAACACAAATCCTTTTAAGGTTTTCTTTTACATACTTGTAAAGTAGTACATATCTTGGTAATGTACCATTTTAATGTACCATTCCCTTTCATCAACTCAGGGAATTGGGATGGCACCCTCCTTCAGTGTGGGCTTCCCTGGCGACTCAATGGTAAAGAATCCACCTGCAGAGCAGGAGCCTCAGGAGATGGTGGTTCAGTCCCTGGGTTGGGAAGATACCCTGAAGGAGCCCATGGCAACTTACATCAGTATTCCTGCCTGAAGAATCCCCATGGACAGAGGAGCCTAGCAGGCTATAGTCCATAGGATCAAGTCACAGTGGGTTAGACGTGCCTCAAGCCACTGCACACGTGCGATCCCTCAGTGTAGTTCTTCATATTTACAAACATCTATCTTCCTATCAGTAAATTTCCTAATAAAGCTCTGATAACTTCTGTTGTCTGTTCAGAACTAGTCACATAGTTATATACTTGATTAAAAATTATGGAACACACTTCCTCATAATTCTTTAGTATTGTTGACATAAACGCTATCTGTATATTCAGTACATTCATTTATACCTGAAATAAATTTAAGAGACCTGAAATGATGTGAAGTCATCTTAATGCACTTCTGGGTCTTATAAAAGTATTTATCTAATACTCTCTGAACTTCCAAGTACATACATATCTCTGTTATTTAATTTTTATACTATTTGCTTTACAATAAAGTGAACACTCTCAGCATATGAAATCCAGGTAACTCTGATTGGCAACAACTGTTTAGTATGTAATGAAAGTATCTTTTGAATTTTAAAGCACGTGCTTTGAGAAGTGATCCATTTTATTTAAGTTACCAAACTTATCAATGAAGCTTTAGTTGGTGTAGGCCTTTAATATTTTTTGACATCTGCAGGGTCTTCAGTGATAGCTCGCTTCATTCCCAATATGGGTAATTTGTGTCTTGTCTGTTTTTGTCACCCTTGTCAGAAGTTTGTCAATTAAATAAATATTTTCAAAGAACCAACTGTCTCATTGACTTCTTCTACTGTTTCACTGTTTTCAATTTCATTGATATCTGCACTTATTATATTCCTCTGTAGAAGTTCTTTGGGTTATTTCACTCATGTTTTTTCTAGATATTGAGTTGGGAGCTTAGATTATTGATGTGAGAATTTTTTGCTTTCTAATATATACATTCAGTGATATATATTTCTCTCTTAGGAATAAAATAGTGCTGGGGCATGCTAAGTCACTTCAATGGTGTCCAACTCCTTGCCACCCTATGGACTGTATCCCACCAGGCTCGTCTGTCCATGGAACTCCTCTGGCAAGAATAATGGAGTGGGTTGCCATGTCCTTTTCCAGGGGATCCAACCCACATCTCTTGTCTCCTGAATTGGCAGGCAGGTTCATTACCACTAGCACCACCTGGAATCCCCAGAGCAGTGCTATGTCCCCAAAATTTTGATATACTATATTTTATTTTCATACATTGCTTATTTATAGATTTATAAACATTTTCATAGATTTCTTTGAGACTTTCTCTTTGACCCAAAGATCACCAAATTGTGATTTAACAGCATATTCTTTAGTTTTCAAGTGTTTGGTGATTTTCCAGCTATCTATTATCAATCTCTAATTTGATTATAGTATGGTTGGAGAGGAGAGTCAAAAAGTTGGCTTAAAGCTTAACATTCAGAAAACTAAGATCATGGCATCTGGTCCCATCACCTCATGGGAAACAGATGGGGAGACAGTGGAAACAATGTCAGACTTTATTTTTTGGGCTCCAAAATCACTGTAGATGGTGACTGCAGCCATGAAATTAAAAGACACTTACTCCTTGGAAGGAAAGTTATGACCAACCTAGACAGCATATTAAACAGCAGAGACATTACTTTGCCAACAAAGGTCCGTCTGGTCAAGGCTATGGTTTTTCCAGTGGTCATGTATGGATGTGAGAATTGGACTATAAAGAAAGCTGAGCACCAAAAAATTGATGCTTTTGAACTGTGGTGTTGGAGAAGACTCTTGAGAGTCCCCTGGACTGCAAGGAGATCCAACCAGTCTATGGTGAAGGAGATAAGTCCTGGGTGTTCATTGGAAGGACTGATGCTGAAGCTGAAACTCCAGTACTTCGGCCACCTCATGCGAAGAGTTGACTCACTGGAAAAGACCCTGATGCTGGGAGGGATTGTGGGCAGGAGAAGAAGGGGACGACAGAGGATGAGATGGCTGGATGGCATCACTGACTCAATGGACATGCGTCTGGGTAAACTCCGGGAATTGGCGAAGGACAGGGAGGCCTGGTGTGCTGCGATTCATGGGGTGACAAAGAGTCGGACACGAATGAGTGACTGAACTGAACTGAACTGAACTGATGGTGGCAGAACACACTGTGATTTCAGTTCTTTTACATTTTCTGATATCTATTTCAAGCCTAGGGTAAGGTCTGTGTTACTACATGTTCTTAGACTGTTTAAAACATTGTGTATTCTGCTGCTGTTCAATGGTGTGTTCTAAAAGTGTTGATTGACTTTTGTTAGTTGATAGTTTTTTCAAGTTATATTTTCACTGATTTTTGTCTAGTTGTTCTATGAGTTACTGAGAGCGTGTTATGGTCTCCAACTATAGCTGTGAAATTGTTCTTTCAGTTCTATTACTTTTTTTTTCATACGCTTTGCAGTTTTTTGTTTGGTTTATACATAATTAGTATTGCTGTGTTTTCTTGGTATATCGACCCTTTTTATCATTATATCATGTCCCTCTCTGACTTTGCTAGTTTCCTATGCTCTGAAGTCAACTATATCTGATATTAATATATCCATGTCTGCTTTCCTTTGATTCATGTTTACATGGTATAAATCTAATATTCTTGTACTTTCAACCTGCCTAAATTGTTATATTTGAAATGAGCTTAAAAAAACAGCAAACACTTGAGTCCTGTCTCTCAATTAATTGCTAACATTGCTCATGTGCATTACATATTAAGCCATTTACATTTATTATAATTATAAACCTGCTAGGGATCAAGGTTACCATTAAAATTTTTGTTTTCAAGTATTTTATTTATGAATATATTTTCTGTGACTTCTTTGTTTTCTTCTAGTCCTCTGTGGGTTATATGAACATTTTTTAATTCCATTTTTATTTATCTACAGTGCTTTTGGGTGTATTTCTGTGAATAACTTTATGTCACTTACTCTAAGCACTTAATTATATACACATAGCATACCACATTCTACTGATGGTAACATTTCATCAGAAAATTTACCTCACTTATCTACGCTACCTCCAAGTTCACTGATTCTTTCTCTATGCCCTCCATTCTGCAGTCTTATTTTGCTTTTCATTTTGGCTTATATTGTATTTCAAATTTTAAAATGTTCATTTTTATGTATTTTTAATTAATTTATTTATTCTACTTGGAGGCTAATTACTTTAAAATATTTTAGTGGTCTTTGCCATACATTGACATGAATCAGTCACGGGTGTACCTGTGTCCCCCATACCAAACCCCCCTCCCACCTCCCTCCCCACACCATCCCTCAGGGTTGTCCCAGTGCACTGGCCACTGGGAATGAAACAGTGACTGCCCTGTTTCATTCATCAAACTTGGACTGATGATCTATTTCACATATGGTAATATACATGTTTCAATGCTATTCTTTCAAATTATCCCACCCTCGCCTTCTCCCACAGTGTCCAACAGTCTGTTCTTTATATCTATGTCTCTTTTGCTGTCTCACATACAAGGTCATCATTACCATCTTTCTAAATTCCATATATATGCTCTAATATACTGTATTGCTGTTTTTCTTTCTGACTTACTTCACTCTGCATAATAGGCTCCAGTTTCATCCACCTCATTAGAACTGATTCAAATGCATTCTTTTTAATAGCTGAGTAATAGTCCATTGTGTATATGTACCACAGCTTTCTCATCCATTTGTCTGCCGATGGACATCTAGCTTGCTCCCATGCCCTAGCTATTGTAAACAGTGCTGCAATGAACATTGGGGTACATGTGTCTCTTTCAATTCTGGTTTCCTTGGTGTCTTTGCCAGCATGGCAGTTCTATTTCCAGTTTTTTAAGGAATCTCCACACTGTTCTCCATAGTAGCTGTACTAGTTTGCATCCCCACCAACAGTGTAAGAGGGTTCCCTTTTCTCCACACCCTCTCCAGCATTTATTTTTTGTAGACTTTTTGATGGCAACCATTCTGACCAGTGTGAGACGGTACCTCATTGTGGTTTTGATCTGAATTTCTCTGATAATGAGTGATGTTGAGCATCTTTTCATGTATTTGTTAGCGTTCTGTATTTCTTCTTTGGAGAAATGTCTGTGTAGTTCTTTGGCCTTTTTCTTTTCTTTTTTTTTTTGGAAAATCCTGATGGACATTTTCTCCAGGATTTATTTTTCAATTAATTTATTTTTCATTGAAGGATAATTGCTTTATAGAATTTTGCTGATTTCTGTCAAAACCTCAACATGAATCAACCATAGGTATACATATATCCCCTCCGTTTTGAAACTCACTCCCATCTACCTCCCCAGTTTAGGTCGTTTATTTTTCTGGTATTGAGCTTCATGAGCTACTTGTATATTTTTGAGATTAATTGTTTGTCAGCTGTTTCAGTTGCTATTATTTTTTCCCATTCTGAAGGCTGTCTTTTCACCTTGTTTATAGTTTTCTTCATTGTGCAAAAGCTTTTAAGTTTAATTAGGTCCCATTTGTATACTTTTGTTTTTATTTCCATTATTCTGGGAGGTGGGTCACAGAGGATCCTGCTGTGATTTATTTCAGATAGTGTTTTGCTTATGTCTTCCTCTAGGAATTTTATAGTTTCTGGTTACATTTAGATCTTTAATCCATTTTGAGTTTATTTTTGTCTATGGCATTAGAAAGTGTTCTAGTTTCACTCTTTTACAGGTAGTTGACCAGTTTTCCCAGAATCACTTGTTAAAGAGATTGTCTTTTCTCCACTGCATATTCTTGCCTCCTTTGTCAAAAATAAGGTGTCCATTAGTTCAGTTCAGTTGCTCAGTCATGTCCGACTCTTTGTGACCCCATGAATCGCAGCACGCCAGGCCTCCCTGTCCATCACCAAATCCTGGAGTTTACTCAAACTCATGTCTGTGATACCATCCAACCATCTCATCCTTTGTCATCCCCGGAGTTTACTCAAACTCATGTCTGTGATGCCATCCAACCATCTCATCTTTTGTCGTCCCCTTCTCCTCCTGCCCCCAATCCCTCCCAGCAGCAGGGTCTTTTCCAATGAGTCAACTCTTCACATGAGCTGGCCAAAGTATTGGAGCTTCAGCTTCAGCATCAGTCCTTCCAATGAACACCTAGGACTTATCTCCTTCATGATGGACTGGTTGGATCTCCTTGCAGTCCAGGGGACTCTCAAGAGTCTTCTCCAACAACACAGTTCAAAAGCATCAATTTTTCAGCACTCAGCTTTCTTCACAGTCTCTCACATCCATACATGACCACTGGAAAAACCATAGCCTTGACCAGACGGACCTTTGTTGGCAAAGTAATGTCTCTGCTTTTTAATATGCTGTCTACGTTGGTCATAACTTTCCTTCCAAGGAGTAAGTGTCTTTTAATTTCATGGCTGCAGTCACCATCTGCAATGATTTTGGAGCCCCCCAAAAAGAAAGTTTGACATGTTTGCACTGTCTCCCCATCTATTTGCCATGAGGTGATGGGACCAGATGCCATGATCTTAGCTTTCTGTATATTGAGCTTTAAGCCAACTTTTTCACTCTCCTCTTTCACTTTCATCAACAGGCTCTTTAGTTCTTCTCTTTCTGCCATAAGGTTGGTGTCATCTGCATATCTGAGGTTACTGAAAATTCTCCCAGCAATCTTGATTCCAGCTTGTGCTTCTTCCAGCCCAGCGTTTCTCATGATGTACTCTGCATATAAGTTAAATAAGCAGGGTGACAATATACAGCCTTGACGTACTCCTTTTCCTATTTGGAACCAGTCTGTTGTTCCATGTCCAGTTCTATCTGTTGCTTCCTGACCTGCATACAGGTTTCTCAAGAGGCAGGTTATAGGTGCATGGATTTATCTCTGGGCTTTCTATTTTGTTTCATTGATCTATATTTCTGTCTTTGTGCCAGTACCATACTGTCTTGATGACTGTAGCTTTGTAGTAAAGCCTGAAGTCAGGCCAGTTGATTTCTCCATTTCCATTCTTCATTCTCAATATTGCTTTGGCTATTCCAGGTTTTTTGTATTTTCATAAAAATTGTGAAATTATTTGTTCTAGTTTTCTGAAAAATACCATTAGTAGCTTGATAGGGATTGCATTGAAGCTATATATTGCTTTGGGTTATATACTCATTTTCACTATATTGATTCTGGCAATCCATGAACATGGTATATTTCTCCATCTAATTGTGTCATCTTTGATTTTTTATCATCAGTGTTTTATAGTTTTCTATATATAGTTCTTTTTTTTTCCCTTAAGGTAGATTTATTCCTAAGTATTTTATTCTTTTCTCAACAATGGTGAATGGAATTGTTTTCTCAATTTCTCTTTTCATTTTCTCATTGTATAGGAATGCAAGGGATTTCTGTGTGTTAATTTTATATCCTGCAACTTTATTATACTCATTAATTAGCTCTCACAATTTTCTGGTGGTGTCTTTAGGGTTTCCTATGTGGAGGATCATGTTAATCTGCAAATAGTGAGAGTTTTACTTCTTTTCTAATCTGGATTCCTTTTATTTCTTTTTCTTCTCTGATTGCTGTGGCTAAACCTTCCAAAACTATGTTGAATAGTAGTGGTGAGAGTGGACACCCTTGTCTTGTTCCTGACTTTAGCGGGGATGTTTTCAATTTTTTACCATTGAGGATAATGCTTGCTGTGGGTTTATCATATGTGGCTTTTATCATGTTGAGGAATGGTCCTTCCATGCCTGCTTTCTGGAGGGTTTTTTTTCATAACTGGATGTTGAATTTCGTCAAAAGTTTTCTCTGCATCTACTGAAATAATAATGTGGTGTTTATCTTTCAATTTGTTACTGAAATTGATTGATTTGCAAATATAGAAGAATCCTTGCATCCCTGGGATAAAGCCCCCTTTGGTCATGATGTATGATCTTTTTAATATGTTATTGGATTCTGTTTGCTAGAATTTTGTTAGGATCTTTGCATCTATGTTCATCAGTGATATTAACCTGTAGTTTTCTTTTTTGTGTGGTATCTTTGTCTGGTTTTGGTACTAGGGTGATGATGGCCTCATAGAATGAGTTTGGCAGTTTACTTTCCTCTGCAATTTTCTGGGAGATTTTGAGTAGGACAGGTGTTAGCTCTTCCCTAAATTTTTGGTAGAATTCACCTGTGAAGCCATTGGGTTCTGGGCTTTAGTTTGTTGGGAGATTTCTGGTTACAGTTTCAATTTCCGTGCTTGTGATAGGTCTGTTAAGATGATCTATTTCTTTCTGGCTCAGTTTTGGAAAGTTATATTTTTCTAAGAATTTGTCTATTGCTTCCAAGCTGTCCATTTTATTGGCATAGAGCTGCTGATAGTAGTCTCTTATGATCCTTCATATTTATGTGTTGTCTGTTGTCATTTCTCTATTTTCATTTCTAATTTTTTTGACTTGATTCTTCTCCCTTTTTTCTTGATGAGTCTGGCTAATGGTCTGTCTATTTTATTTATCTTCTCAAAGAACCAGCTTTTAGTCTTGTTGATTTTTGCTATAGTCTCCTTTGTTTCTTTTTTATTCATTTCTTTATATGTTTTACTTGGTGAGACTTTAAAATGTTTAAAAGTGTGTGAAATTGTTGGATATAAAATATGTCAGTGATGGCTACTTCTAAAGTATTTCTCAGAAAATTCTATTATCTCTTTCATCTCAGTATTGGTATCTATTGATTATATTTTTCATTCAATTTAATTTCTGATTGTTGATATACATGACTTTCAATTAATAGCTAGATAGTTTCATGTTAAGATTTAAAATTTTATTTGCCTGATGACTAGAACATTTGACTTCCATTTGCAAAAACATGGATGGTCTTGGAGGGGATTATGGTAAGTGACATAGTCTGACAGAGAAAGACAAACACTGTGTGATTTTACTTACTTGCAGAACCTAAAAATACAACAAACTAGTGAACATAACATAAAAGAAGAAGATTCAGAGATATAGAGAACAACCTAGTGGTTACCACCGGGGAGCTGAAAAGAGAGAATGGCAGATGGATATAGGAGATTAAGAGTTACAAATTATTATGTATAAAATAAGCTACAAAAATATATAACACCAGGAATATACCCAATATTTTATAATAACTAAGAATGGAGTGTAATATTTAAAAGTTGTGAGCAACTCTATAATATACCTATAGCTTATAAACCATTTTACATCAACTACACTTATATTAATAAAAGTTATTTAATGTCACATCCATAAAGTTAATGATTAAAAATGGCACAAATCAATATTGATAAATATTGAAAAAAATTACTAACAGTAAAATAAAACAAGTAATGCTTGGGAAAAATATAGAACCAGAATCAATAAGCAGAAAAGTTTAGTAAGGGAATTCAGAGACTGCCTTTAGAGGCAGAAAGTTAATGAAGCTAAAGCAGAATGTTACAAGTATTTGAGTTCTGAGAATTTAAACCATAATCTTACTTTAAGTAATGAATTATGGATAGTGACAGGACTGGTAATAGAGTCAAATAAAAAGGTTACATTCTATTATGGCAATTACATGGACATTTCTTGCTCATATTAAAGACAATTATGATAGAAAAGCATCATTCTGTCATATGAAGACTGCAATTTGTGTGCTTTTGAATTCTATCTTTTCAGCTAAAGCAACAAAATTTTTCTTCTAGTGTTCTTTTTCTAAAAAATCAGTGTTTTTGTGTAGCCTAGGGCAATGTTATTGGGTTGTTCATCACTTAATCTTAAGAGCTATTATTTTGGTCTCTAATTTTTTCTTTTTCTCAGCAAAAGTTTGTAGAAAGTGCTTAGCAAACATCTGTAATTCTGATAGGATGCTGTTTACTTTATAATCTTTGATTACACCTAACTAAATCTCTGACTTTAGGTTTAAAATCTTCAACAAAAAAGATGCATATGACAGAACTGTTGAAATGTTTTCTCCCTGATAGAAAGAAGAATTTTCTTTAAGGGTGGTAGTGATGGTCTAGAAAGTCTACAATATTTTTTAATATTTATGACTGTATTTTCTAAATATGATTTATATTTTGGAACAGTTTCATATTTGTAGAAAAATTGAGACTTTAGTGCAGAAAAACTGATTATATAGTATAAAAAGTTCTAACATATACTTTGCATATGTTCCCATATATTATGTGTAGTTTCCCTATTATTAACATCTGACATAAGAAATGTTAATAAGTTTATAATATTATTAAAGAAGTCTAATTGAAACACTATTGATACATTATTATGTATCATTTTTATGCATATTATAATAATGAAGCATTATCGATACATTATTGTTAGCTAAAGTTTGTACTTTTTCAGATTATCTTAATTTTTATTTAATGTATTTTTCTCTTCTAGGATCACATCGAAGTTCCCCATGTCTTTTTAGATTCTCCTTTGTTGTGCCAAGTTTTTGGACTTCCTTTGTTTCTGATGATTTTGGCAGTTTTAAGGTTTCCTGGTCAGCTATTTTTTTAGAATTACACTCTACTGGAATCTTACTGAATTTTTTTCCTCATTATCAGACTGCAGTTATGGGGTTTGATGTTATGTGGAGGAGCATCACAGGAAAAGTGCATTTTTCACTGCATACTATTAATATAGTTTATCACTGTTGATCTTGACCTTAATTACCTGGCTGAGGTCACGTTAGTCATGTTTCTCCACTGTAAAGTTTCTCTTCTTTCCCCCTTTCCACATTACAGTGTTTGAAGGGAAGTCACTGTGTATAGTCTGCATTTAAGTTACAATAATACTCCTGAATGCCAAGGATTACATACATTATTTTTAAGTCTTCTGTACAGGAAATTTTTCTCTCCTCACAAATTTGTTTATTTATTCAATAATTCACTTATGTAAGTATAGACCAATGGATATTTATTTTACACTTTCAGTTATAATGCAATATCATTTTATTTTCATACTCAAGTTATTTCAGTTTTGGCCTCTGGGGACTCTTTTAGTTTCTCAACATCATTAAAGTGAAGTAAAGTGCTCAGTTGTGTCTGATTCTTTGTGACCCATGGACTGAAGCCCACTAGGCTCTTCTGTCCATGAAATTCTCCAGGCAAGAATACTGGAGTGGGTTGCCATTCCTTTCTCCAGGGGCTCTTCCAAATCTAGAGATTGAAAGAGGGTCTCCTGTATTGCAGGTAGATTCTTTACCAGCTAATCCACCAGGGAAGCTCACCTATCAACCTGTTTATGTGTGTGTATGTTTAGTCACTTAATGCTCAGGCAATAGAAGAATGTTTCAGGCTCATCTTGCCTATTTTCTGTCCCAGTCCTAAAATAAGCCATTTCTCCAAGGGAACCTTGGTGCTTTAGTCTGGAGAATGGTATAGACATTGCAGTCTGAGAGCTAGGACTGGAGTCCTCACTAATCATTTTTGATAGAAACGTCCTTTGGAAAATTTCTAGGCTGAATTGTGTTAGACTTTTCAAAGTGCTGTAGAATAATCAATGAAGTCATTCACTGTCCTAGGTAAAATTCTGCCAGAATTTCAAATATTGAGTTATACTTACATCATAAAATTTGTTCATGTAAGAAGTTGGACATAAAATCAGATTATCATTGAATAACTGAGAATATCACATGCAAATGACAGTAAATAATAGAGAAGTAATAGGTAAGAAACTTGGCACTAAACCCCACCTTAGTTTTTATTGCACTTGGTAAATAGACATAGTCCAGTCAAGAGGCCAAAAGAGAATAAAAGCTTAGGCAGCACTTGAAGCAGAGTAGGTATGCTCATCACCAAAAGGAATTACTCAACTGCCCAGGCCCTGGGATGTTGAGTATGAGGATGTTAAATGCTGTTGTGCACTATTCAGGAAGTGACATGGGCTGAGTGTGATATAATGAAAGCATGAAAAATGACGGGAGAAAACTAACCTGATCACCATTAAGGATGCATGTGTGCACGTTAAATCACTTCAGTGTCTCCAACCCTTTGTGAACCCATGGACTGTAGTCCACCAGGCTCTCCTGTCCATGGGATTCTGCAGGCAAGAGTACTAGAGTGTGTTACCATGACCTTCTCCAGGGGATCTTCCTAACCGAGGGACTGAACCCACGTCTCTTACATCTCCTGCATCGGCAGGCGGGTTCTTTACCACGTGTCACCTGAGAAGCCCACCGTTAAGGATAATCTTTATTAAAAAATGCTATAATGTGTTCAACTTTGAGAAAGTGTCATATCATAAGGAATAAAGGTAGTTTTGTAGGGTTTTTGCAGAAAGATAAAAAGTTACATAAGTTTTGGGAATTGTTATAAACAGTTCTTGGAAGAGAGAGATTATTCCTGCACTTTAGAAACTGATGACTAAGCAATTTAAATTTAACAAAATTGATAGAAGAAAGCGAGCCTAATGTCACATGAGGACTACCATAAGGGAAGGGAGGAGCCATTTAAGGGACTGAGAATGTAAAAGTGTCATAGTGAACATTTTCAATCATTTAGTGTGTTTTGCTTGATTATATTAAGCATCAGTGCTCTTCAGCTTACAGTAAATACAATTATTGTACCCTCCCATACATTACTTCTATTGATTTCAATGTTTTAAGTTAAATATAATAAGAACACTGTATCAGAGGATCATGCACTTCTATACATTTTTCAGAATGCTTCTTTTATATATAAGGTCCTAAATAAATATTTTTTGAAAAAATAAGCATTTAAAGTACAATGTTTGTGATTTCTAATTAAAGAGCTTTATACTTATCATTAAGAACACCCATAATATAGAACTAGGCAAAACTGATATCCTCTATCCTTCCTCTCTATTTCTATTCCCACACTCACATATTCTCCAGGGATGGTGATTATTAGTATATTTGCATATCTAAAATATATATGACAGGAATACTGCTAGCTACAATCTATTGAGTTGACCCAGGCAATGGGATAAGTATTTTCCATATTTATTCACTCTTACTTTTATAAAGCACTTTAAAATGGTATTATTATTATTTCCATAATAACATAAACATAAATAATATAACAAAAAGAAGGAATATGGTACTTACACTGTCAGTAAGTACTGATGTGATATCAGGCTGCTTTACTAATATCTGCAGTTGGTATGTGCCAGTTTGGAATTCCCCATCCCACCTGCTAGCACCAGTGGGCGCTCTGCCCTGAGGAGAGTCCCGCTTGCTTTTGTGCCTCTGCTGGGGCCTCTCCGCCAGCCAATCCATGGCCCGGCCACTAGCGCCCACGGCAGACACAGCCCATGTGCAGCCCTGCTCCCCGTCCCTCCACAGCTGCCACCGCTGCACCAAGACACAGGGCAGCCCCCCCGAGGGGCACCAGCTGAGTGTCTGACTTTGCCCAGGCAGCACTGTTCTCGGCCTCAGAGGACATCTTCTAAATAAAGTCACTCCTTTAAGACTGGGAGTTAATTGATATGCCTAATACATAGAAATAAAAACAAAAAAATTCGCCAAAATGAAGAGAGGAATGTGTTCCATCTGCAAGAATAAAATAAAACTACAGAAAAATAACTAAGTAGAATGGAGACACAATGAGAATCATCCTTATAGAGCAGCACAATGAAGAAATTAAAGAAGTGAAGGCACCATAACGCAACTTTGGGACGATATTAAACACGGTATCATTTGCATTTTAGGTACCCCAGAAGGAGAAAAAAAAGAAAAAGTGTCAGAAAAAAAAAAATCTGAAGAAATAATAGTTGAAAATTTCTTGAACCTGGGGAAGGAAAAAGACGTCTAGGCCCATGAGGCACAAAGAGTTCTAAATAGGATAAATCCAAAGAGACATATACCAAGACACATTATAATAAAAAATGGCAAATGTTAATGAAAAAGAAAAAAATCCTAAAAGAAGCAAAAGCAAAATGACTAATGTAGAAGAAAAACCTCATAAGGCTATGAGCAAAATTTTTCAGCAGAAACTTTCCAAGCCAGAAAAAAGTGCCATGACATAGTTTAAGTATTGAAAGAAAAAAAAAAAACTGCCAAGAAGAAGCCTCTTCTGATAACAGAAAGGTTATCATTCAGAACTGAAGGAGATGCCAAGAGTTTTACAGGTAAAAGAAGGTAAAAGATTTAATCACCACTAAACTGTCCCTGTAAGAAGTATTAAAGGGATTTATTTATAAAATAAATTTCATTAGTTAATAACAGGATAATTTACAAAGTAAAACTCTCACTGAAAAAGGTAAGTATATACTGGGTTGGTCAAAAAGTTTGTTCACTTTTGTCCATAAGGTACAATGGAAAAACCCAAACAAACTTTTTGGTCAATCCAGTAATAAAGGCCACTCACTTATAAAGGAAGCATACAGGTTAAAAGACAAAAGTAGGAAAAGAAACTGCAATTAAGAATAATAATTTAAGGAATGTATAAAATTAAAAATTGTAAAATGTGGCATCAAAACTATAAAATACGGGGGGGGGGTGGTGGAGTAAAATATGAAGCTTCGGAATGTGCTTATATCTAAATTGCTGCCAACTTAACACAGGCTTACTACTTATAGGATGTCATATGCAACCCTCATGGTAACCATGGAATTAACTTACAGTAAATACACAAAGTAAATGAAAAAGAAATATAAATATAGCACTAAAGAAACTACCAAATGCAAGAAGAAGAAGAAAGGTACAGAGAAGAGCCATAAAAACATCCAAATAATACATAAAAATTGGCAATAAATCCATGCCCATCAATCATCACTTTAAATATAAATGGAATAAATACTCCAATTGAAAGACACAGAGTGACTGAGTGGATTAGAAAAATAACATCTATCAGGAAACAAAAACAGGACCTATCTATACGCTGCCTGCAGGAGACTCAGATCAAAAGACGAGTGGACTGAACGTGAGCAGATGGGAAAAGGAGCTCCATACAAATGATAACAAAAAGAAAAAGTTGGGGCGATATTTATATCAGACAAAACAGACTTTAACATAAGACTCTAAAGCATACTTCATTTTTAGAAAACTTTTTAAAAAATCTAGAAACAAATGAAAATAGAAATGCGATATAGCAAAATCCATTGGATGGCAGCAAAAACAATTCTAAGTGTCAGGTCACAGCAATACAGGTATACCTCAAGAAACAAAACAAATCCCAAATAAACAATCTAACTTAACACTTAAGAACTATAAAATAGAACATGTAAAAGCCCAAATTATAAGAAGGTAGGATAACAGAGATCCATGCAAAAATAAATGAAAAAGAGATTAAGAAAATAGAAAAGATGAATAAAACTAAGAGCTGGTTCTTGTAAGATAAACAAAATTGACAATAATTTAGCTAACTCATCATAAAAAAGAGAGAAAACAAATACAATCAGAGATGAAAGGGAAGTTTCAGCTGATACCACAGGTAGGCAAAGGTTCATAAGAGACGACTATGTACACTATATACCAAGGAATTGGACAATCTAGAAGAAATGGATAAATTACTAAAAACATACAATCGTCTCAGACTGAACCTTAATGATGTAGAAAATCTGAATAGAACAATTACTAGTAGGAGATTAAACCAGTAATCAAAACTCTTCCAAAAACAAAAGCCCAGGACCAGATGGCTTCACTGACATATTCTACAATATTCAGAGAAGATTTAATACCTATCCTTCATAAGTCTTCCAACAAACTGAAGACAGGAAATCTTCCATACATATTTTACAAAGCCACTACTACAACAGATCAAAATTAAGCAAGGACAACACAAAAAAAGAAAAATACAAGTGATATTACTGATGAACACACATGCAAAGTTCTTCAACAAAATGTTCAGTTCAGTTCAGTTCAGTCGCTCAGTCGTGTCCAACTCTTGTGACCCCATGAACTGCAGCACGCCAGGCCTCTCTGTCCATCACTAACTCCCAGAACTTGTTCAAACTCATGTCCCTCGAATCTGTGATGCCATCCAACCATCTCATCTTCTGTCATCCCCTTCTCCTCCTGCCCCCAATCCCTCCCAGCATCAGGGTCTTTTCCAATGAGTCAGCTCTTTGCATGAGGTGGCCAAAGTACTGGAGTTTCAGCTTCAACATCAGTCCTTCCAGTGAACACCCAGTACTGATCTCCTTTAGGATGGATCTCCTTGCAGTCCAAGGGCTTCTCAAGAGTCTTCTCCAACACCACAGTTCAAAAGCATCAATTCATCAGCGCTCAGCCTTCTTTATAGTCCAACTCTCACATCCATACATGACTACTGGAAAAACCATAGCCTTGACTAGACGGACTTTTGCTGGCAAAGTAATGTCTCGGCTTTTTAATATGCTGTCTAGGTTGGTCATAACTTTCCTTCCAAGGAGTAAGTGTCTTTTAATTTCATGGCTGCAATCACCATCTGCAGTGATTTGGGAGCCCAGAAAAATAAAGTCTAATAATGTTTCCACTGCTTCCCCACCTATTTCCCATGAAGTTATAGGATGGATGCCATGATCTTAGTTTTCTGAATGTTGAGCTTTAAGCCAACTTTTTCCCTCTCCTCTTTCACTTTCAGAAAGAGGCTCTTTAGTTCTTCTTCACTTTCTGCCATAAGGGTGGTGTCATCTGCATATCTGAGGTGATTGATATTTCTCCCAGAAATCTTGATTCCAGCTTGTGCTTCTTCCAGCCCAGCATTTCTCATGATGTACTCTGCATATAAGTTAAATAAGCAGGGTGACAGTATACAGCCTTGACATACTCCTTTTCCTATTTGGAACCAGTCTGTTGTTCCATGTCCAGTTCTAACTGTTGCTTCCTGACCTGCATACAGGTTTCTCAAGAGGCAGGTCAGGCGGTTTGGTATTCCCATCTCTTTCAGAATTTTCCACTGTTTATTGTGAGCAAACCAAATTCAAAAATACATTAAAAATGTCATAGACCATGATCAAGTAGGATTTATTCCAGAGAAACAAGGATGATTTAACATCCAGAAACTAATTAAAATGATCATTTACATTTTAAAAATAAGGGATACAAATCATCTGATCATTGTAATAGATGAGAAAATGCTTTTGATAAAATTCAGCATTCACTTACACTAAAAACTGAACAGAGCAGGTATAGAGGGAATGCATCTCAGCATAATAATTGTGATATATGACAAGCCCACAACTAAAAGCCTATTTAATAATGAAAAGCTGAAAACTTTAATATATTTTTTTCATATGTTTTTTTTTCCCATTTATTTTTATTAGTTGCAGGCTAATTACTTTACAATATTGTAGTGGTTTTTGCCATACATTGACATGAACCAGCCATGGATTTACATGTGTTCCCCATCCCAATCCCCCCTCCCACCTCCCTCCCCATCCTATCCCTCTGGGTCTTCCCAGTGCACCAGCCCTGAGCACTTGTCTCATGCATCCAACCTGGGCTGGTGATCTGTTTCACCCTTGATAGTATACTTGTTTCAATGCTATTCTCTCGAAACATCCCACCCTCGCCTTCTCCCACAGAGTACCAAAGTTCTGTACATCTGTGTCTCTTTTTCTGTTTTGCATATAGGGTTATCATTACCATCTTTCTAAATTCCATATATATATGCATTAGTATACTGTATTGGTCTTTATCTTTCTGGCTTACTTCACTCTGTATAATGGGCTCCAGTTTCATCCATCTCATTAGAACTGATTCAAATGAATTCTTTTTAATGGCTGAGTAATATTCCATTGTGTATATATACCATAGCTTCCTTATCCATTCATCTGCTCATGGGCATCTAAGATGTCAATCTAGCCACTTTTCTTCAGCAAAGTATTGGAAGTCTTAGAGCAATCAGGCAAGAAAAAGAAATAAAGAACATATAAACTGGAAAGGAAGAAGTAAGAATGTCACTGATTGCAGAATATATGACATATATAGAAAACCCTAAATACTCCATCAAAAAACTTTTAAATCTACAGAATGAATTCAGCAAAGTCACATGATGCAAAATAAATATACAGAAATCTGTGGCATTTCTATACACTAATAAAAACTATTATAAAGAAAAATAAATAATCCCATTTACAGCTGCATCAGAAACAATAAAATACTTAGGAATAAATTTAACCAAGAAGGTGAAAAATCTGTATGCTGAAAACTATAACACCTTCATAAAAGACACTCAAAAAGACACAAACAAATGGAAAGATACTCCAGGATCATGGATTGAAAAAATCAATAGTATTGTTAAAATGTCAATATTGCTCAAAACAATCTACAGATTCAATGCAATCTCTATCAAAACTCCAATATCATATTTCACAGAACTAAAAGGAACATTTTAAAATTTGTACAGAACCACAAAAGAACCATTTAGCCAAAACAATCCTGAGAAAGAAGAACAATGTTGGAGGTATTATTTCCTCTCATTTCAAACTATACTAAAAAGCTACAGTAAGCAAACTGTATGGTTCTGGCACAAAAACAGATTCACAGACCAATAGTACAGATTTGAGAGCCCAGAAATAAACATATATGTGGAAGACTAATTTATGACAAAGGCACAAAGAACATATAAGGGAGAAATATTAGTTTTACAATAAATGGTGTTGGAAAATTAATAACCATACAGAAAAGAATGATACTAGTTCACTAACTTACACCATATGCAGAAATTAACTCACAATGTTTAAAAGACTTGAATGTAAGACATAAAACCATAAAATTTTTTACCAGAAAACTTAAGTAGTACCTTCCTTGTCACTGGTATGAGCAATACTTTTGTGTACCTGACTCCAAAGTGAAGGGAAACAAAAGCCAAAATAAACAAACGGGAAGCCATCAAACAAAAAGCTTCTGTACAACAACAGAAAACATCATCAAGATAAAAAGACAACTTACTGAATGGGAGAAGATATTTGTAAACCATATATTTGTTAACAGGTTAACATCTAAAACATATTAAAAAAAAAAAACCTCATATATTCAATAACAAAAATCAAACCTTCCAACTGAAAAAATGAGCAGAGGACAGGAATAGACATTTTTCCAAAGACAGTAAAAAGGCACATGAATAGATGTTCAAAATCATTAATTATTAGGAAAGTGCAAGTCAAAAGCACTATGAGGTATCACCTCTCACCTGTTGCAAAGGCAATTTTTAAAAAGACAAGCAGAAACAAATTTTGGAGATGATGTAAAGAAAAAAGAACCCTCAAACACTGCTTGGTGGGACTAAAAGTTGGTGTGATACACAGCAATTAGATTTGTGGTATGGATGGCAATTAGACTTGTAGTATACATACAGATGTCAAAAATTATAATGCTATACACTGACACATATAATATCACTAATTATTATTTTAAAGAATATGATACTTGCTTAATGTATCACATCAAAGTAGGGCCTCAGTACCTATTCTTAACATAATACTAATATCCATTCCAATTTTTAAATTTTTCCACACACAACTTTCTTTTATTGCTAAGTAATAAATGTTATATCTCTTTCTATACTAGAATACAAAGATAATTCTGATACTTTTGAATAGTTGCACAAAATTGTTTTATGAAGGCATGGAGACTTATTAAACCACAATTTTATTGGCACACATAAATGGTAAGTTTTCAGTGAAAATCTTTGTAAGTATATTTCTATACTATTTTCTTCAATAACTTTAGGATAAGTTTGTAGAACTAGAAATACTTACTCAAGGAGTTTCAGCATTTGTAAGATTACATCAATTTATACATGCAGTTTTTCTGGAAGAGTAATGTGTTCCCCTTCAAACAGTTGGCAACAAAACTAATTTTCAAAGTTTGATCAATAGCAATCTGATAATTGAATAGTCTTGTTATTATAAGTGATTTTGATTGTACTCTCATTTGTTAACAGACCACTCACCTTCTTTAGCTATTAACTGCCCCTTCATGCTCATTGCTTATGTTTGTATTAGATCTAATTAGTTTTCTTATTGTAAAAATTTCACAGTGTAATAAGAGCATTAGCATTCATATGTCAGAAGTGTAAGTTTCAGTTCAGTTCATTTCAGCCACCCAGTTGTGTCCGACTCGTTGCGACCCCATGGACTGCAGCACGCGAGTCTTCCCTGTCCATCACCAACTCCCGGAACTTGTTCAAACTCACGTCCCTCGAGTCTGTGATGCCATCCAACCATCTCATCTTCTGTCATCCTCTTCTCCTGCCTTCAATCTTTCCCAGCATCAGGGTTTAAGTTTACTGTTTTCTGTTGTTTACTGTTGCCAATTATATTTTTACTTTCTCTGGGTGTTCACTTATTTCCATAGAATTGTCAACATTTCATATAGTGAAATTTATCAAACTTTTCATTTTTTTATTCTTTAATTTTATATACTTAGACCTTACCCAGTCTATGAGCATAGGCAATATCCACACATTTTATATAATCGTCATTCCATTTAAAAAAATTTTTTTCTTTTCAACTCTTTTATTCATTTGTAATTTATTCTGTTGCAATCATTTTTTGGCCCATTGGCCCCAACAATTTCTTGAGTAGTGTCTCTTTCCTTCACTGATTTCAATTACTTCTACATAATATATTAAGGGCTTCGCAGGTGATGCTAGTGGTAAAGAACCCACTTGCCACTGCAGGAGACATAAGAGATTCCTGGGTGGGGAAGATCCCCTGGCAGAGGACATGGCAACCTACTCCAGGATCCTTGCCTGGAGAATCCTACAGACAGAGGAGCCTGGCTGGCTACAGTCCATGGGTGGCCCAGAGTCAGAGGAGACTGAAGTGACCTAGCATTCATGCAAAATATTAAATATTCATGATGTAGAATTTGCAAATGAATAGATACATATATATGTATAATAATCACTTTGCTGTACATCTGAAACTAACAATAACATTGCTAATTAACTATAATGCAATATAAAATAAAAATTAAAAAAAATAAGTGACACTGAAAAGAAAAAAAAAAAAAATTCATGATGTAATTTGGAGAAGGCAATGGCAACCCACTCCAGTACTCTTGCCTGGAAAATCCCATGGACGGAGGAGACTGGTAGGCTGCAGTCCATGGGGTTGCGAAGAGTCAGACACGACTGAGTGACTTCACTTTTCACTTTCACGCATTTTGAGAAGGAAATGGCAGCCCACTCCAGTGTTCTTGCCTGGAGAATCCCAGGGACGGCGGAGCCTGGTGGGCTGCCGTCTATGGGGTCGCATAGAGTCAGACAGGATTGAAGCGACTTAGCAGCAGCAGCAGCATGATGTCATTTAAAATAGAAACAAATACGGTGTAAATGTTATGGTGTTCATATTGTTGCATTCATCTACATTTTTGAAATACAAGGGATACTTTACTTTCAGAAAAGCGAAGCTCCACATGAAACTTTTGCTAGGGGACCAAGAATTTAGAACTTTGCAAATAGTGAAATCCATGCCATTTTTTAAAAAGATTAGAAACACATGAGGAAAGACTATAAGCATAATTCTCAGACTTAAAAAGTTGTACGTTCTACCCTCTTCAGTGTATACAGAGAAATATCCTTTGCTTTTCTACATCCTTTTGGACGTCTGGATGCAAAACAAGCTGGGGCCGTTCCCTGTGCTGCAGTCTTAACACTGCTCGTTCCTTCATATTTATCAAGCAAAGCTACTTAGAAGTATCGTAGATCTATGGCCCATGTTGCTATCAGAGAACGCAAAGTAGAAATATCAAATCCCCACTACAAAACACTGAAGCTAAGCATACCTAAATATTACTGGATAGAAACATCATTGCCTACCTGCTCGTGAATTCGGTGTGATTTTCTGACTCACTTTTTTTATAGTCTATCTAGAGCTTTCTCTTGGAGTTTAGAAAAGTTACACAATACACTCTTTATTTAAAGGTAACATGGGCCAAAAAAAAAAAAAAAAAAAAAACTGAGCGGAAATATTCAAAGCCCCTCTGACTTTCCACAGAGAAATTTGGGGGATTAGGCATAAAAAATGCATCTAATTCAAGCGGCATGACCCTTATCTCAATAAGCTGTACATTAGACATGGAATTGATGCTTTTCTAAATGGATGAAAACCTCCAGCCCCCAAAGTTTATATGATTTTCTCATGCTTCTGCAGAAGCTAAGCCATAATTTCTGAGTTCATATCATGCATGCCACCATCAGTCTCTCTGTTTACAGGCATAAATGGCAGGCTTATTTGTTTCTTTTTAGATGTAGTGCCCCTTGGAGTATGAATGTGTATATACACAAATCAGAAAAAAAAGAGAGTATGACAGAATTCTAGAGGGCAATATTTAATTTTGCCTTAAAAATGAGCTCTCACCTATTTCTCATACTGAAAATGAAGCCTGTAATTTCCCAAAGGTGTGCAGTGGGAAATAGATAATATAAGGAAATTCATCAGCGGATTTCTCTCCTAAAACGAAAAATATGGACATGAAAAGAAAGATTGTTTCTGCTAGTCATGGCAGCATTTAGGAAAACATGGAGCGAGGTCTTAATAGTGAGTCTGAACTTAAACAAAGAAACCATTACAAATTCAATAAATGCACTGCTTTCTTGGGTTCAAGTGTGACAGAAAGATGGAAACACATAGATAATGAGTGAATCAAACAAACAGTGGTTGTGTTTTCCCCCTCACCTCTCACCAACGTGAGCTCAATTTTATTCCTTAGTAAAGAAAAGGGCATCAAAAAGCAAGAATAAAAAATAAATAAATAAATAAAAACAAACAACAGTGAACTCTGATCAGATATGTTCTCTGTGAGGATCTTTATTTATTTATTTAGTGGGCGACTTCTGTGTAGATACAAGGATATTTATTATTTACCATTATTTTCCACTGTACCTTATAACCAGTACTGAGTAGTATCCAAAAAATAAAAGAACAAATTAGATATGATTAAAAATAGCAAGCTAATATATGTGATTTTATTTAAAGAAAACATAACTAAAAGATCAACTCCTGTGTTAATCTGGCTATACTGCAGCCACTTGCCAGTATTTTTAACTTAACTTCTTTATCAACAGTACTTTACCTCATTTCTATTTATTCTTAACATTCCTCTTTGTAAGGAATCTGGATGTCTTTTCATCTTTAAAAAATTTGAAATTTCTCTCTAATGACAATAATATATAATAATTAAGCATGTGTAAAATAGGGAATCTATATCTTGAAGTTCCATTGCATATACATTCCATTTTACTGTTCTTGCAGTGAATCATGAGCTTTCTACTTAAAAGTAATGAAAGTTACATAGCAACATTGAAAGTAGAAGAGACGCCTTAAGATATTCTACCATCTAATTCGTTCTTCTACTCCTGCCTCAAATAAATCTGTCACATGGCTAAATTGCAGCTCAAATATTAGATGAGTCATTCCACATATTAAGATTAGACAGATTCACTGAACTGGGAATTCAGAGCAGGGACAGGCAAAGCACAGACTGGAAGTTTGATGAACCAGACTGCAATAGGTAAAGATATGGTGAAAGATGATTCAAATAAACACCTGCTCTACAGATGACTGGGACTCCAAAATTCTAGTAAAATCAGATCAAACACATTGCAAAGTTATTTAGGCTGCTATTTTTAAATAACTCTTGGAAGACTGGAACATAGCTAAGGGTCATAAAGAAAACTATAGGCTTGGCTTACCAATTTGGGCATTTGGAAAGAAAACATCATTGGATAATTCTGCAAATTCTTTTCAGAGTGAAGGGGTCTGATAAATACCATAATTTCATGAGGCATAGCACCTATTTTTACCACTTTTATTCAGTGTAGGGAAATTTCTTAAAATCAGAAGTAAGCCTCAACATCCATCTTAATCTCTGTGTATTTTTGGATTCTGCCCTTTATGGCATAATAATAACTTTAGAGTACATAGAATAGACCACCTGACTGTCAAGAATGTACACAAAAGTAGCTTGATAATAATGTAGGGATTTCAATATTAGAGAGTTAACTGTATTTTCTTCCTGAAATTTAAAAAAAAATCCTCTAACATATTCCCTCTGAATCCTGGATAATCAGACTGGTTATCTAACTGATTAGATATTCAAAATATTGATTAGATATATCAAATATATTGATTAAATAATCAATAAGCCTGGATAATCAATTAAATGGTTTTTAATTAAAAATGAGTTTCTAAAAGGAAGGTTAATTCGGCTTACGTTGAATCCCTGTCGTTTTGATTGATTCCAAAATTGGCTTAAGATGGGAAGACAATCAGGCTTGAAGTCCTTTCACATCTGCTGCTCCTGCTGTTACACCCTGCAGCTCATCAGGCAAAGACCAAGCAGACGAGGCTACTGCCTCCAGCTCTCAGCAAGTTGGACAGGCTATATGCATGGCCCGGTGAGAGACTACTGCGGTCTGTTCTCCTCACTGACTGTCCACTCTGGAACCCCTGACTCACCACAGTATTAGTATACCTTTGGTCACAGACTTGCTGACTCTAGTTTCCTAAGTCAACAGTGTTCTATAAAAAATATTGGAGATATCTAATGCATTCAGGGGTTGAACCATCAAAAACACAAAAAAGTTTAACATGACATAAATGAATTCAGCACATAAACAGAAGGAAGAGTATTGGATATAAGATCCAATTTTCTGCATTTGTTAGGAAATTTATAATTTAGATAAAGTATTTTATGAATTTTGGTAACTTTAAAAAAGTAAATCACTAATTTTGAAAGCATTTTATGTTGCAACTTAAGAGACAAGACATATTCAATAGTTAAAAGATTTTTTTTTCCCCAAGCTATTTTTTCCCACAGGAATTTTTAATGTAGCAAAAGAATATCTGGATCCCATCAATGATAGTAATTTGATGAAAGGTGATCTCAGTGAATAATGAGCCTATATCTAAATCCAAAATGGAGTTTAAGACCATTCAACTTGAGCATTTCTGATGTGTTCAGTTTTATTCCCATTCCTGGTAAAAATGGGTCTGGGGCTCATTTTGCTATTTTTGACAACATACTTTTATTTGATAACATTTCAAGCCACTTGTGTACAACAACATGAAAACAGAAACCACTTAATTGTAAATGAAGACTTACTTGCTCCTGTTTAATAAAAATATCTTATCTCTCTAGAACAAGATTATTATAGTGATAACACAGCTTTTATGTAACTTTAATATTTTTAAAGATTCATGAAAAACATACTCATGTTAAAAATTAAAAGAGTACAAAAGGAAGGGGAGGGGTAACACAGAAGTGAGAAGGTGGGTGTACAACCTCCTGGGTGTAAGATAGACTCAAGGCTATATTGCACCACAGAGGGAATATAGCCAACGCTTTGTAATAACTGAATGGAGGCATGTACGCTCAGTCGCTCCAGTCGTGTCCAGCTCTGTGAGACTCTATGGGCTGTAGCCCACCAGGCGCCTCCTTCCCTGGGATTCCCCGGGCAAGAACACTGAAGTGGGCTGCCATGCCCCAGGGGATCTTCCCCAACCAGAGATGGAACTCATGTCTGCCTGCGTCTCCTACAGTACAGGAGGATTCTTTACCCACTGAGCCACCTGGGAAGACCAACTGAAGGAAAAGTAGCCTTCAAAAGTTGGATTAAAAATTAGAAAAAAAATTAAAAGAGTCCAAAATGAAATACAGTAAAATATGAGTCTAATGGGAGTTCCACTTCCCACAGACACACTCACTCTGTGTGTGTGTTGGGGGGGTGGGGGTGGTATTTTTTCACATAATTACACGAGTAGAGAATTAACTAATGGAAAAGAACAAATAGCATACATGAAAACACACCTCTTTCACAACTACATATAAGAAATAGATAAAATGTTTACCTATTAGAGAATGCATATTAAATTTGACAATAATAGGACTTAGGAAGAATGCAGGGAAGCAGAAACTCCTAAGGCTATTGCAAGTTAATAATGTGGCACTAGCAATATTTTAAGCACATGCAATTTGACCAGTTTCTTTTTCCTTAATGACTTGCAAGTGACCACTATCTAAAATAAATGACTGATATTTCTGTAGGTTTCTGGGTGTCAGTTTTTTTCCAATTTATAATTTGTCTTTAGACTGTGTCTTCAATATTGATTTTGCAGGTAAATTTCAATTTTTATCACTTTATGTCATCAAATTAATTGGTTCTCCTTTAAGTCTTAGTTTTTGTCTAGCTTTAAAAGGGTTTCTTTCATAAGAAAGAAAGGCTTACTCTTGATTTATTTTTGCTGTTTTATGTGTGTTTTTGTTTATTGGTTTGTTTCCATTTTTTACTATAAAATATTAATCATAAACTAAAGTATAAAGACTTGTAAAATAGCCTACATATGATTTTTACAAAGGTTAATGTTTTGCTGTTTTAGCTTTATGTATTTTTTCTTTGATTAACTATTTTAAGTTAAAAATACCATGATATTTTACCCATTTTATATAAATACTCCAGTATGCATACCTAGAAAACAGAAGCGCAGACACTGTTTTATAAGAATTTCAAACATTCTGGTATAGGTCATTTTTCCTTCTTTCTTCATTTTTATACAATTTTTGAGTTTCCACTTACAGTTATTACAAAATATCATCTACATTCCTTGTGTTGTATGGTACATCCTTGAGCCCACCATACAGTATTTATCATTCTCTGTCTGACTTATCTCTGGCATAATGTCCTCCAAGTCCGTCTGTGTTGCTACAAATGGCAAAATATCATTCATTTTTATTGGTTAGTAGTACTCCATTGTATGCTTGTGTGTACACATATGTACACTATGGCCTCTTTATCCATTTATCTGTTTACAGACACTGAAGCTGTTTCCATGCCTTAGCAAAGTAAATAATACTGCTATGAACACTGGGGTCATGTATCTTTTGAATTAGTGTTTTGGTTTTTTCTCTTTTTTTTTTTTTGATATATTGCCAGGAGAGAAATTTCTGGGATATATGGTAGTAGTGGTTTTAGTTTTTTGAGAAACCTCCATGTTTTCCATAATGACTGCACCAATTTATACCCCCACCGGCAGTGTAAAGGGTTCCCTTTTCTCAACACTCTTGCCAACATTTGTTGTTTGTAGAAGACTATTTAAGTGAATTATCAAAACTGGTTTTAGAAAGATTTCTACAAGAAAAAAAATAAGAGACAAAAAGCTACCACAATTTTTAACAGATTATTTTAAAGGTAAGCCTTTTGAAATCCAAAGCCAATTGGCCCACCATATACTTATATTTTCTGACCTAGTTTAACAATGAAGGATGTATGCTTTTTGAAAAATAAACGCTTTTGATAGGTTAACAATTTTGAGATATTAACTGTTTTGCAATAATCAGACTCAGTCTGGCTAATCAGTGTTTTTGTGTGATAAAAGAAAAAAACTTCTGCAGACCTCCTGGCTAAATGTCTCTTTTCCATTAAGTATACACCAATGGCAGAGACTTTGAAGAGTTGCTGAACATATATCATGAGAAGGATTGTCATAAGCAGATAAATTCATAATAATTAATGGAAGTAATAGATAGACTCCTCAATTACTGCATTCAACACAGAAGTATTATTCAAGTGTGAAATTAAAAGAAAAAAAGTTTCTAAGTCACAATGTAGTATTTATATATATATATATGCATATATATATATTTTTTTTGATTTCTGAAAGAAATCTATTAATTGCCAATGATTTTAAATGGTCCTAAAAGAGCTAAAATACACAACGACATTTAAAGTACTGATAGATTCCCCTTTCTTTTTCCCTCTTGACATCCGATTCATATACACTTCAAATTCACATTTTTAGAACTCATTTTCAGCACATTCTCTTATTTATTTTAACCCATATTTATGATATCCCGAAATGGTAGCCTAATGTACATCAAAAAATATAACAAAATTGGACTCGCTGCTTTTACCTATGTGCATTTTCTTCTCTTTTTTCTTTATGTCAATAATCTTTCCAATCAACCTTTCTTCAGAATTAAGACCCAGTGGGGGGCTGGAATTTTAAAATTATTTCTCATGGAACTCCTACTAAAGTTGTCATATTTTAATTTTAAAAATACAATATTCAATGTATATGTTTTAATCTTTGATCACTTTCATTATATTATCTCTTTTATTCATATATATATATATATATATAAATGTACTTTCATCAAAGAAAGAGGTGAAAAAAATGATAAAGTGGGACAAATATACATATATATAATATATAATATATACATAATACAAACAATAAATTATTCACATATCACAGCTTAAAGAAAGAGAAAAATAATTTTAGGCCTAAAGCTAAATGGTGATGTCTCTTCATAGTAAGGGTTTTACAGGTAATTCAAAAAGAAATGGGAGGAAAAGTCTGTTACTGGTAACAGTAAGTATCATAAAAAGTAACATTTTCCCATTACTTTACGCTTCATTCACTGATTAGGACAGATAATGGTTTATGATGTTAGAGAAACAAGGCAGAAAAATGAGAAGTATAATAACTGAAAAATATCTTCCTCTTATAGAATGCCAGATATGCCACTTCCATGCTGCCTAAATATTTTGGCTTGGTTTTTTTAAAATTTCAAACTCTATTTAAATTGTATTTCAAACACAAAATATTAAAATATTGTCAATGTGACTTCAACAAATTCACTCTCTCTCTAACTTTTAAGCATATGAATCTAACTTGAACTTGATAAAATCTTTCCTAGGATCTATCAATCTCACATCAAAAATAATTTACCTTAGTTTCAGTAAGTTTGATAAGAAATTTATATTCAAATTAGACTATAATATCCAGTTATAATATTTCAAATATTAACACAGTTTCTAAACATATAAATGTAGCTTCTTCTGGATTTAGAGCAGAGAATAGTTCAATCCTAGTGATTATTTTAAAAAAATAATATTATTTTACATAATAGTGCTTTGCAAAGTATATTGTATACAGTGCCAGTTCTATCACATCAGAGGCTACTGTAATGCAACATCAGGGAGCATTAGGGTAAAAGTATTTAGGGGATAATTTAAGCTGGTATCTTTATTGCAGAACATCTCTGGATCCTTGATGTTACAATTTCAAAAAGGGCAAAATGGTATACCACATTGCAAACATATTGACCATAGAATCTCTTTGCTTCAAGAAGAATCTTGCAGAAACAGTATTTTAAAGCACAAATTTTGGCAGACACTGAAGTGTTTTGTTGAGAATTTTTTATAAATATTAGGTAATTTTTTAAAATAAATACCTGTATCCTAATATATTTAAATTTTGTATTTGTGATTTAATATGAACAGGGGCCTAAGGAAGACTGCTTAGGATAAAAATGAGTAGTCAAAGGGGATAGATTTCTATTTTTAATTTTCATTCTATTATTATTATGTGTATAGGTTTCCAGTGAATCACTTAAACCATTCTTAATATCCTAATAAACTATGAAAATAAATGATATAACAAATGACTTTTGAGAATGTCACATAAACATGGTCTTATTTGTGTATTATTGGAGATGTTTCTCAGGAAGAAGTGAACTTTTTCATAGAAACTGATTTTCTAGAGTCAGTATACGTTTAAAGTATCTTATTGACCCACTGCAGGAAATAATGTATTTAATTTAATGCAGGTACTTGGCAGTGATTTTTAATTGCTTCTATTCAATGGCACATTTGCAGAGTAATTGGCTGGTAATAAATATACCATTCAGAAAAATGGGTGAGAGATGGGACTGAAAAATCAAACCCATTTCTTTGGTTTAAGGTCTATTTGGGAGGTTAGTACCTCTCAAACTTGAATGCATATAATGATTCCCCTGGGGTCTTTTTTAAATAATTTCCTGGGCCTCACTTTCTCCAGAAAATCTACCCAGTAGGTCTGACACTGGTCCATGAAACTGATTTTTTCCAAATGCTCCAGGTCATTCTAAAACTTCTGACCCATGGCCATGCCTTGTCAAATGTGAGATTAGGTGAATCTCACAGACTCGCCTGATCACTTCCTTCTACTACGGAAATGGCTACATTCTCTCAGTTGACCAGATTTTAGTAGTATTGGTATTATAATTTTGTCTCAAGGCAGATTCATCAAAGAATAAAGAATAGTACTCATACTTTTTCTAGAAATAGAAAACATTTCAATAATGCTGGAGGTTAAAAAGAAATAAAATGCATCATAAACATACCATATTATTTACTGATGACCAACATACTGAGACATTAGGGTAAAGAAATTTTTATCCTCAGGTAGCTTCTCAAGAAAACAAAACTTCGAATTGTAGTCTCAGTAACAAATTACAATCTATTTTCGCATTTAGTTACACGTATTCATTCAACAGCTATTAGATATCACTGACTCAGTGGAAACAAGTTTGAGCAGTCTCTGGGAGATGGTGAAGGACTGGGAAGCCTGGTGTGCTGTAGTCCATGGGGTTGCAAAGACTCAGACATGACTGAGTGACTGAACACCACCATGCTTCATGCTGGATACAAATATTCAGATAAAACATATCCACCTTCAAGTTATTTCTGTCAATTGACTCAGGATTCCATGTCTGCTCTATATTTAGGCACTTTGAAATCAGCGAAGTGGTGACTGATGAAATTTTTATATAATTAATATACATTTAATAATTGAATCTATATTTGCCTATACAGTTTTGATTTTTCAGCTTTAATATGCTATTTTTAGGTATAATTCTTAGAGAAATACTAATGTTTTAGTGTTGTTCTTTTCTTTACAATTATTGACCATTGTTGTTCAGGAATCTGCCTAAAAGTCACTAAACTGTCCTTTTTTCCACCTGAGCTACAAAGACAGGTCTTGATTTCAGCAGGTAACTGTGTTATGTTACCTTTCACTAAGGCAGTGTAGGCCTGATTTTTATGTTTTGAATTAGAAATCATATTTAAAGAAGGCCTATTAACTTCTAAGAAATAGGAAATTCCATGGATAATAGACTGCTGTAACCATTATAATATCACATTTATCCACAATTAAATTCACATATCTTGACATTTTATATATCGACAGTTATTTATAGGTTCAATTCAGTTCAGTTCAGTTCAGTCAGTCGTGTCTAACTCTTTGCGACCCCATGAATCGCAGCACACCAGGCCTCCCTGTCCATCATCAACTCCTGGAGTTTACTCAAACTCATGTCCATCGAGTCTGTGATGCCATCGAACCATCTCATCCTCTGTCGTCCCCTTCTTCTCCTGCCCCCAATCCCTCCCAGCATCAGGGTCTTTTCCAATGAGTCAACTCTTTGCATGAGGTGGCTGAAGTATTGGAGTTTCAGCTTCAGCATCAGTCCTTCCAATGAACACCCAGGACTGATTTCCTTCAGGATGGACTGGTGTGATCTCCTTGCAGTCCAAGGGACTCTCAAGGGTCTTCTCCAACAGCACAGTTCAAAAGAATCGTAGACAGATATAAAGGGGACAGACTGACATAATAGAAACTATTTTCATACTGCCAGCCTATACTTTCCAGGTGTTTCAATAACGAGCTTGAGTTATTTATGGAGAAGTTTTCTCACCTTTCTAGATATACTTACTAGCTAACTTCCATGAAATTATTAATTACAGCTTTGAATTGCATTAAAAATTTAAAAAGTATACATATGTATATACTTAAACAAATGCAAACATAGTATACATAAACATACATACATATGTGTATGTGTGTGTATTTGTAAACTGAGAAATTATCCATATAAGATTGCTTTCTTCATTCATTATCCATTCATCACAGACTATTGACTCTGGGTAAGGAAATATACAAGAAAAATGGTGGCAATAAGAAATATCACTTACTTGATTAGAGTTATTCAATTCTTTTTCAGGAATGCATTTCAAATACCTAAACCAATCAAACAAAATTTCTAATCTGTGTGTTTCAAGAAGGCTTTATGAGTTTTCTAATTTACTAACCAATAACATACAGAGTTTCTATAGCAACTGTGTTAAGAACACAGCACTTGTGTTCCAGCACTTGGAAAAAAGAGAAATGCTCCACAGGTACTCAAATACATTTTAGAAATTAGATAATAACCTGTCTGTCAGTGAGTAGCACACCACAACATACACAAAAGTAGAACTTCATATTGTCTTTCCTAGAGAATTATACCTATATGTATATCTATACCTATGTTTATATACAAATCCATTTTCAAAGAAATTAGCTAAAAATTGTACCTTATGGCAAACTGCATTTATTACTAAATAAGTGAACACTGTTCTTCATCACGAGTATCCCCACTGTTATTCGTTTTCATTTAGAAGGCAAGATTACTGAATTCACTTGCTTGGGTTTTTAAAGACAATATATTTAGAGATATTTTAGATTTACAGTAAAATTCAGAGGAAGACATAGAGAGTTTCCATACACCCACTGACCTGAAACATAAATGTGCTGTACGGCGCTTAGTCACTCGGTCGTGTCTGACTCTCTGTGACCTCATGGGCTGTAGCCTCCAGGCAAGGGTACCGCAGTGCGTTGCCATGCCCTCCTCCAGGGGATCTTCCCAACCCAGGGACTGAACCCAGGTGTTCCACATTGCAAGTGGATTCTTTATCATCTGAGTCACCAAGGAAGCCCAAGAATACTGGAGTGGGTAGCCTATCCCTTCTCCATGGGATCGTCCCAACCCACGAATCAAACTGGGGTCTCCTGCATTGTAGGAGGATTCTTTGACACACCATAACCCCCCAAAGTGGATAATTCACATTATCATTCACTCTTGGTGTTGTATATTCTACGGTTTTGAACAAATGTATAATGACATGTATGCCATCATCATATTATTATATTTTCATTGCCCTGAAAATCTTCTGTTATCTGTCTATTCATCTGCCCACCACCAAGTCCAGCAACCACTGTTTTTTGTTTTGTTTTTTACTGTCTATAAGGTTTTGCCATTTCCAGAATGTCACACAGTTGGAATCATACAATACGTAGCCTTTTCACACTGGCTTCTTTCATTCAGTAATATGCATTCAAATTTCTTCCATGTCTTCTCATGCCTTTTTAGCTCATTTATTTTTCATGCTGAATGACATTCCATTTCCTGACATACCACAGTTTATTTATCCATTGACCTGGTGAAGGACCTGTTGTTTGCTTCCTAGCTTTGGAAATCATGAATAAAGTTGCTATAAATACCTATGTTCAGGTTTTTGTGTGGACACATTTTTAACTCCTTTGGGTAAATACCAAGGAGTATGATTGCTGGATCCCATGGTAAGATTACACTTAGCTATAAGAAACTGCCAAACCATCTTGCAGAACATCTGTAGCATTTTGCATTCTCATCAGTTAATAAGAAAGACAAGTCCTGTTGCTTCACATTCTTACCAGCATTTGGTGCTGTTAGTGTTCTGGATTTTGATCTTTCTAATTAGTGTTAATATTCGTAGTTCATTGTTGTTTTAATTTGCATTTTCTTATTAATATAGGACATGGAAGATTTTTTCATGTTTATTTATTTGTTTATTTTCCTTGGTGAGGTGTATGTTAAAGTCTTTGTCCTATCAATTTATTAGGTTGTTGGCTTTTTTTTTTTATTGCTGAGTTTTACTATTTCTTTGCACATTGTGGATAATAATAGTCTTTTATCCGATATTTTGAAATATTTTGAAAATATTTTTTCCCAGTCTGTGGCTTGTCTTCTCATTGTCTTGAAAACAGCAATTTGCAGGGGAAAAAAAGTGTTTAATTTAATGAAGCCCAGATCATCAATTATTTCTTTCACAGATTATGGCTTTGGTGTTATACCTAAAAAATCATCACCATATCCGAGGCCATCTAGGTTTTCTCCTGTGTTATCTACTAGGCGTTTTATAGATCTGATATCTAACTTTAGTGGGTGAATAATTTTCAGTTAATTTTTGTATGGGTCTGCAACACACTAAAAATTTACAGACACAACAATAAAAAATTCTTCCTTTCGCACTAGATAGTTTGGAAGAACTGCTATACTCAGTTCAGTTCAGTTGCTCAGCTGTGCCCGACGCTTTGTGACCCCATGGACTGCAGCATGCCATCACCACGTATGCTAGTAACCCCTAGTAGAGCAATGAAGATCTGTTTTATGATCCAGAGAAGTAAAGCTGAATTATGTTCGCAAGTATCTCTCACAGATAGTCTGTCTGTCTACCATTCTTACAATTCTTTCTGCTGCCTCCTTTTCCTGGACTCTGACTGGTCTGCATGAAGGCAGATGAGCTATCTGATTAAGGGCGTCACTCATTTTGCCCACATAGTTTTGGCTTCCAAACTCCTTTCTTCGTTGTTTATCTTCACTGTCTTTCACTCTCCCTGATCAACTCAATGATCATATATATAAATATTTGTGAACATAGTTGTTAAAAACTAAATTATAACTATTTTACATATTTTATACCTAGTTTGAGTTTAATATCATTGAGTACTGAATACTAGCTTTGTGAAATATATATGCTCAGAAATCTATGTCTGCTGAAAAATATATTCAAGGCATCTCAAAGCTTCAACTTTTATTAAAATGAAATATAATTTAACTGTAAGGGCAACTTAATACTTTCACCTTATTTTATTTCAAATATTTGACATTGTCATAAACCCAAACAAAGATATCAAAACTATGATATTGTGTACTGAAGATCTCACATATCTACTTAAGTTTTATAGGTTAGAATCAAAATGGTAAGGATCTAGATCATTCTAAATACACTCTAATGAGGTAAAAGAGGAAAAGAAGTCTACAAGCTTGGCAGCATTTCAGAACTATAACACACAGAGATCCATATGACTATGCACTATGTCAGACTTTAATTACAAAATGCCCCTTAGATATTTTAATTTGCATTTTGCAGTAGCTAATTCATAGACATTTAAAACTTGGGAGAAAAATGTAGATCTTAAAGTATACCCATGTCCATACAGTAACGTTTTAAGAAACGGCATTGGGTCACCCAGGACTTTAGGACAAAGAACTGAAAACCAGCAGACTGTGAGAAGTGCAACCACCACCAGCTAGCAGCTCAGTGCATACAAGGTCTCAATGACTACCTGTGCTAATGGAGGTTCCAGCCGCATTCATGCACAGAGATCAAGTATGTTCCCACGGTATGACCTTCAAAATAAAAAAGGTATATAATTGATATAAGGTATATAATTGCACTCAAAAAGCCAGCAAATATGGAAAACTCAGCAGTGGCCACAGGACTGGAAAAGGTCAGTTTTCACTCCAGTCCCTGAGAAAGGTTATGACAAAGAATGCTCAAGCTACCACACAATTGCACTCATCTCACATGCTAGTGAAGTAATGCTCACAATTCTCCAAGCCAGGCTTCAACAGTACGTGAACTGTGAACTTCCAGAAGTTCAAGCTGGTTTTAGAAAAGGCAGAGGAACCAGAGATCAAATTGCCAACATCCTCTGGATCAACAAAAGAGCAAGAGAGTTCCAGAAAAACATCTATTTCTGCTTTATTGACTATGCCAAAGATCTGACTGTGTGGATCACAATAAACTGTGGATAATTCTGAAAGAGATGGGAATACCAGACCACCTGACCTGCCTCTTGAGAAGTCTGTATGCAGGTCAGGAAGCAACAGTTAGAACTGGACATGGAATAACAGACTGGTTCCAAATAGGGAAAGGAGTATTTCAAGACTGTATACTGTCACCCTGCTTATTTAACTTATATGCAGAGTACATCATGAGAAACGCTGGGCTGGAGGAAACACAAAATGGAATCAAGATTGCCAGGAGAAATACCAATAACCTCAGATATGCAGATGACACCACCCTTATGGCACAAAGTGAAGAAAAACTAAAGCGCTTCTTGATGAAAGTGAAAGAGGAGAGTGAAAAAGTTGGCTTAAAACTCAACATTCAGAAAACTAAGATCATGGCATCTGGTCCCATCATTTCATGGCAAATAGATGGGGAAACAGTGGAAACAGTGTCAGACTTTATTTTTGGGGGCTCCAAAATCACTGCAGATGGTGACTGCAGCCATGAAATTAAAAGGCGTTTACTCCTTGGAAGGAAAGTTATGACCAACCTAGACAGCATATTAAAAAGCTGAGACATTACTTTGCCAACAGAGGTCCGTGTAGGCAAAGCTATGTTTTTCCCAGGAGCCATGTATGGATGAGAGCTGGACTATAAAGAAAGCTCAGCACCGAAGAATTAATACTTTTGAACTATGGTGTTAGAGAAGACTTTTGAGAGTCCCTTGGACATCAAGGACATCCAACCAGTCCATCATAAGGGATATCAGTCCTGGGTGTTCATTGGAAGGACTGATGTTGAAGTTGAAACTCCAATACTTTGGTCACCTGGTGTGAAGAGCTGACTCATTGGAAAAGACCCTGATGCTGGGAAAGACTGAGGGCAGGAGGAGTAGAGGACAACAGAGAATGAGCTGATTGGATGGCATCACTGACTCAATGGACATGAGTTTGGGTGAACTCCAGGAGTTGGTGATGGACAGGGAGGCCTGGCGTGCTGCGATTCATGGGGTCTCAAAGAGTCGGACACAGCTGAGCAACTGAACTGAACTGAACTAATAACTGATAGTATTATTAATCACTTTGTGAGCAATAAGAAATTATTATTCAGTATTCCAATGAGTTTTCCTGATGAGTATTCAAGCAGTATCTATTTTGGAAGTAGGTTCTCTTCTTTTACTGAAGAGCTGCTGTCAGTCTTGCTGAGTAGTGCTATCAGATTTCTATACCTGAACATCTTCTCTCTTTTAAACTGAACTACTTACGTTTAGGGTCATGGGGATGTTTAGCGTGCCAACAGCAAAAACCAGTGAAAGAATTCTGATCCTGTGCTACTCTGAGAAAAAGTTTTGCTTTCTGATTTTATCATACAAAACATTTTCATTCTTTTTACAGACTAATAAAATGAACTGAAGTTGAGCCACCTAAATCAACTTTGCAGTAACACAAATTAACAGTTTTTTATCATATATATTGCCCAGTGGGAGGAAGGTCAAATCTCTTGTTATGCAATGGTGTTGAGCTGCAGTAAGCCCTCATAAATTCTCTTCCAGCCCTGTGTTTGTATTGTACTCAGGATACTGAAAATATTTACACCTGGGCTGGTAAATTTCCTCTTTTGTCATTTCCATTTACTTAACTGGTAATTTTGAGTCCTTTTTCAAACTTTGAGAAATATTTGTTTTCCCTGAACAATAGTCAATTTTTTTTTCCCCTTGGGTATATATTTTTCCTGTTCTTTCTTCCATGACTTCAACATTTTCAAGTAACTGAGCTGTCAAAATGATGGGACTTTTCACAAAATATTTCTAATATGGAGACCATCAGGTATAAAAATCAACTTCTATCTCTACCCCTAATCTTTGATTTTTTTTCATTGAGATTTCTTTGTTGTAATTCACCTCTCAAATAACATACTTATGTATCTATAACTTCTCATTTTAGATATGGAAGTTTTCACAAAGAAGTATAAGCATATTTCATAATCATGAGAATTGTTTAACAATAAAGTCATGTCAGTCTTCACTCCATTGTGCATTTCTCTAGCATCTCTCATTTAATTTTTTTTTCCTGCTTAGAACTTTTCAATAATCTTCTCCCCACTTATTTCTAAATTTTTGCTTCTAAATATATGAATCAAATTCAGATGATTCTATAAACTTCATTTCAACATTAGATAATAACTTAATATAGCAGATTAGCAGGTAAATTTTTTATCTCAATGTGACAATACTTAAACTCAGAACAGATATATGGCAAACCTCTAACAAACAAAAATTTCCAATAAAAAGAAATGAAGTTAAACTTTTAATCATTCATAAAGGTGAAAACTTTTTGGTCAGAAGGATTTCTAAAGGATCAAATCTGATCTAACTTGCCCTTATACTGAGTCATACTCTTATAAACATTTTAAGGCAACGAATATAAGGGGTAATATGTACTAAGTGAAACCAAACACAAGATACCGACTTTAGTCTAAATGACTATTTTCTGGTTATACTTTGGGATTTTAAGCACATTTTTTATTATTTCTTTCAGCCAGATGCCGAAAGAATTGTAAAAAACTCTCTAAGAATTTTTAAGGTAAAATATCTTTATAGTCAGAGTGTGCCATCTTGAAAAACAACAAAGTAAGTTTGTCTGCAAAAATAACTTGGAAACCAAAGAGAACTTTGCTAAAAAACGTGATGGTGGTATATAAGTAGTTGGATAGATAACCCCATTCATCACCATGACATACAGGTAAGATCAGAAGTCACGTAATTAATCCTTCTGAAAAGTTTTATTTACATATGTTTAATAAGGTTCTCTGCAACATGAAATTAACCAATGGGTTGCAAGTAGAATAAACAGAAAACATGATTATTTTTTTAAACTAAATTTTCTTTGTGCATAGCTGGAGCACACAGACCAGATTTAAAATTCTGTTGGCAATCTCATATTTATTTCTAAACTAAATTTCTAGAAAATATTATTTCAGCTCTTAGCCACTCCCACCTTTACCAGTTCTGTTGACCCAGAAATCAATAAAAATATAGTACTGCAATCCCCATTCTCACAATTAAACTTAAAATATATTTTTATTTCCATTAAAGCAGTTACCTAGCCAAATTGGTATTTTTTTCCTCCAAATATTCAGTATTCTTATCTAAGCTTATGATACTTCTACTGACTATTTGAAACAGTAATTTCTACTCTGATCTAAATAGCTATATATTTAAATCAGATGTTTCATATTAGTAGCAGTGGTAGATTTAAAACTGTGGAAAGTTCTCTTCCTGTCCTGTCCAGTGTTAAAGATATCAAAATTGCTTTTAGCATTTTACAATCTGCACCTTTAATACAGAATTGAGATTTTCTGGTTCCCATGAAAATTGGGAAATCTACGATCTCTCGGTCCCCTTTCATGCAGAATCCTCTCAAACTGGGCGACCCTTCCCATGTCATGACGCATTCATGTCCTTCACCTACTCGAGAATGCTGCTTCCACTTACACTGCGGATTGATTCCCATGGGCACTGGAGCTCAGAATCTCTCATCTGAAACCTATCTTTAATCTCTTGTTCTTTGATGACTTCCTGACAATGTCTTGTGCCTGGCAATGGTTTTTGCTTCCATCCTCCTTGCTCTTACTACTTAAAAGGTTAACTTGAAACGTAGCATTAACATGATATGGTTTAGCTAAATTGCTAAACTCTCAAGTGTATTATAAATCCATTAAACAGATGGACCATATTTTGTATCAAACTATGTGCTGTGCTAGTTGGTAAAATACCTAATCACATAATGATTTTTATAAGAGAGTGTGCTATTCCACTATGGTTTGGTATTTAAAGGAATACTTCTATTTTTCCAAAAGAAATTCATTTAAAATGAATGTGTATTACAGAGGGCTGGGCATTTCAGGGTCATGTTGTTCTCCTCAACATGTTACTGCACTCTTTCAGAAAGCTCACAAGAAAATACGTGGTTTAATTTGGGCAATCATGTTCAAATACCAGTTTTGGTTCCAATAACTTGAGTTAAATATTTGCAAATAATTTGCAGAATGAGGATCCAGGGAGGAAATATAGAAAACTGCCATAGCATCAATTTTCATAACAACAATTTTCCTCTACCTCAGTCATGAGTCATATACACTATCGAAATGCAAGTAAAAATTCAGAGGGCACATGATACGCTATGAAAACTGTAGTTTCCTTATGTAGTAAATTGAATATATAAGAGAAAATATCAGGAATGAAAAAATTAAACCATGTAGATTGTAGAAGTCTAAGGCCTTAGAGTTTAAATTGTGACCTCAGATTCTTCAAATGTGGTTTCAGTTTAGTTCAGTTGCTCAGTTGTGTCTGACTCTTTGCGACCCCGTGAACCACAGCACGCCAGGTCTCCCTGTCCATCACCAACTCCCAGAGCTTGCTCAAACTCATGTCCATTGAGTCAGTGATGCCATCCAACCATCTCATCCTCTGTTATCCCCTTCTCTTTCTGCCTTTAATCTTTCCCAGCATCAGGGTCTTTTCAAATGAGTCAGTTCTTCACATCAGGAGACAAAAGTATTAGAGTTTCAGCTTCAGCATCAGTCCTTCCAACGAACATTCAGGACTGATTTCTTTTAGGATGGACTGATTGGATCTCCTTGCAGTCTAAGGGACTCTCAAGAGTCTTCTCCAACACCACAGTTCAAAAGCATCAATTCTTTGGTGCTCAGCTTTCTTTATAGTCCAACTCTCACATCCATACATGACCACTGGAAAAACCATAGCCTTGACTAGACGGACCCTTGTTGACAAAGTGAGGTATCTGCTTTTTAATATGCCGTCTAGGTTGGTCATACCTTTTCTCCCAAGGAACAAGCATATTTTAATTTCATGGCTGCAGTCACCATCTTCAGTGATTTTGGAGCCCCCAAAAGTAGTCTCACACTGTTTCCACTATTTCCCAATCTATCTGCCATGATGTGATGGGACCAGAAGCTATGATCTTCCTTTTTTGAACGCTGAGCTTTAAGTCTACATTCTTACTCTCCTCTTTCACTTTCATCAAGAGGCTCTTTAGTAGTTCTTCACTTTCTGCCATAAGGGTGGTGTCATCTGCGTATCTGAGGTTATTGACATTTCTCCTGGCAGTCTTGCTTCCAGCTTGCGCTTCATCCAGCCCAGCTTTTCGCATGATGTGCTCTGCAAACAAGTAAGCAGGGTAGGTTAGGTACTTTCTAAAACACAAATAGATTATATGTATGCAAATTAGTTTATTTGGTTGACAGAATAAAACACACTTTAGGATAATATTTTAGTTACCCCAAAACTACTTCAGAATAGCTTAATTAACAATTCTTAGTTAAAAAGTTTGCTTTAACATTCTCATACTAATGTACAGCTTAATGTCTGTCTATTGTCCTTTCCATTATATAGATTGGAGTTAAAAAGTCCTCATGGAAGCAACAGAAATAATTTTGAAGGTTCAACCAACCATACTAGGGCAACAGAGCTGAATTTATAGGCTGTTTATTTCCAATCAGTCCTGCTATTTTAACATTTCAACTCTAATTTGTGTTGTATATTTATACCCCTAATTTAGTTTTGGAAAAACAGTTTTAATAAATATTTCTTGAATTAACTTGTAACCATATTTAATATTTTTCATTCATTATTTATGTCAACTATTAATAAACATTTGAGTTGGTGAAAATATTTGTTGGAAACATCAACAACTTTTTCAAAACATCTTACTTCTATCATTCCTCTAGCAATATGATATTATATTTCAAGTTATTTTAATTTTTTACTTATTCTGCTGAAGTGGATTGGCCCTTCTGATCTCTCATAAAAATTGAACTTCAAAATGTGATAAATTTTCAAACAGCATATAATTTTTAAAAAAAATTTAGTGAAGTATAGTTGCTTCATAACATTGTTAGTTTTTGCTATACACTAAAGTGGATCAGTTACACATACACATACACCCACTTGTTTTTAGATTCCCTCCCCATTTACATCACCATGGGTCACCGAGCAGAGTCCCCTGTGCTAAACTGCAGGTTTTCATTAGTTACCTAGTGGTCCATACATAGTGGTGTATATACGTCCATCACAATCTCCCAGTTCATCTCACCAGCACCCCTTCCCCCTTAGGGAGCCATGAGTTTGTTCTCTACATCTGTGACTCTATTTCTGTCTTGCCAATAAATTCATCTATACCATTTTTCTAGATTCCACAAAAGCCACCATGACCCAGAAGAGAAAAATCCAAGTGAGAGAACACACTTGTGTTAACTCTGAAGAAACTCACTGGGGATAACTCTCCCGTAACTTGACCCAACAGATAAATGATGCTTCCTGTTTGGGGGTGAAGAATGTAGACTTTTCACTGTGGAAAGCAGAACTGCTGAAACTCCAAGTGATGAACAACAAAGACTCATCTTTACCAAATGCTAGTAGGCTCCTCTCAGCTCTCTTCTTGAATGGACTCAATCTTTACTTTCTAAAAGCTACTGCAGGAAATCAGCTCAAACGATTTTATCCATAGAATCATACTTCTCCCACTTCACACACACATACATACACACGTTAAGTGACTTGAAAAATATTACCATAGTTGCATCGTTTCTACCAGCTTAAGATCATATACCTAAGAAGACCTCAGTCCCCTTTAAAATGCCTGCCTGAGAAAGCTTAAGGCTGCCAAAAGATTTTACTATTTCCTCCAGCCATCATCTGAACACAGGACCTCTGTCTCTGAGTCTCTGTAAATCTCCACTTCCCTGACTCTGCTCAAGTCCCTACAGTTCTTCTTTCTTCTTTCACTCTCCCTTTAAAATGCTGTCACCTCTGCAAAAACAGGATTTTATGGGGGACTTTCTTACCAATTGCAATAATTAATCACTGAATAAAATGTGTCCTCAGCACTTTAACTACTGTCCAGATTTGTTTGTGTTTGACATGGTTCACGTAAGAACTGAAAATTAGAGGCATGGTTTACCACTTAGGAAAGCTGAGGAGTTGCCTGTGACTGAGTGCTTGAACAGAAAAGAAAAAAAAAAATTACAATTACAATAAATTAGTAACCCAAACCTATAACCTAAATTAACTATAATACTATAAAAATTTCATAAATCATGTTATATCTTTTTTATTACTTAGAAATTATTGAAAATGAAATTTGCACTGCAAGAGATGAATGCAAAATTTAAAACTGTTAAGAAAAAATAGGAAAAACATAAATAAGAATAAAATTTATGAAGGACCCATTGAATGAAAAATATTAAACAATTTGAAAAACCTGTAAGTACATTTGAAATTTAAAGATAAAAAGTTAAAATGAAAGAAAAAGGATTATAGGATTATATGTAAAACAAAAGATAACTGAAGTCAATTAATGTTCTTAAAATTGAAAACAAAGCATCCGTACCATGACAGTGTTTGTTTTATTGTCAGTATTATTTCTTCATTTTTCTTTCAAATAGAAACCCTAGTTTATTGTTTTCCAATATTCACTATTCTCCTACCTGGTTAAATGCCTCAGAAGACCTGATTAAGCCCAATTTCTAAGAATAGGTCTTACAGGGTAAAAGGAAAATCCTACTACAAAGCTAATGATTCAATTCTGGAATGGGAATACACCACAATTTGCCTGATGGAGTTATTCTTTAATTTCACTTCCCTAATAAGAAAAAAATGTTTACCTTCCTTAACTGAATTATGTTATATGTGGATATTCTACCAAGAACACATTATGATATATTGATGATAATACAATATAAAGATACTCTCTTATATATTAGTATCCATTATGTATAATTTTATATATAGGCTACCAGTAGAATTCAACAGTAACAATGTTTACAACATTTGTTTTATTTTATATTACCAGCTTGCCTGTTTTGGTTTACTAATTGTTTTTCATTTTGCTGATGTTTGAATACCATCAACAAAATGCTCATCAAATATGAGCAGCTCTTTATCTGCTCATATTTATTCTGGAAATTATACCTTTATTTAAATTGTATTTAAATTTTTCATAAGTTGCATACCTACTCTTAAAACTGATAATTTTAAAAAGTAAACAAGTTTATAAAAAATGAGTAGGTTTGTTATGACAATTTTTCTCTGTGAAATGTTGGAGTTAGGGTATTACTGAATGTCAATAATATTTAATAGGCAAACTGGCTTTGAAAGTACCTTTACCTTTGAGAGTTTGTCCTTTTTCAGTCTGGAGTTTTTGACTGATATTTAATAATATGTTGCCATGGTAGAAGATAAGAGGTAGAATGTACGTAAGATGTGGAATTCAATATTGCATATTAAGGTACTTTCATTCTTATAGATCAATTTTTATTTATGGTTTGATATAAAACTGTCACATCATATATCTTTCAAAAGAGGTAATATTTTGACAAGGCAGGAAATTGCACACCAAAATATATTTTACCTACATAAACACTTAATACACTTTCTCTCTCCTCAGAATTTGAAAATTGATCACTTAGAGAAGGATACATAATTTCAAATATCTCTATTAGGTGTCATCTAATGAAAGAAAATTAAATATAAAATATACATTGTATATGGGAAATTTAGGATTGTAAATCCACTTCCTAATGTTGTTAACACTCGGAGTAGCCTGTATCCCATGGCTTTCTAATAATTGTAATCTACTTTGCCCCCTATGTTAGGGATATAATTATGTTAACAGCTTTTCTATGCAGGCACCATACATTGCTATTATGAAGCTAACTTCATTTAATTAGCATCGTGTAGTAAATTAGCAGTTATAAGAACTGCTGGGTGCAAGGGGATCTCCATTTTCTCACCATTTACTTAATCCTCAGTCAATGTTAAGATTATTTCTTACCGAATTTCCATAGCAAAATCACCATCACCCTCCTCAGATACTGTGATTCAGCATTTGTAGGGATTTGGAGCAAACAGTTTTCTCCAGATGCCCAGAAGTTAGGATTATTGAAACCCCTGTCCTGCTCCTTGTTGAAAAACACAGGAATGCAGAAAGACAACACCCATGTGAATGCATTCTTTTTCTTTTAAGCAACTATTTTTTTTTAATGACCTGATAAAAACAGTAGTATTAGCTAAGGAATAAATGGAAAGGCAGAATGACTCCTTTAAAGGAAGTTCCCAGGTTTTATTAGCATATTATTGAGAAGACTTTTTTTATGCCTAGTGCTTGGTGGAAACGTAAAATTTAACTATGCTATTATTTATACCATTATTGGGTTTATAGTGTGCTATGAAGTTGACTAATAACTTTTGTGTTGGTGTTGGAGTAATTGCTTGTTAATTCATTGTGTTTCAACCACACTGAGAATTATTTTCAGAGCAGCAAAAACTACTCATTTTCTTTTTTTTTTTTTTTCAGTTTTCCCGCTAAGTTTTATTTGGGCAGACCAGGGGACAGAGGGCCAGCACCTAAAAAAACTAGTTACTAGTTTGAAGCAGAAATTATCAAAATCATAGAGCATCAGAAACAAACTTATTTTATTTATTTGCCTATTATATAAGAGACATGATACACATTTAAAATGTCATCTCATCTTGGCACTTCAACGTAAGTTAATTCAATAGCTGCATAAGAAAAACTCTATAAATAACTTCCAATTTGTGGCTTTATGATCAGAGTCTGTAACTAATAATTCAGTCTCCAGACATAATCACTGAGGAAAATCTCCACAAAACACCACAATAAGTAAACTAAAAAACTTCTGATGTCTGCTTTCCTTTTCGCTCCACATGTGCCCTGTCAGATCATCATAAACACTAAAAATTACACAAATAAGGAAAACAATACATATTATGTTGAAAGTGAAAACTGTAACCAAAATGTTCACTGGTCATCAAACAAACGCGCAAGACAGGGCTGCACTTTCGAGTGTTGGCGTGTTTCCTCACCCAATGCAAACACAACTTGGTTTACATCTAGGTATTAAGAGCAGAGGATCTCTCGGTTACGCATTTCTGCTGGACGCTCTGCTGATCCTTGAGAAAGCTGATCCGGCACCGGGAGCATCTCTGAAGACCTGGGGGGCCCCGTCGTCTTTGGAAGCGGGCTCCTGGAGCGGTGTCTGCCTCCTCCGAGGGGCAGGGCTTTGCTCCTCTTGGCCTACGTGGCTGGCCTGGCTCTTTGTCTCAGCTGCTCTCAGCCTCTCCGACCTCACAGAGGCTCAAGCCAGCAGCAGCCTGCCTCCTGATCCCGCAAGGCCCTCGGGCCTCATCCCTGGGGAGTCTCAGTTCCCAGGGGTCCGGGAAGAGACCAGGGCCGGCGGTGACTTCACACAAGCGCAGCGGCTCTGAGGCCCCAGGGGGAAGACGCCGGTGCGCACCGCCTCGCATCCTGCAGACTCCATCGGCACGCAGGCCGGTCGCTGTCGCTGCTGTCCTGAGCCTGGTGTCTCCGCTAAGTGCTCTGAGAGAACAGACGGCGCGGCTGACGTGTGTGGGCAGGAACTGATCTCTGGGAAGCAATGCTGACCAAGGAAACGCTGAAGTCATAAAGCCCCATTATTGTCCTACAGGGATTCTCTGGAGACATGTCCGTCCACAGGGTCTCTGTGAAGACACACCGTCCTAGCCTCACCTTCCCTTCCTTCTCAATCTTGCTTTCTTTGTAATTTATACCCCGCAAGAATGGAAGGCATTAGGCTCAATTTTCTAGGCAAGTAAATCAGCTATTTACCCATTTGATCTGGCCAGCGAGTTAAAAATCAGAATCCACACATTAAGTCTGTGCCCTTTACTCACCTGTAAACTCCTCATTCCTTTAGTCATATCCTAGCTTACATTATATACAACTTAAATATGCTACATATTTTGATTCAAAGCACATTATATTGGGAAACAACAAGCTTGAAAAAATGATGAAGGATTTATACAGTGTTGCCTTTATGAGACAAAGATGACAGTGAGATAGCAAGAAGAAAAACTAAAAGAGAAAAAAAACACTAATAAACATGACGAATACCATGCCAAGAGCCCTAAACACTTCAATAACTCTGGGAGCTGTTATTGCTGTGAAAAAAATACAAAAACTGATTTTGTAATAATGGTCTGGATGCTAAAAAAAAAAAACTCAACTTATGTTTACTATATCCTACATAAAGAAGGAAGGCAATTTCCCTAGAGAATTCTCAACAATTAAAATGAAAATATCTTTATGTTCACATTGGAGCCAGACATTTTGACAAATACAGCCATATAGAACAATTTATTCTCTACAATTCTAGATTATACTTAAAATATTTTGTCTTTTTCGAGAAACTAAATATTTCCATGGCAATCTGAAATCATGTAGAAAATATTGTACCTAGGAAAGATCACATGGTGACAACTCACAACTGCTTTTTTTTTTTTTCCAGCTCTGGCTGTTTGAATCAGATTAATATTCCTAAATACAAACCACAATAAGAGAAAATCTGAACAGCCCCATAACTAAGAAGAGCAAATAAGAAAAAAAAAAAAAAAAGTCTGACAAAGAAAATCCCTGGAAGTGCTGGCTTCACTAATGAATTCTACCAAACTTTTACAGAAGAATGAACACCAATCCTTCTCAAACTTTTCCAAAAAATTAAAGAGGAGGGAATATTCTCTGAACCATTCTATGAGGTCATCATTATAATGATATCCAACTCAGACAAATGAAAACTACAGACCAATATCCTTTATGAACATTAATATAAAAATCCTTAACAAAATACTAGCAAAATGAATTCAACAGTATAGTAAAATAATCATATACAAAAAATCAAGTTGGGTTATTCTCCTGGGATGCAAACATCCTTCAACACATAAAAACAGATCACTGTTAATATACCATATTTACAGAATGAAGGACTAAAAACCACATGACTATTTTAATTGATGCAGGAAAAGCATTTGACAAAGTTATCATTCTTTCATGATAAAATACACAACAAACAAGAAATAGAAGAAATTGACTTTAACATAATAAATGACATGCATGAAAAATCCAAAGCAAAAATCATCCTTTTAAGGTAGGAGAGGCCAAGCTATGATATGTGGAAGTTTAGGTGTATTAAATGCACTGTCAACTCATGATCTTTTAAATTTTTTATGGGTTATGGGGATAAAATTATAAATTTTAAATCAAAGAAGATCTGTATTATTAAAATGTCAATGCTATACAAATTGAATTAATTCCTATAAAAACACAATGATTTTTTATAGAACTATAAAAATCCACCCTAAAATTCATAGGGATTTCAAGTAGCCAAAACAATTCTGAAAAAGAACAAAGCTGGAGGATGCACACTTCTGATTTCAAAGCTTAATACAATGCTACAATAATCAACACTGTGTGGTATTGGAAAAAATACAGGTATATAGACCAAAGGAATAGAATAGAGTGTCTAGAAATAAACCTCTGTATATATGGTCAAATGATTTCTATCCAAAGTGCCAGGGCCATTCAACAGGAAAATAACAACAACAACAACAACAAAACCCCACACAGTCTTTTCAAGAAATAGTGCTAAAAAAACAAGATATACACATGTAAAAGACTAAAGTTAGACCCTCGCTTAACACCATAAACAAAAATTAACTCAATGTATCAAAGACCTATATATAAGACCTAAAACTGTAAAACTCTTAGAAGAAAGAATAGGGCAAAAGCTTTGGGTTTGATGATTTCTGGGATATGACACCAGAGGCACACGTAACAAAAGAAAATGTAGACAAATGGAACTTTATAAGAAAACTTTTAAAATGTGTCTCAAAAGACACTATCAATAGAGTAAAAAAGAAACACAAAGAATGGGAAAAACATCTGCATATCATTTACCTGGTAAGGAACTAGTATCTATCTATACTATATTGAAAACTTCTAAAATTTAACATAAAAAAACAAACAACCCAATTCAAAAACAGAAAAGAGACTCAAATATACATTTCTTCAAAGATACATGAATGGCCAATAAGCACATGAAAAGATGCTCAACATAATTACTTATGAGGGAAATGCAAATTAAAAGTACAGTGAAATATCACCTCACACTAATTGGGATGATTACTATTATTAAAAAAAACAATTACAAAGAGAATACAGAGAATTGTTAACCCTTGTGCACTGTTAGTGGGAATATAAAATGGTACACCTGCCATGGAAAATAGATCCTCAAAAAATTTAAAACAGAATTATCATGTGATCTAGTAATCCACTTCTGGATATATATACTCAAAATAATTCAAAGCAGGGTCTCAGAGAGTTATTTATATGTCCATGTTCATAGCAGCATTATTCACCATAGCTAAAACATAAAAGCAACACAAATTTCCATCAACCCATGAATGGATAAACAAAATGTGTCTTATACATACAATATAATATTATTCAGCCTAACAAGGGAAAGAAGTTGTGATACCTAGTACACCATGGATGATTTTTGAGGACATCATGCAAAATTGGAAAAAGACAGTGTCTTTATGACTATATGATTCCATTTATATGATGCACTTAATTCCCTTACTGTTCTTTTATCAAGAATATTCCATTTTCAATATTTTCTGAAAACCATTTTTAATTTTTTAGGTAGGTAGGTAGGTAATTTGTAGGTAAGATGCTACAGAAAACACAGACTTTTTGGCCAACACGGTAAGAAAGCATTGTTGTTTTCTTGGAGTTAGGTTTTGCAATTTTATTTGTGTAAGACATTATTATGCTTGAAATTCTGTTTGATTTAACTCATTAGAGACAGTATATATTTTTAGTTAATTCCCTTTATCACTATATCTTACTCTAATTTCCATCTCCCCACAGAAAATCCTATTAATGGATTTACATTATATATTTTAACTTCAACATGTACTTAAAATGTACACTGTTTTTTCTGTGCATGCTTTTTTTTCCTTCTGCAAACTATCTACTTCCCTAAGTTATGGGAAACAGAAATATTCTGTTTACACCTGTAAGAGACTGGACAGGGTTTATAGCAAGTTAATTATGTCACTCATGGCCTAGTCTACCATCTTTTTTTTTTTAAATCTATTTATTTATTTTTGCTTGTGCTGGGCAGCTTTTCTTTGCAGGGTATGGGCTTTTCATTGTTGTGGCTTCTCTTCATTGCAGAGCACAGGTTCTAGACACACGGGCTTCAGTAGTTGTAGCACATGGGCTCGGTAGTTTTAGCTTGTGGGCTCCAGAGCATGGAGTCAGTAGTTGAAGCTCAAGGGCTTAGTCGCTCTGTGGCATGTGGACTCTTTCCAGACCAGGGACTGAAGCCGTGTGCCCTGCATTGGCAGGGAGATTCTTAACCACTGTATCACCAGGGATGTGCCCATCTTCTGTCTGTAGAGGTAAAGTATGCCATTTTTCCACTGATGGGCCACCTTGGTCAATCCATGATGATCACCTTAGCCTACCATTCTTACCCAGAATATGTCAGTGTATGCATAGTACTTATGGTACTTATTTTTCTTCTTCAAATATGAGTAGTGTGCTTATTCTAACTCAAGAAGTCAAAATAACTAGAACAGAAACTGTTGATACGTTTAAATTCACATTCCCCATCCACCTGTATAGACGTTTGCCTACTCTACTTGCCATGGTCAGTGTACATGAAAGCTTGAGGAAAGACAGCTCAGTTATCATAACTAATATAATATTATTAACACACTGCTATACTTGAGCCTGTAGTACACTACCTCTAAGCAAAATAATTATCCATAAAATCTGTGCCAGTAAAAAGAATAGCACATTACTACTGCATACATGTTGACCTTCTACTTTAGAGTAAAATAGACTTATATCTACTCCAGTTAGCTAGAATTTAAGAGAAACTGTTAGCCAATTTGGATAAAATAGAAAAATGAACTTACAAGCTGTTCTTGTCCTTTAGATATAATTCAAAGTGTTGTTGATAATCTGTAAGACTGTTTTATGATGTAGATAATTTAGTTCCAAGGTGAAGTATGGAATGGAAATAACCAGCTGGAGCATTTAGATATAATGCCTTGTTTAAAACTAACTTTATAAATTAACATTTTTTTCTGAGTAAATTAGACTGTATAGTAAACATGATTATTAGAATTTATATTTATTAATTTTAAAGATTCAGTAATATCTTATAAGGTAAGTGGTTTGCAAATTATACAATTTTTGTTCAGCTACATTGAAAATGTTACCAATAAACTTTGATCTTCGACTTAAACTTTTAAGTTCAAAGAATTATTAAATAAGTAAAAATGTCACTACAAAGCTGAATAAAGAATATCTGTTTCCTATTAAAACTAAACTTAGAAGTAGTAAAAATATAGTAATCTTTTTTTCTCTTGAATTCTAACTCAGTCTAATAAATTCGTTTGAGGTAATAGAGCTTATGAAATTATCTAAATCACACAAATACATTGTTAAAGGTAGATTCTGTCATCATAGAGAAAAATAACAAAAATCCCTACATGGCAGAAGAGTTTCCAAAATTTGACTAGTAAGAAAACTTTGATTTAGTGTTTAATACATGCTTTCATTTATATTAGCAATCAGAGGGGAAGAGTTTTTAAAAATTTTCCATAATATACTAATCTTAGAAATAAAATTATACTTATTGAGGGCTGACCATTTTAAAAAGAATATGCTGCTGCTGCTAAGTCGCTTCAGTCGTGTCTGACTCTGCAACCCCATAGACGGCAGCCCATCAGGCTCCCCTGTCCCTGGGATTCTCCAGGCAAGAACACTGGAGTGGGTTGCCATTTCCTTCTCCAATGCAGGAAAGTGAAAAGTGAAAGTGAAGTTGCTCAGTCGTATCCGACTCTTAGCAACCCCATGGACTGCAGCCTACCAGGCTCCTCTGTCCATGGGATTTTCCAGGCAAGAGTACTGGAGTGGGGTGCCATTTCCTTCTCTGTAAAAAGAATATATGATAACCAAAATATTGATTTTTTGATTTAGGGTTTGGTTATTTATACTAATAATCTGATACCATTAGAATCTCATCAATATCCTATCAGTAGCAATAGGGTATTTAAGATCCAAGATCTACTATTTTGGTCACTTTCTATCTCTTTTTCCTTTCTATCATCCCTTTCTCTTTCCTCCTCTCTCCTGCCATCTCCTTCACTTTTTTTTTTTCTTTTCTCCATCTCTCTGTCTGTCTTCAGTTGAGACCCTTTACCTGCTCTTCCTCCTAACCTAACTTGTGAGGCTAATCTCTGCACATGCTAAACTTCTCATGGCTCAATTGTGAGCCTCCTCTGTAAAGCCTTAAAGAGATCCAAAAACACTTTTACCTCTCTCTCAATAGATTTTTCCTGACTCTGACATAACACACATTGCATTTTGCTCAATTATTTAAATATGTCTCTGCTCTTATCCCCTGACCAAGAAACACCCTGCAAGGCAGGTCTAATGTTCTGGTTATCATTGTATCCTTAGTTTTAGCACAATTTGTGAAACACAGATGATTTGTAATGAGTGCTTGTTTAGTAGATGGATACTTACAGTCTTAGGCCACTTTTTCCCCTAGTGGTTCAAATAAGCTAATCTTATTCTCTGTGGGAAACCTCAAAGAGGAAAAACAGAGTGTATAGACTAGAAACTGCACTTTCCCCTTTCCAGATGCCCAGTCCAGTGGGAAGATAATATAACTAGGAGATGCTTTCCAACATATAATCTTACTCCTTTGCATCAAGAATCTCAGAACTCTGCCATTTGTCTTCCCCACTAGAAAACCTTGGGAAACTCTTAAGTGCCATGAGTGAATCAGGGAATGTCCTGAATTATGTTTGTGTTCTTCCACGTATCTTTTGATATACATAAAATGTTAGACCATGCAGTGATAATAAGTATAGTTACTACGATAGCAACAAAAGCAGCTAAACAATAACACAATTCATGGATGGTCTTTCATAAATAAAACTACTGGCAGACACTAAGCATTTATAGGGATCACAATTCATTTTTCTTTGTGGGTATGTAAATCCCATTTTTGAGCAAAACACCTGACAGCTCTGCATGAGTACCGACCTACATGGTTAATTTGTAAGAAACACTTCAAAGCATCTAAATGACCTCTTTTGAAAATATTGGGCAATAAACACATTCCTAAAATTCATATTCCAAAGGTAAATAAAATAGTTTCGTCGATCATTATCAGAGAAGAATATTAGGAAGTAAGAGTAGGGGCAGAAGGAAACATATCAATGGGATTCTATTTATCAATGATTTGCTACCTGCCAGACAATGTACTAAGTCTTTAAAGATTTCTCACATATATGCCTCTTCATACTCAATGAAGAAATACTGCTATTATGCCCACTTCACATAAGAGAAAATACCTAAGAAAGGCCAAGTAACTTTTACACTGTGACTCAGCAAGTAAAGGTCTGGATTAGATTCAAACCCAGTTCTATCCGCCTGATTTAAAAGACCATGCTATTAATTACTAACTCCTCCACTTTTCAAAGTAAGATGCTTTCTTCACCCCTATGCCAGAAGTATTTGCTCTACATTTTCACCCTCACTGGGAATTTGGCTGTTCTTCTCCATTTATTAGTTAGTTGCTTTAAAAGGAAAGTAGGTTAAGGATTTGAAAAGTAATTGCAATTTCGTGAAGGACAGAGAAATATCTCTGTTGGAAAGAAGATAAGAATATCTGAAGATCTCTTTTTCCTGTCTTATTTATTAAGGAAAGGTTCTATAACTGAAGAGAAACAAATCTAGAAATAACTACCGCTATATGCTGACCACTCCCTGTGTATAGATCCTCACTAAGCACTTCACATACATCATCACGCTCATACTTAGGCTCTCAGTCATGTCCGCCTCTTTGGGAACCTATGGTCCATAGCCCGCCAGACTCCTCTGTCCATGGGATTTTCCAGGCAAGGATACTGGAGTGAGTTGCCATTTCCTACTCCAGGGGATCTTCCCAAACCAGGGATTGAACCTGCATCTCCTGTGTCTCCTGCACTGGCAGGAGGATTCTTTACCACTGGATCACCTGAGAATATTATACCTAATTGTTAAAACCCTGCCTCAAATTAAATGTTAGTTTCTTGCTCTACAAATGAGGGAAACTGGGACACAGAGAGATTAAATTAACCGCTGAGTGACTGCAGGGCTAGGACTTGTAGTTGTCAGGTCTTATATATAAACACATATAAAGAATAAAATGCCTCCTAGCAAAATGGAGAAAGAGAGATAGACAATACCGAGGGATAAAAGAATCTTATGTACAAATAAAAGAAATGGCATTATTACCGTAAGACAATGCTGTATAACTCATTTTAAAGGAGGTATTACTTTACCCCCCTTCATGGATCACAGCCTTGCCACGGTGGAGGGGCTTGCGTAACTCAAGCTATGACCCATTCTGGGCAGGGCCACCTGAGACAGATGAGCTACAGTGAAGAGTTCTGACACTGTGGTCCACCAAAGGAGGGAATGGCAACCTGCTCCAGTATTCTTGCCATGAAAACCCCAAGATCAGTACAAAAGATGAGCAACAGTATGGAAGATGAGCCCCCCGCCCCCACCCTAGGATGGAGTTGTCCGACATGCTACTGAAGGAGAGAGGAGGGCAGTTACCAACACAGCTCCAGAAGGAAAGCAGCATCTGGCCCAGTGCAGAAATGACCCTCAGCTGTGGCTGTTGTCTGCAAGTGAAAGCAAAGTCTGATGCTGTAAAGAACAATATGTATAGTAACCTGGAATGTGAGGTCCGTGAATCAAAGTAAACTGGACGTAGTCAAGCAGGAGATGGCAAGAATGAACATCAACATCTTAGGACTCACTGAATTAAAACAGAGAGGATTGGGTGGATTTAACTCAGATGACCATCATAGCTACTACTGTGGGCAACATCCCTTAGAAGGAATGAGTAGTGCTCACAGACAACAGAAGAGTCCAAATGAAGTAACTGGGTGCAGCCTCAACAATGACAGAATGATCTCAGATCATTTCCATGAAAAAAATTCAACATCACAGTAATCCAAGTTTATGACCCAATCACTGATGCTGAAGAAGCTGAACTTGCCCAGTTCTATGAAGACCTACAACACCTTCTAGAGCTAACAACAACAAAAAAGATATCCTTGTCATCATAGGAAATTGGAATGCTAAAGTAAGAAGTCAAGAGATTCCCAGAATAACAGGCAAGTTTGGCCTTGGAGTACAAAACAAAGCAGGGCAGAGGCTGACAGAGCTTTGTCAGGAGAATGTGCTGGTCATAGCAAACAATGTTTTCCAACAACCTAAGAGACAGTTATACACATAGACATCATCATATGGTTAATACTGAAATCAGATTGAATACATTATTTGCAGTTGGAGATTAAGAAGCTCTATACAGTCAGCAAAAGTAAGACCTAAGGCTGACTGTGGCTCAGATCATGAGTTCCTTCTTGCCAAATTCAGACTTAAATTGAAGAAAGTAGGGAAAATGAATAGGTCATTCAGGTATGACCTAAATGAAATCCTATGATTATACAGTGGAGGTGATGAATAGACTCAAGCACTTAGATCTGAGAGAGTACCTGAAGAACTATGGACGGGAGCTCCTAACACTGTACAGGAAGCAGTGACCAAAACCATCCCCAAGAAAAAGAGATGCAAGAAGGCAAAGTGGTTGTCTGAGGAAGTTTTACAAAGAGCTGAGGAAAGAAGAGAAGCAAAGCCAAGGAAGAAAGGTAAGACATAACCAAATGAGTGCAGAGCTTCAGCGGACAGCAAGGGGGATGTTTGTGAGCTTAATCTCTCAGCCGTGTGACTCTTTGCTACCCTTTGATTGGAGCCTGCCAGGGCCCTTTGTCCATGGGACTTTCCAGGTAAGAATACTGGAGTGGGTTGCTATTTCATTCTCTTGGGTATCTTCCCAACCCAAGGATCGAAACTGCGTCACCTGCATTGCAGGCAGATTCTTTACTTGCTGAGGCATTTAATACCACAAGGAGAGATAAGAAGGCCTTCTTTAATGAACAAGCCAAAGACATAGAGGAAAACAATAGAGTGAGAAAGACTAGAGATCTCTTCCAGGAAACTGGAGATGTCAAGTTTCACAAGAACAGTCCATGCAAGATGGGCACGATAATGGACAGAAAAGGTAAGGACCTAACAAAAACAGAAAAGATTAAGAGACGGCAAGAACATACAGAAGAACTATACAAAACAAGGTCTCAATAACCTGGATAACCACAATAGTGTGGTCACTCACCTATCAGTGTGGTCACTCACCTAAGAGTGTGGTCAGACATTCTGGAGTGTGAAGTCAAGTGGGCCTTAGGAAGCATTACTACAAAAAAAGGCAGCAGAAGTAATGAAATTCCAGCTGAGCTATTTAAAATCCTTAAAGATGATGCTTTGAAGGTGCTGCACTTAATATGTCATAATTTTGGAAATCTCAGCAGTGGCCACAGGACTGGAAAAAGTCAGCTTTCATTCCAATCCCAAAGTAGGGCAATGTCAAAGAATGTTGAAACTACTGTACAATTCCATTCATTTCATGCTAGCAAGGCTATGCTCATAATCTTCAAGATATGCTTCAGCAGGACATGAACCATGAAATTCCAGATGTACTAACTGGGTTTTGAAAAGGCAGAGGAACCATATATCAAATTACCAACATACATTGGATCATGGAGTAAGCAAGGGAGTTCCAGTTAAACATTTACTTCTTCTTAGTGGCAACCCTAAAGCCTTTGACTGTGTGGATCTCAACAAACTGTAGAAAATTCTTAAAGGGATGGCAGTAACATACCACCCTATCTGTCTCCTGAAAAACCTGTATGAAAGTCAAGAAGCAACAGTTAGAACTGGACATGGAACAATGAACTGGTTCAAAACTGGAAAAGGAGTATGACAAGGCTGTATCTTGTCACTCTTCATACTTAACTTACATGCAGAATACCACCATGCAAAATTTCAGGCTGGATAAATCACAAGCTAGAATCAGGATTGTGGGGAGAAATATCAATAACCTCAGATATGCAGATAACACTCTAACGGCAGAAGGTAAAGAGGAACTAAAGAGCCTATTGATGAGGGTGAAAGAAGACAGTGAGAAAGCTGGCTTGAAATTTAACATGAAAACTAAGATCATGGCATCTGGTCCTATCACTTCATAGCAAATGCACAGAGAAAAAGTAGAGTCAGTGATATATTTTCTTGGTCTCCAAAATCACTGTGTACTGTGACAGCAGCCACAAAATTAAGACACTTGCTCCTTGAAAGGAAAACTAGGATTAATCTAGATGGCAGATATATTATAAAGCAGAGACACATGATATAAGCCTCTTTAGTCAAAGCTATGGTTTTTCCAGTAGTTGTGTATGGATGTGAGAGTTGGATCATAAAGAAGGCTGAGCACCGAAGAATTTATGCTTGTGAACTGTGGTGCTGGAGAAGACTCTTTAGAGTTCCTTGGATGGCAAGCAGATCAAATTAGTGAATTCTAAAGGAAATCAACCCTGAATATTCACAGGAAGGACTTATGTTGAAGCTGAAGCTCCAATACTTGGCCACCTGATGGGAAGAGTGCCTCATTGCAGAAGACTCTAATGCTGGGAAAAATGGAAGGCAAAAGGAGAATTGGGCAGAGAGGATGAGATGGTCAGATAGTCAGTGACTCAGTAGACATGAATCTGAGCAAATTCTGGGAGAAAGTGGAGGACAGAGGAGCCTGGCATTCTACAGTCCATGGGGTCGCAAAGAGCTAGACATGACTTAACAACTGAAGAACATCATCATCAAGGACACAGTGAGCACAGAATCTCCTGAGGATTGTTGAAACCACCCTGAGTGCTGGGCCCTAACCTCTGAGTGCCTGATGCACTAGGTCATGGGTGTAGAATCTACATTTTTAACAACTTTTCTGATTATGCTGATGCTGCTGCTCTGAGGAAGATGCTTAGAGAACCAGTGCCCTAGGACAATGCTTCCCACGTCAGTCATCATGCACATTCAGTTATGATGCACTGTGTCTATCATCCAAATTCTGTTATATAATGAAGATGGGTTTTACTTTAAATCACTCCTGTAAACGTAGCCTGGCTGGCTATAGTCCATGGAGTCACAAAGAGTCGAACACAACTTAGTGACCAAACAACAACTAATTTACCAAATGATAGTTTAGTATCAGCTAGTAAACATTTAGATTCTATTTGTTTATGACCTAATCTCCATTCTTACAAGAACCTTGTGAGATAGGTAAGCTATACATTTCTAACTCTGGATTATAGATGATGTAAGAGAGACTTAGTTTCAAGATCTTACCAAGAGTAATGCGGTTAATTGGTGAACAGAGTAAGAATTCAAATGCATCTCTGGTTAATGTCTTGCCCTAGGCTCTTATTAAAGGAGAATCTTCCGGTTATGTTATCCTTTTAATAACATCCTATGTGTTGAATGTAATTTACACTTAAGACAACATGTCTCACCAAAAACAAACAAAAAACAGATTTTTGGACTAAATAAAGAGTGCCTAACCCCAAGTAACCAGACTTTAGTCCTATACAAGAGCTGTCAAAGACACTAAAGCCTTGTGACCAAGACAATAGCTCTATCAGCTGGAAATCACTGAGAAGCTAAGGAGAAATATCTGAATGATCTTGTAAATGTGGAGAACACTGCTTATTACTGAAGCATATGCACCAATGGTTTGCTACTTCTAGACCACCCCTTAGTTCTGAGAATGAGTTCCAGTGTACTGTGATATCAGATCTCATTCACTAACTAAACTTAAAAACTGAAGACTACTATCAGTGCAACTAGTTGTGGCTGAGATAAACAGAAACTTAACTGTTTCTGACAGCTTATTGTTATCCCAGGAGAACATAAAAATCAACAATTCAGTATGTATTCTATAGTCTTTTAGAATTTTTTTATTTGATTACAAAATGCGGACTGAGACATAAAAAATTGAGGGAAATTCATGTTCTCACATGCAAATGTAATCCTAAAATGTTGATTACTAGGTCAATGCCAACAAGAAGGAAATCTCTAGGGAAGAACTATAGGAATTTGCAATATTTTCCAATAGTGACTGAGCTCATGGCATAGAAGCCACTCTCTTCATATTTGTGGATGACAGATTTAGGAGGATTATCCAACAGTGGCAGAGTTCAAAAATCTTGATAGGCTAGAATGATGAACTGAAACCAATAAAGAATTTGACAGAAATAAATATAAGATTCTCCTTTCAGATTAGTTTACATAAACACAGATTCAGAGAGTTCTATCTTGAAAGCAACTCAGTTAAAAAGACTGGATTTTTAAATGGGTGACAGTCAATGTGAGACAGAAATTTAGAAAAAAAAAATAAATTCTAGGCTGCTTTTTATATGGTTAAGTGGTGTGAGTGGTGAAGAACACCCCTGCCAATGCAGGAGACATGGGACATGGGTTTGATCCCTGGGTTGGGAAGATCCCTTGGAGAAGGATATGGCAACCCACTCCAGTATTCTTGCCTAGGAAATCCTAAGGACAGAGGAGCCTGGTGCGCTACAGTCCGTGAGGTTGTGAAGAATTGGACATGGCCGAGCACCCACACATATATACACAGGCTGTTTTAACAGCTCTGTTATATGTATGAAATTCCAATATGGCCATGTTTTTCAAAGTGGGATTCAAGATCCATTATTGAGTCTTGAATCAATGAATGGGTCCTAAAGACCCTGGTGGCTCAGACAGTAAAGAGTCCACCTGCAATGCAGGAGATCTGGATTTGATCCCTGAGTTGAGAAGATCCCCTGGAGGAGGGCATGGCAACCCACTCCAGTATTCTTGCCTGGAGAATCCCATGGACAGAGGAGCCTGGTGGGCTACAGTCCATGGGGTCAAGGAGAGTCGGACACGACTGAATGACTAAGCACACAGACAGCAGCTTATCTTATTTTTACAACTAAAACGAAGATAACAGATTAGAACTGGATGGCTGGAATAACATACACAAGATGTTATTGTTTATACAAAGGAATAATGACAGAGACAGAGGGACAGATTAGATTATTAGCTCCATGGGGGCAAGAATTTTTTACTGTTTCAATTATTTTTGAATCCCCACTTTCTAGATATAGAAGACTGAGTAACACATGAATGCCATGATCCTAATTATGATGAAAAATGTTTTGTTTTCCTTTTTTCTTTTACTATGGGTCATGTTGAAAACATTTAAGAGTCAAGCTTTCTGTCACTCAGGATTATCAAAACACTAGGGCACTGCAGCACTGAAAAGATTTGTAAGGTATGTTAAAAAACATTATGGGGGCTTCAGATGAAGCTTACTAGGATGGTGCTGTCTGGTTGCAAAATCATACTATATTTTAAATTATGGAAGTAGTGATGTTTAGAAGAACTGACTTATTTGAAGAGACCCTGATGTTGGGAAAGATTGAAGGTGGGAGGAGAAGGGGATGACAGAAAATGAAATGGTTGGATGGCATCACTGATTCAATGGACATGAGTCTGAGTAAACTCCAGGAGTTGGTGATGGACAGGGAGGCCTGGCGTGCTGCAGTCCATGGGGCCGCAAAGAGTCGGACACGACTGAGCCACTGAACTAAACTGAGTGATGTTTAAACTCCCAAATATTCTGGGACAGTGAGAGATGTCTTTACATAATGAAGAGCTTTTAAATGAAAGAATAAATATTTCAATAGCACTTGTACTAGAAGCTTGGCAAACTAAAAAAAAAAAAAGTATTCTTAATATTATGAAAATGCCAAAAACAGCAATATTTACAAAAAATATTTTCAGTAGGAAAATTGCTCTCAGCACTTTCATTACTGGATGGTATCTTGATACCAACATTTTTGAAGCAGATAAATTCCATCATTCATAAGGGAAGAATGTCAGTGCTTTCCTGAGTCTCCTCAAACTTTTCTTGGTATGAAGATTTATTCTAAATAATTAAGGAATTAAACAATTAATAGGTTAGTGGGTTAGTTGTGCCAGGAATTGTGTAGCTTGTACTGCAAGGGAATCCAGAAAACAACTACATGTAACAACATATAGGGCTTCCCTGATCGCTCAGTTGGTAAAGAATTCGCCTGCAATGAAGGAGACCCTGGTCCGATTCCTGGGTTGGGAAGATCCACTGGAGAAGGGAAAGGCTACCCACTCCAGTATCCTGGCCTGGAGAATTCCATGGACTGTACAGACCACCAGGGCTCAAAGAATCAGACACAACTGAGTGACTTTCACTTTCACTTTGGGCTTCCCTGATAGCTCAGTTTGTAAAGAATCCACCTGCAATGCGGGAGACCTGGGTTTGATCCATGGGTTGGGAAGATTCACTCTGTGGAGAAGGGAACGGCTACCCACTCCAATATTCTGGCCTGGAGAATTCCATGGACTGTACAGTCCTGGGGTTGCAAAGAGTCAGACACGACTGAGCCAACAGTTTGAACTGGTTTGAATAACATATTAATGTAACCACTTTGGTTACTTTCTGAAAGATAAGAAAATGGTCCAAGAACCTTCTTTGCAATGACCATCTTTATAATAGAGTTTTGTTTATTTTCTTTTAAAAAGAATCAATTATTTTTCATGTGATAGCTTAGGTTAAGTTGAATTAGATGTTTTAAATTCAATGCAAATTCTAATTGTCAGTTCAGTTCAGTTCAGTTCAGTTCCTCAGTCATGTCCGACTCTTTGCGATCCCATAGACTACAACATGCCAGGCTTCCCTATCCATCACCAACTCCCGGAGCCTACTCAAACTCATGTCCATTGCGTTTGTGATGCCATCCAACAATCTCATCCTCTGTTGTCCCCTTCTCCTCCCGCCTTCAGTCTTTCCCAGCAACAGTGTCTTTTCCAGGTGGCCAAAGTATTGGAGTTTCAGCTCCAGCACCAGTTCCTCCAATGAACACTCAGGACTGATTTCCTTCAGGATTGACTGGTTTGATCTCCTTGCAGTCCAAGGGACTCTCAAGAGTCTTATCAAATACCACAGTTCAAAAATATCAATTCTTTGGTGCTCAGCTTTCTTCAAAGTCCAACTCTCACATCCATACATGACTACTGGAAAAACCATGCTTTGACTATATGGACTTTTGTTGGTTAAGTAATGTCTCTGTTTTTTAATAAGCTGTCTAGTTTTGTCATAGCTTTTCTTCCAAGGAGCAAGCATCTTTTAATTTCATGGCTGCAGTCACCATCTGCAGTGATTCTGGAACCCCCCAAAATAAAGTCTCTCACTGCTTCCATTGTTTCCCCATCTATTTGCCATGAAGTGATGGGACCGAATGCCAAGATCTTAGTTCTCTGAATGTTGAGCTTTAAGCCAACTTTTTCACTCCCCTTTTTCACTTTCATCAAGACACTCTTTAGTTCTTCTTTGCTTTCTGCCATAAGGGTGGTGTCATCTGTGTATCTGAGGTTACTGGTATTTCTTCCGGCAATCTTGATTCCAGTTTGTGCTTCATCCAGCCCGGCATTCTGCATGATGTACTCTGCATGTAAGTTAAATAAGCAGGGTAAAAATATAGACCCTTGACATACTCCTTTCCCAATTTGGAACCAGTCTGCTGTTCTGTATCCAGTTATAACTGTTGCTTCTTGACCTGCCGACAGATTTCTCAGGAGACAGGTCAGGTGGTCTGGTATTCCCATTTCTTTAAGAATTTTCCACAGTTTGTTGTGATCCACACAAAGCCTTTGGTGTAGTCAATAAAGCAAAAGTAGATGTTTTTCTAGAATTCTCCAGTGTTCCCTCTTGGAGAATCCCAGAGACGGCGGAGCCTGGTGGGCTGCCGTCTGTGGGGTCGCACAGAGTCGGACACGACTGAAGCGACTTAGCAGCAGCAGCAGCAGCAGTATTCTCTTGCTTCTTCAATGATCAAGTAACAGCCAATAGCGAAACATTTTACAAAAAATACAAAGAATTTACTTTTCCTTGGAGTCAGATTCACATTATCAGCATTTTCATATGGTCTATATTCTATTATTATCCCTTTTTACAAAAACTAAACTTTTTTTTTTTTAATTTTGAGAACTTAGGTTTTCTTTTCTTATTAAGGCAATATACACTTCTGGTAGATAATTTAAAAACAGAAAAGTAAAAAAGAATAAAAATAATTTCAGTTTCTTAAAGCAAACCCATTGCTTACTTTTTAATGTATATTCTTCAGTTATTTTGCATATGTGGACTACTTTTAGCTGGGACTATATTATGATCAATTTCTAATATATATTATTTCTACCAATCTGGAAGATGATACTTACACACTATTTTAAAAATACCATATTTGTAACTTTATATAATGTGTACTATTATTTTTTTTTTGGTAGGGAAAGTTCCACATTATTACTATTTTTTGCTAAATAGCCTTAGTATATCTCTTCCTTTATCAGATGTAATCCTGTATTTTTTTTGACAAGTTACAAAAATAACCTAATTGGTATTTTATTGGAATCTCATATCTGTAATCTGTGGAAGGAGAAAAAAGGGCATCTTTATATTTTTCCTTCTTTCCATCCATGAATGCACTATATTCTTCATATATAAAACATATAAAAATGATTCTCCTCCTGAAAATGTTCTTTAAGTCCCACAGAATCTCTCTTACTGCATATATTGATCAGTTATTTTGTCCAGAAAATATAATAAGATTATGTGTTATTTAAATTTTATTTTCCATGAAGAGGGAAAAAAGAAGAAAAATAAAAGAGCCATACTAAGGGAAATACTTAGAACCTGAATACTTCGAGAAATATGCTGCAACTTTTGGTTATATCTAAATAAAACCTTTCAGAAAGGTATCAATATCTAAAATGTAAATGATAAAAGAGGGTATAAATTTCACGACAGTCTGAAAATCAAACTGAGACAGTATAGTCATCAGAATTCTATTTTATTGTTATTATTTCCTAGTCAAAGTTATCTTTAGTGTGACAAAACAGTCATTATGTTGGACACTGTTGTACATGAAATGTAAATGAGTAATAGCAATATTATATTGTTCAATATAAGGTGGCATTGGTGGTTTTGTGGTTTTCAAATATTAAATTATAATTTCAGGGATACAAGAAGACACTATTTAAAAGAAAAAGTTCATTATAGATGTGAAAAAATAGTCATCAAAATTATCCATAAATTAATTATACTTTGAAAATGATAGCAGGATAGCAGTGTACCTTGTTGAATTTAAATATAACTGAAAATCAAATATTGTTCATGATAAGCAGAACTGCTTCTAAACAAAACTAGGATAAGATAGCTCAAATAAAGTGCTTCTTTGGTGGCTCAGCTGATAAAAAATCCACTCACTATGTGGGAGACTTTGGTTCAATCCCCATCTTGGGAAGATCCCCTGGAGGAGGGCATGGCAACCTACTCCAGTATTCTTGTCTGGAGAAATCCATGGACTATCATGTATTCACAAAGAGCTGGACTGAGCAAACTTCACTTTCAGTTGAAATAAGGACAAATAATTTTGCTCATTTAAAGAGTTACCCATGAATTTTTAGATTCATATGTCATAAATGCTATCTATTGTGTGTTTAATAGAACTATATGTTACTTGTTAAGATCTCAAAATAGTTTTAGACAGACTCAACAAGCAAAACAAAGAACCGAGCATGAGAGGACATTCAATCTCTCATTTAACTGAGTTTACACCTGCAATTTCAAGAGAACAAATGATCAGGTATGCCTGGCATTATTTAGAAAGACAACATGTTACAATGGAAGTGAGAAGGAACTCAAAATGGTCTTGACTAACTAATGTGCTCAGAAAATTCTGTCTGCTTGAACAAACAGAAAAATACACAAATCAATAATGTCACAGGATGAAAACTCAATCGTGAGGAGAACTAGATACACTACATCTAAAAGAATACATGTAGCACTAATGAAAAGGAAGAAAAATAAATATGCATTAATCTCAAAGACTAAGCATTGAGGAAATGTTTACTTAGTATGCCTCCTGTGCCAAACACTGCTTTCAGAACTGGAGGATAAGGTGATAAAACAGATAGACAAAGTTCCTCTTCTCACAGAGATATTCTGGTGCAGGCACGGGTTCACTGAGATGTGGAGGGATTTGAAAGTAGAGAATATATATAGCTAATAAACAACTAAATTATTACCTCATAAGAACAACAACAGAAAAAGAACATGGTAATTTTAGATAGTAGTGCCTGTAGAAAGAAAACAAAACTGAATATGAGCAGGAATAATTTGTTCTTGGGCTCAATGTTTTAGGAAATAAGAGTATAATAAGTGATTTTGTAAGCACAGTCCATCTTGACTTTAAGTGAATGCAGATAATTAGGGGTTATTTGTGGGAGTAATTTAAGGTGGTAAAAGTGATATTGAACAGAGTCATAGAATGTAAGTTGAATCTTCTTAGGTGGGTATTAAGTATATTATGTATCCTACTTGCTATTCATTCTTTAGAATGTATGCTCTCGAGGCAGGGGAATATGGAAAGAGACACTAAAAATTTTAATTTAGCTACAAAGTTGGGCTTTATAATAAATGTTACATATTGGATATCAAATATTATTAATTAATGGCATTTCTGGAATATTTTAAGTTTTAATAAATCAATTTAATACATTTGTTTTTGTATTATGATCCAGGCACTGTAAAAGGTTCCTCAAAAACACAATGTTGTGAAAACTTTAAGAGAATTATATATTAGTAGAAATGAATGCTAAAGATTGAACAAAGCATATATTTAATACCATAGGACAAATATGTAGTATTGTGGATATTTATGTGAGTTGTGACACAGGGAATCTTTGTGATGTTTCACAATCATAAAGAATGTAATAAGACTTCTAAAATATTTCTGATGTGTGTTATAGTCAAATAGGAAGCACACTAAAAGACATGAGCATTTGAAAGATTAATAAAAATCAGTCACACATGCTTTATACTGACATATGAACATGCACATGGACTAAAGTATATTTTGAATGTTTAGAATATGTGATAAAATATAGGGTTTTTTCTTTGTCATATAAAGGATTGATTACTGAACAAGTGATTTACTTATCAAACTTATTTCAAAGATTTTGTTGAAAATATTAAGATTACTCCCCTTATATTATAATGTTTATAATTAAGAATAAGAAATAGGAATGCAAACTCTAGGGACTAGTATATAACATGTTCAAGAAAATTTGGAAGATCAAATGTTACACTAATGAGTTCTTGCTTAAGTACTCATAAAACAAAATGAATTTATTCTCTTGTGAGGCCATTCAAAAAACAGCTCTCATGACCAAAGTCATTAACTGATTAATATGCCTACTCTCTTTTTGACCATCAAATTAGTGTCCACAACACTAGACTTTTGAAACCTCCACATTTATAAAATGATGAAGCTACACTTGTTTAGTAACAAGGTAGACCATAAGCGCAGACATCATAGACGCCGACATATAACCGCTTCACTACTAATTATGACATATAACCACTTCACTACTAATTACATGGCCTAGTACACAAGTTTCACGTACAGTACTCATACTAACCAGATAATTAGAGTATGTAACTAGAATTTTGCTGCAATATAGTGTGAAAGACCTTGGCATATTTTAGATACTCAAAAAAAAAAAAAAAGAAACATATAATCATCCAGTCATTTCCTATATAAGGACAATGGTATCTTTTAAAAGAGATTAAATCATATGATACAAACAAAGGTAATATTTTTCAAAAAAATTTCTCTGGATTTAGTTTCTGTGGAGATGCTCAAAGAAAACAAAATATTAACTACGTCCCATCACACACAATATAGGAATTCCAACATTCTCTGTAACAGTATCAGGAATATTATCTCTGTAAAGATTATCAGTCATATTGCTGTATTCCCTTTGAAAACATATCAAAACTATGATGGATTAGAATCTCAAAGTCAAGGTGGCAAGTAGTGGAGAAGTAAGTTAATAGCCTTACATTTCTGTAGACAGGTAAGATAGCTACCAATGTACCTCCTTTTCCCCACTAATTAAATCCCTGGAAAGCACACATAAGTTAATTTTCATAGAACACTGAACAGTGTTAAATGTGATGACAGAGGAAGGTCCTGAAAGGTAGTCTCAAAATACCTAGGCAACTATTATCAACTGCTGCTGAAGTCATTAGGTAAACAGTTAATGAGGAACTCTATAATAGATCAGCCTGACAATTCCTGAATTTATTAATCATTCTTAAAGCACTAAAAGTGAGACAATCACATTACCTAATGTGATACAACATGAACTATACACACTACAATTATATATTATCAAAAGGATGGGTGTAAGGAGGAAGGACAGTAACACATGCATCTAAATACCAGTTTACAGGCAATATAAAGAATAAAGGTTCATATTAAACTATTGAGTGGGTAGCCTTTTCCTTCTCCAGAGGATCTTTCCAACCCAGGGATCAAACCAGGGTCTCCCACATTGCAGGTGGATTCTTTACCAACTGAACTATCAGGGAAGCCCATGCTATGAAGCTGTAATCAGCCAAATCCAGAGTCTGGGAAATTCTAAGGAGTACACAATTAAGCAGCATCAACCATTATATGACATGAAAGAAAAAAAGAAAAACAGATGGGGAATGGTTATAAGGGAAATTTAAGACACAGAGCAACCAAATAAAACATATGAAACTTATTATGATCCTGATTCTCTCATGGATTGTTGAAGACATTTTTGAGATAATGAGGAAACATTAGAAATTGACCAGGTTTTAGATAATAGTGTGCTGCAGTCCATGGGGTCACAAAGAGTCGGACACGACTGGACGACTGAACAGCAACAATACAGAATTATTATTTTGTTTTGACTATATTTAAACAAAATGTCCTTATATTCTGAGATACACACAGAACTGTTTATCTGTAGAGTGAAGTGAAGCCTGAGATTTGCTTAAAAATAAAACTGAAGTAAATGAGTACATAAAGAAAAAAAGCTTGGGTATGGGGGGAAAGGAGATAGATATAATGGCAAGATATTGATCACTGTAGTAGGGATAGGAGGTAGAAAAAATGACCAACCCTACCCCCCAAAGAGGTCCAGATATTAATCCTTGAAACTTGTGAATATCTTGTAATATGGCAAGGGATAATTAAGGTTGAGGTGGTAGTTTACCTGTCAACTGATCTTGAGATGGAAGAAATATCCTGCAAGACCCTGCAGTAGGGTGGTGTGAGGAGGAGGGGGAGTAAATCAATGCATTGCTATCCTAAGGGTCCTCAGAAATGTAAAAGTAAAGCAGACAGATAAAAACGAGGGAGATAGCAACATGAAAAACACTTTTCCTGATGTTGCTGGCTTTGAAGATAGAAAAAATGACATGATGAAGCTGCAGGAACCTCTTACTGCTTAAAGGATAAGAGAACAGATTCTCCCCTAGATTCCCAGGAACGGAATACAGTCCTTATTTTTAACCCAATGAGATCCATTACTGACTTCTGACATCTAGAGCTATTAAAATAATGACCTATGCTGCTTTATGGAGAAGGAAATGGCAGCCCACTCCAGTATTTTTGTGGGAAAATCCCAAGGACAGAAGAGCCTAGCAGGCTATGGTCTATGGGGTCGCAAAGAGTCGGACAGACTGAAGTGACAGCAGGCATGCTGCTTTAAACCTCCAGCTGTGTGTGTTTGTGTGTGTGTGTGTGTGTGTGTGTGTGTGTGTTACTGCAGCAATAGAAAAATAAAGTACTAGGTTGCGAAGATCCGAGGATCCCCTGGAGAAGGAAATGGCAGCCCATCCTAGCGTTCTTGCCCTGGGAAATCCCATGGACAGAAGAGCAGGGTGTCTACAGTCCATGAGTCAGGCACACCTGAGTGACTAAACAACAGTTGGTACATGAATTTCATTTTTCTCCCTACTTTTGAATTTATTTTAAAACTTCCACAGTAAAGCTTTAAAAACATTAAGATTCTGAAAAGAATTTTCCATTACCAATTTTGCGAAAAGTCCAATAGCCCAATGGCAAAAAGCTTAATTTAAGGACATATGAAATTTAATAAATAAAATGACAAGTTTTGAAGATGTTCTTTACATATAATCAGAGATGTCACAATGTAGTGCATTTGAGTAACAGGACCTTGCTAAAGAGTAGGAAAAAAAGTGGGTTGTGTCTTCATGACAGATTTTTGGTCACATATTTAAAGGAAATATACCACTAACAATGAGACCATCAATTAGCAGAGGAGGGAAGATAGCACACTCTTTATGACATTATTGTTGAATATTCACTGTTAGTTTTGGAATCCTGGAAGTAAAACACAATTAAAACAACAAATCCTTCTGTAGTAAAAACCAGATTTTTAGACCAAAAAGTCAAGGGGTGATAATCTATTATTTTCTTAAACTGTAATTTATAATATTTTATTTAATAAAATATATTCTCATGATAATTTTTATCTGTCATGGTAGAGTGTGAATTTTTTATATGACAAATTTTGTTTTATCTCCCAAACTTACTGTTTTTATTTAATTAAGACTAAAAGATTAATAGCAATTTTTAAAGCACTGTTCTAGACAACCATTTATCCACCAAAGTTTAAACACTGAAATACATTTTTGAACATATTAAGTATTTAGTACAGGTTTGAAGTTGCCTCCTTTTTTAAGGAATGTAAAGTATACAGTTAACTGGGTTTATGTATAAACAGATTATGCTTGGTATATTTATATAAAAAGAATTCAAAATCCTAAGTGAATTTTGTCTTTTATATTTTCATTCTTTATTTACTTATAAATGGATGTTTTGTACCTCTAATAAATAAAACCAGTTTTTCTTATTCTCATAACCAAAAGAATCACTACCTCACCTAATGCTGTTGTACTAGCTTGCCAAGGCTGCCATAACAACATACCCAGGCTAGGGATTTAAACAACGTAAATTAGTTTTCTTAGGCTAATTTCTGTAGGCTGAAATTCAAGATGAAGTTGAGGGCAGAGTTGGTTTCCTCTGTTGCCTCTCTCCATTGGTTTTAAAAAGCCCTTTCTTGCTGTACCTTCACAAGATCTTAGATCTCTGTGTGCTGGTGTTTCTCTTTCAATCTGTGTCCTATTCTCCTATTCTCTTCTTTAAAAATAAAAATGTTTTGTTATGGGGTATAACTGCTTAGTAATGTTGTGATAGTTTCAGGTGAGCAGCAAAGGCACTCAGCCATAGACATACGTGTATTCATTCTGTGAATTCATTCATTCATTCATTCATTCATCCCTCCCATCTGGGCGGCCACACAGCATTGAGGAAAGTCCCATGTGCTCTACACGACGTCCTTGTTGCTCACCCATTTTAAGCATAGCAGCGTGTACAGAGATTGTGACATTTTTAAAGGGTAGGTGTTTCCCCTCCCCGCCCCCTCCCCCATAGTCCGAAAAGGGCTTCACGGGTGGGCTACTGGTGATTTTAAAAAAACCCTCCTGCCAATGCAGGAGGCACAAGGGACCAAGGTTCCATCCCTGGGTCGGGAAGATCCCCTGGAGGAGGGCATGGCAACCCCCTCCAGTCTTCTTGCCTGGAGAATCCCATGGACAGAGGCGCCTGGCGGGCTACAGTCCACGGGGTCACAAAGAGTCGGACACCACTGAAGCGACTTAGAGCGTGCACACCCTTGCAAGGGACATGCGCACATGTACTCTGAGAGATTCCCTGCGTCCTCAAAGGTGCTTAATTTGTCTCCAATATACTTTAAAAAAATACTACTTCACAGTACAAAGAAAATGGAGATTACTTAGTGACATTTCGCCTTTACACCGTTATAAAGCAAATAATAATAATATAAAGCAAATTATAAAGTAATAATGAAAGTGACGTAGAGGAAAACGCTTTTCTCTGGGGCTTCAGAAACAGATAAGCTCACCTGAGACGGTTCAACTTCCCGCACTGCAGCCACCGTAATTCAAGATTATCTGTGGTAAATTTAAACTGCCGGTTCGGCCTTAAAACAAATTTTAATTTACCTGAGGCCTCACACTACAACTAGTTCGCCTTAATTTGGACCGACTTTGACCCAGCCGGATTTTAGGTCGGAATCAGTCTGACCCCGGAACTAGTTCGGTTTCTAAGTTGGACCCCCGTCTGACCCGGAACTAGATTGACTTTTGAGTCCGACCCAGTCAGACTTAAGTGGTTTCTGGACCCAGTCTGGAAAAGGAAGTGCTCAAATTAAGTCTGACGGCTCATTGTGCGAAGACTGCAGAGCTAAAATCTGTATCTAAGAGTTTAATTACGAACCATTCCTAGGCAGCGAGAAAGCGGGGCTCTCAAGCAGCTTAAAGTTACCTCAGTCTGGTTGCTTGTTGCTCCTGGCGACCCTCAGGAGGCTTTTTCTGTCCCTTCTCTGGATACCAGAATTGTGAAGAGATGAACTGAGGTATATTTTAAAATTTAAGAATTTTTTTGAGCAAAAATCTATTTGACTCGGCAGTGCCAAAACCGAAGTGGTTTCTAAAGTTCCACCTGACCGGAACTCCAAGAGCGACTTTTGTAGAAAGAAGACAGAAGCAACGTAAGAAAATTGTTGATTGGCTATAACTTGTGTCCTCCCAGGAGTTTGGACTTGGTTATCCTTAGCATTTTGATTTCACAGCCTTGAGGCTTTTACAAGCTTAGATTTTGGTTTGCTTACAGTAAGCAGCCAAGGTATTAGAGCCACATCAGTGAATGGCCTCCCTGTTTAATTAATATAACAGACCAAATATAACATTAGTTCCCCATCACTGACTTATAAAACAAGATTCAGATTTTGCTTTATGCAATTCTAGTCTAAATGAATTTATAGCAAACAGCAGAGGTAAAAGCATTTTGAACTTCTGGAAATTGGTGATGATAGTGGCTATATTTTATTTTTGTTTTCTGTGTGTTCACGTTTCAAGGAAGAAAAAAACACACCACAACATGTAATTTTTGTTACAGTTATCTTATGTCATAATCGTAACCTTTTGTGAATGAAGTTGAAAAACGTTACAAAATTTTTACTCTTAATTAGCTTATTTTACATAATAGAAAAATCTCACCAAATTAATAGAGGGTCAAGGATGAGATATATTTTTTAAACTGGCACTATTAATGTGCCAAAATTAGCAATTAAATTTTTACTAAGAAATTCCATATATAAGCTCTACATGGTAGCAGTCAAAATGATTTCTAATGAAGTAAGCAGTGATTATTCTGAAAAAGTATAACTGACTTCTGACTTGTACATATGAATGGGTTGTTATTTTAATTTATAATGCTTGTACATAATAAAGCAGAATCTTAATATCCATAATGAACACTGCCTTTAACTGTTGAGGGTAACTGATTCGTATTCATAGTCAAAAGTTCTTGGAGTCAGATCTACATTCATGTTTCAGACAGACTGCTGTTTCACTGTTGTCTCCATTAGAGAAAGGTATGCAACTGTGTTGGTCAGCTCATAAACTACAGAGAAACTAGGAATTCACAAAATAAAAACTATTTAACTTCTTGTTGACTTTTATATATGGAATGAGCAGTTTAGTTATAAGATTTTTGTTTTAATTTACTTTTTATTGAAGGATAATTGCTTTACAGAATTTTGCTGTTTTCTGTCAAACCTCAGCATGAATCAGCCATAAGTATACATATATCCCCTCCCTTTTGAACCTCCCACCCATCTTCCTCCCCATCCCCACCCCTCAAGGTTGATACAGAGCCCCTGTTTGAGTTTCCTGAGCCACACAGCAAATTCCCATTGGCTCTCTATTTTACATATGGTAATGTAAGTTTCCATGTTACTCTTTCCATACATTTCACCTGCTCCTCTCCTCTGCGCATGTCTGTAAGTCTGTTCTCTATGTCTGTTTCCCCATTGCTGCCCTGTAAACAAATTCTTCAGTACCATTTTTCTGTATTCTGTATATGTGTGTCAGAATATGATATTTATCTTTCTCCTCCTGACTCACTTCACTCTACATAATAGGTTCTAGGTTCATCCACCTCATCAGACCTGACTCAAATTCATTCCTGTTTATGGCTGAGTAATATTCCATTGTGTATATGTACCACACCTTTTTATCCATTCATCTGTTGATGGACATCTAGGTTGTTTCTGTGTTCTAGCTATTGTAAATAGTGCTGCAATGAACAATGGGGTACATGTGTCTTTTTCAATTTTTGTTTCCTCAGGGAATGTGCCTAGGAGTGGAATTGATGGGTCATATGTTGCTTTTATTCCTAGTTTTTTAAGGAATCTCTATACTGTCTTCCATAGTGGCTGTATCAGTTTACATTCCCACCTACAGTGCAAGAGTGTTCCCTTTTCTCCACACCCTCTCCAGCATTTACTGTTTGTAGACTTTTGGGTGAGGGCCATTCTGACTGATGTGAGGTGATATCTCATTGTGGTTTTGATTTGCACTTCTCTAATAATGAGCAATGTTCAGCATGTTTTCATGTATAGTTAGCCATATGTATGTCTTCTTTGGAGAAATGTCTGTTTAGGTCTTTTTTCCCACTTTTTGATTGGGTTGTTCATTTTTCTGATACTGAGTTGTATAAGCTGCTTGTATATTTTGGAAACTAATCCTTTATCAGTTGTTTCATTTGCTATTATTTTCTCCCATTCTGAGGGTTGTCTTTTCACCTTGCTTATAGTTTCCTTTGATGTTCAGAAGCTTTTAAGTTTAATCAGGTCTGACTTGTTTACTTTTGTTTTTATTTCCGTTACTGTAGGAGGTGGGGCATAGAGGATCTTGCTTTGATTTATGTCATCGAGGGTTCTGCCTATGTTTTCCTCTAACAGTTTTATAATTTCTGGTCTTACATTGAGGTATTTAATCCATTTTGAGTTTATCTTTGTGTATGGTGTTAGGAAGTGTTCTAGTTTCATTCTTTTACATGTAGCTGTCCAGTTTTCCCAGCACCAGTTTTTTTTCAGTTTTTTGAATGTTGAATTTCTTTCTTTTTTTTTTTAATTAATTAATTTATTTATTTTTTCAGTGGGTTTTGTCATACATTGACACGAACCAGCAATAGAGTTTCTTTCTTTCTTTATTTTTTTTCATTTATTTTTATTAGTTGGAGGCTAATTACTTTACAATATTGTAGTGGTTTTTGTCATACATTGGCATGAATCAGCCATGGATTTACATGTATTCCCCATCCTGAACCCCCCTCCCCACCTCCCTCTCTACCCGATCCCTCTGGGTCTTCCCAGTGCACCAGGCCCGAGCACTTGCATGCTCGGGCATCCATCCTGGGCTGGTGATCTGTTTCACCCTAGATAATATACATGTTTCAATGCTGTTCTCTCGAAACATCCCACACTCACTTTCTCCCACAGAGTCCAAAAGTCTTTTCTGTACATCTGTGTCTCTTTTTTTGTTTTGCGTATAGGGTTATCATTACCATCTTTCTAAATTCCATATATATGCGTTAGTATACTGTAATGGTCTTTATCTTTCTGGCTTACTTCACTCTGTGTAATGGGCTCCAGTTTCATCCATCTCATTAGAACTGATTCAAATGAATTCTTTTTAATGGCTGAGTAATATTCCATGGTGTATATGTATCACAGCTTCCTTATCCATTCATCTGCTGATGGGCATCTAGGTTGCTTCCATGTCCTGGCTATTATAAACAGTCCAGCACCATTTATTGAAGAGGCTGTCTTTGCCCCCACTGTATACTCTTGCCTTCTTTGTCAAAAATAAGGTACCCATAGGTGCAGGGGTTTATTTCTGGACTTTCTATCTTGTTCCATTGGTCTATATTTCAGTATTTGTACCAGTACCATACTATCTTCATGACTGTAGCTTTGTAGTATAATTTGAAGTCAGAAAGGCTGATTCCTCCAGCCCCATTCTTCTTTCTCAAGACTACTTTGGAAATTTGGGTCTTTTGTGCTTCCATATGAATTGTGAAAATTTTTGTTCTTGTTCTGTGAAAAATGCCATTGGTAATTTGATAGGTATTGCATTGAATCTGCAGATGGCATTTGGTAGTATTTTCATTTTCACAATGTTGATTCCTCCTACCTAGGAACATGTAATATCTCTCCATCTGTTTATGTCATTTTTGATTTCTTACATCAGTGTCTTATAATTTTCTGTGTACAGTTCTTTTGTCTCCTTAGGTAAATTTATTCCTAAATATTTAATTATTTTTGTTGCAATGGTGAATGGGATTGATTTCTTAATTTCTCTTCTGATTTTTCATTGTTAGTATATAGTAGTAGTAGTAGTTTAGTCACTAAGTCGTGTCTGACTCTTGCAACCCCATGTACAGTGGAGCCTGGCAGGTTCCAGGGGATTCTTTAGGCAAGAATACTAGAATGGGTTGCCATTTCCTTCTCCAGGGGCTCTTCCAAACCCAGGAATTGAACCCAGGTCTTCAGCATTGTAGGAAGATTCTTTACCAACTGAGCTACAAGGGAAGCCCCTAGTATATAGAAATGCAAATAATTTCTGTGTATTGATTTTGTATACTGCAGCTTTGCTGTTTCACTGATTAGCTCTAGTAATTTTCTGATACTATCTTTAGGGTTTTCTGTGTACAGTATCATGTCATCCACAAACAGTGAGAGCTTTACCTCTTCTTTTCTGATCTTGATTCCTTTCATTTCCTTTTCTTCTCTGATTGCTGTAGCTAGGACTTCCTGAACTATGTTGAATAATAGTGGTGAAAGTGGACACCATTATCTTGTTCCTGATCTTGGCGGGGGCAGGGGGGTGCTTTCACTTTTTCAATATTGAGATTAATGTTTGCTGTAGGCTTATCATATATGGCCTTTACTATGTTGAGGTAGGTTCCTGCCATGCCCATTTTTTGGAGTTTTAATCATAAATGGATGCAGAATTTTGTTAAAGGCTTTTTCTGCATCTATTGAGATGATCATATGGTTCTTATCTTTCAGTTCATTAATATGGTGTATTGCATTGACTAATTTGCATATACTGAAGAATCCTTGCATTCCAGGAATAAACCCAACTTAATCATGGTATGAGCTTTTTGATGTGTTGCTGAATTCTGTTTGCTAAAGTTTTGTTGAGGATTTTTGCATCTATGTTCATCAGTGATATTTGCCTGTAGTTTTCTTTTTTTAAGTTGTCTTAGTCTGGTTTTGTTATCCTGGTGATGGTGGCCTCATAGAATGAGTTTGAAAGTGTTCCTTCCTCTGCAATTTCTTGGAAGAATTTTAGAAGGATAGGCATTAGCTCTTCTCTAAATGTTTGATAGAATTTTCCAGTGAAGCCATCTGGTCCTGGGCTTTTTTTTGGCGGGGAAGGGATTTTGATCACAGCTTCAATTTCAGTGCTTGTAATTGGGTTGTTCATAATTGCTATTTCTTCCTGGTTCAGTCTTGGAAGATTGACCTTATCTAAGGATCTGTCCATTTCTTCCAGGTTATCCATTTTATTGCAATATAGTCGTTCATAGTAGTCTCTTATAGTCCTTTGTATTTCTGCATTGTCTGTTGTAACATCTCTTTTTTCATTTCTAATTGTGTTGACTTGATTCTTCTCTCTTTTGTACTTGATGAGTCTGGCTAAAGGTTTATCAATTTTGTTTATCTTCTCAAAGAGCTAGCTTTTAGTTTTATTAATCTTTACTATTGTTTCTTTCGTTTCTTTTTAACTTATTTCTGCTTGAATCTTAATGATTTCTTTCCTTCTACTAACTTTTGGGGTTCTTGTTCTTCTTTTTCCAGTTGTTTTAGGTGTAAAGTAGGTTGTCTATTCAATGTTTTTTCTTGTTTCTTGAGGTAGGATTGTATTGCTATGAACTTCCCTCTTGGAACTGCTTTTGCTGCATATTGTAGGTTTTGAGTTTTTGTGTTTTCACTATTGTTTGTTTCTAGATTTTTTAAAAATTTCCCTTTTGATTTCTTCAGTAACTTGTTGGTTATTTAGAAACATATTGTTTAGTCTCCATGTGTTTGTGTTTCTTAGTTTTTTTTTTGTTTTTTGTTTTTTTTTTTTTTTTTTTGGTATACCTAGTCTCATAGCAGTGTGGTCCGAGAAGATGTTGATATGATTTCAATTTTCTTAAATTTACTGAGGTTTGATTTGTGAACCAAGATGTGGTCTATCCTGGAGAATGTTCCATGTGTACTTGAGAAGGTGTAGTCTTCTGCCTTTGGATAAAATGTCCTGAGGATATCAATGGGACCATCTCATCTAATGTATCATTTAAAATTTGTGTTTCCTTATTAATTGTCTGTTTTGGTGATCTGTCCATTGGTGTGAGTGGAGTGTTAAAGTCTCCTACTATTATTGTGTTACTATCAGTTTCTTCTTTTATTTCTGTTAGTGTTTGCCTTATGTATTGAGGTGCTCCTATGTTGGGTGCATCAATATTTACAACTGTTGCATCTTCCTCTTGGATTGATCCCTTGATCCTTACGTAGTGTCCTTCCTTATCTCTTGTAATCTTCTATATTTTAAGGTCTATTTTGTCTGATGTGAGGATTGCTACTCCAGCTTTCTTTTGCTTCCTATTTGCATGGAATATATTTTTCCATCCTTTCACTTTCTGTCTATATGTGTCTTTAGGTCTAAAGTGGGTTTCTTGTAGACAGTATATATAAGGATCTTTTTTGTATCCTTCAGCCAGTCTATGTCTTTTACTTGGAGCATTTAATCCATTTACATTTAAGGTATTATTGATATCTATGTTCCTATTGCTATTTTCTTATTTATTTGGGGTTGATTTTGTAGATCTTTTTTCTTCTCTTGTATTTCTTGACTATATAAGTCCCTTTAACATTTGTTGTAAAGCTGGTTTGGTGGTAGTAAATTCTCTTTTTAACTTTTGCATGTCTGAAAAGCTTTTTATTTCAATTTTGAATGAGATCCTTGCCGGGTACAGTAATCTTGGTTGTAGATTTTTCCGTTTCAGTACTTTAAATATATCCTGTCATTCTCTTCTGGCCTGCAGAGTTTCTGCTGAAAGATCATCTGTTAAGCATATGGGGTTTCCCTTGTATGTTCCCCTTGCTTCTCCCTTGCTTCTTTTAATATTCTCTCTTTTTGTGTTTAGTCTTTGTTCATTTGATTAGTAAATGTCTTGGCGTGTTTCTTCTTGGGTTTATCCATATGGGACTCTTTGTGCCTCTTGGACTTGATTATTTCCTTTTCCATGTTGAGGAGATTTTCAGCTATAATCTCTTCAAAAATTTTCTCATACCCTTTCTCTTTCTCTTCTTCTTCTGTGACCCCCATAATTTGAACGTTATATGTTTGGTATTGTCCCAGAGGTCTCTGAGACTATCCTCGGTTCTTTTCATTCTTTTTACTTAATTCTGCCCTTCAGAAGTTATTTCCACCATTTTATCTTCCAGCTCACTGATTCATTCTTCTGCCTCAGATATTCTCCTATCGATTCCTTCTAGAGTACTTTTAATTTCAGTAATTGTGTTTTTTGTATGTTTATTCTATATTTCTTCTAGTTTTTTTAAAAATTGATTCTTGCATTTTCTTCATTTCGTTTGCAAGGTGTTTGATCATCTTTAGTATTATTATTCTGAATTCTTTTTCAGGTAGTTTGCCTAGTTCCTCTTCAGTTATTTGGACTTCTGTCTTTCCAGTTTGCGCCTTCATTTGTGTAGTATTTCTCTGCCTTTTCATTATTATTTTTTTTTAACCTATTGTGTTTGAGGTCTCCTTTTCCCAGGCTTCAAGGTTGATTTCTTTCTTCCTTTTGGTTTCTGCCCTCCTAAGGTTGGTCAGTAGGTTTGTGTTAGCACAAAGTCAGATTTGTGCTGAGTTTTTCTTTGTCTGTTTGTTTGTTTTTCCTCTATTGGGCAAGGCTGAGTGAGGTGGTAATCCTGTCTGCTGATGATTGGGTTTGTATTTTTGTTTTATTTGTTGTTTAGATAAGGCACAGGGTGCTACTGGTGGTTGGGTGATGCCAGGTCTTGTATTCAAGTGGTTTCCCTTGTGTGAGTTCTCCCTATTTGATACTCCCTAGGGTTAGTTCTCTGGTAGTCTAGGGTCTTGGAATCAGTGCTCCCACTCTCAAGGCTCGGGACCTGCTCTCGAGTTTTGCACAGGTCTGTATATTCTTTTCTGCTGGTCAGGTACTCCTGCCTGCTCTCAGCAGGTGTTCTGCATGCACTTCTGTGTCTGAAGGTGTGTTCCTGATGTATCCATGGAGGGAGTTATACTCCATGTCCACCTACTCCTCCTCCATCTTGTTCTCTTAAGTATAACATTGTTTCACCAAAACAGATTGCTTTATAATGAAAAGAAAATGACTGATTCTCCTACATTCATTTAAAAGGAAAGAAAAAAAAAAGCATGACTACAACTTTAAGAAATATAACGCATAAATATAGAAAAAGTAGTTAAATCACACTATCCTATTTTATTTTCTACCACCTTATTTTTCTTGATATTGCTATATTTATATCAGACTTTTTATTACTAGAAAAGTCCAGTATTTTTATGATGAATATTGTATTAATTCATTGAACACTACTTTTTATTTAGTAAATTATGCATTATATTGGAGAAGGAAATGGCAACCCATTCTTTCCTGAGAAATCCCATGGACAGAGGAGCCTGGTGGGCTACAGTCCATGGAGTCTTAAAGAGTAGGACACAACAGCTAAACAACAATAAAAACAGCATGCATATGTGCATCTTGTCATAGCATTAATTTTTACATCTCTTCATCTTATTTTTTTAAACTATTTTTTTTTAGTCTCTGTATGCCCAGATTCTTTCACCAAGCCCTGATTGATAAACAGTAGGATATCTCCAAGTTTTCATAAACCAGGATGACTAAAATGTCAAATACAATATAATGCTAAATGTAATATATAAAATATATGACAGTGTGTACATATATAAAATAGTAAAAGGGACTTCCCTGCAGGTCCAGTGGTAAAGACTTAACCTTCTAATGCATTCAGTAAAGGTTCAATCCCCGGTTGGGAAGCTAAGATCCCACATGTCTTACAGTCAAAAACAAAATCATAAACTAGAAAGCAGTATTCTAATACAAATTAAAAAAAAAAAAGAAGTCCACTTCAAAAAAAATTATGTGATTATTGCTTTTAAGAAAAATTTAGAGGTGTATCTATTCAGTGAAACATTATAAATAGTTTAGGTCTTTTAAAAATGTGTAGTTACCTTCTTTGGAATTTTTATTCAATATTATTTTCACCATATTGTACAGCAGACATTTTGGAGGATAAAAACCTTTTTGAAATAATGAAAAAATATCATCGAAGCATTCATAATCAGACACCTAAAGAAGAGAGGTTATATAAATGTTAGTGTCCTTAGTATATTCTTATAATTAAAACTGATAGGGTGAATAATATCATCTAATTAGAGATTTTAGCCTGAAGAATAAAGACGATTTTGGATAAAGTTCAAAAGAATTCTGTCATGTGTGGTTTTAGGAAGATGAGTCTTTTAGGAGCCAGAGAAGGAAAATCTGTGGGTGTAGGAGAAAAATTTGAAAATTATGGTGTCACTAAAGTCAAGAAAGAACTCAAAAAGTAAGAAATGGCAAGCTGTGTCAGCCAAAATTTACCCAACATTGATGACATTTTTGTCAGCTACCTGGAAAATGGTACAAAGCTGAAAATCATGAGGATTTTGATCAAGTAGACCAAAAAAATAGGCACTAAAATAAGAAAATAATATTCTTATAAATTTATATATAAAATACAGGGTGTGATTAAAACTGTCACAAGGATGAAATAAAATTTTTATCTTTAAAATGTTTAAATATTTAGAGAAGATGTGGATTCAAAGTATTTCTTGGGTTTGGTAACATGATGTTGATTGATTATATTTGAATATGGCTTCAGTAAAGTGGTAAGATTTAACTTTCATAGGAAAGGGATTGCAGAATAAAATAGAATAAATGAACAAAAGTGTGTAGAACTCATTTTAAAAATTTGTGAAGAGAAGGATAAAATTTTAAAAAAAAGTATCAGTGGTCTGAAATTCCTAATAAGCTGGTAAAACATATAGTAAAAATAATATATTGAATATATTAAAAGATCAAGATACTTGGGATGTCAGAATGAGTGGAGGAAGTGGTACTCAGAGACACAGAGATGATGGACTTGAGAACTGGTTATGAATTTTTGTAGAATAGGAAATTATAGCAGGATAATTTAAGATCTTGTATAGAGGCTACAACAAGTGCTAAAGTCTTCAGTGAATGTGTGTGTGTGTTGTGTGTGTGTGTTGAGAAGGGTAGGGAAGGTATTGGATGATAGTTGTGATGAGGCAAGAGATTGAAAATGAAAACATGATCATATAAAAAACAAAAATACTTTAGGTAAATATTCTTTATCCTCTTATGATAGTAATATTTTCTAGGTCATTTGCTCTATAAGAGATTTAGCCTTCCTAAAGACAACATTGGATAATATTTGATTTTCTCCACAAATAAAAATAATTGCACAGAGATAATACCCAATGGGAAGATGCATTATAAATCATGTAGTTAGAGATGATCTGTGATTCACTGTATGAGAAGTAGATATTCTTTGCTAAATTGGATATTAGACAAACCCAGAGTTAAGAGTAAAAGCTTAGTTCTAAAGAAATATCCTCATTTAATTTGCATCTCTATTTGAAAAGTATTAGAAAGAAAGTAACAATTATTTAAAAAACCACCATAGTGTTACCTTTTTATCTCAAAGTCATCTTAATTATAGCTCATATATTGAGCAATATTCAGTGGCTGTCATCACTGCAACGTGTTTGACAGCACTGAGGTTACAGAAGGCAGATAAAAAGCTCATAGTCTTGTTATTAGACACACTGTGCAGTTTTATTGCAACATAAATAAATGTTGTCATTTCTGATTTTTTAAAAATATCTACTTTCTTCCTAAACTGACAACCATTAATAAAATTTTAAAAGATGAGCATGTTATACTATTTTATATTATCATTAATTTTTCAAAGAAATACCAAAGAGTATAATATTGTACACATACATGGTTTACAACCCAGCTGAAGATATAAAGCACACAACATATTGAAGTGCCTTTAAAACTCCCTAACTCATTTCCATTACTCTTCATTCACAAAGGATGATAGTATTACATTTCCATAGATGTTCTCAAACCTTTATAACATATGTTTGCATCCACAAACATTTGATATGTTTACACTGTAGATTTAAAGTTATAACAAGTAGTTTTGTGTAATTTTTTTTTCAGTTACTTTATGACAGTCATCTGTGCTGATAGTGTAACTCAAGTTCATATTGTCATTAATTATTACTATTTTACTATGCAGTTTGCATTTGAAGAATCCTAGGGTTGGGTTGGGGCACTGACTTCCCACACAGTTGAAAACTGCACATAACTTAGACTCCCCCAAAATTTCATTAATAGCCTATTGTTAACTGAAAGCCTTAATAATAACACAAGCAGTCAATTACCACATATTTGCAGGTTATATATATTATATACTGTATTCTTTTAATAAAGTAATCTCAGTTCAGTTCAGTCAATCAGTCATGTCTGACTCTTGAGACCTCATGGAATGCAGCACATCAGGCTTTTCTGTCCATCACCAACTCCTAGAGCATATTCAAACTCATGTTCATCACATCGGTGATGCCATCCAAACATCTCATCCTCTATCGTCCCCTTTTCCTCCAGCCTTCAATCTTTCCCAACATCAGGGTCTTTTCAAATGAGTCAGTTCTTTGCATCAGGTGGCCAAAATATTGGAGTTTCAGCTTCATTCAGCATCAATCCTTCCATTGAATATCCAGGACTGATCTCCTTTAGCATTGACAGGTTGGATCTCCTTGCAGTCCAAGGGACTCTCAAGAGTCTTCTCCAACACCACAGTTCAAAAGCATCGGTTTTTCGGCACTCAGCTTTCTTTATAGTCCAACTCTCACATCCATACCTGACCATTGGAAAAACCACAGCTTTGACTAGACAGACCTTTGTTGGTAAAGTAATGTCTCTGCTTTTTAATATGCTATCTAGATTGATCATAGCTTTTCTTTCAAGGAGCAGGTGTCTTTTAATTTCATGGCTGTAGTCACCATCTGCAGTGATTTTGGAGCTCCCCCTCCCACCAAAAAGTAAAGTCTCTCACTGTTTTCATTGTTTCCCCATCTATTTGCATGAAGTGATGGGACCAGATGCCATAATCTTAGTTTCTGAATGTTGAGTTTTAAGCCAATTTTTCACTCTCCTCTTTCACTTTCATCAAGAGGCTCTTTAGTTCCTCTTCATTTTCTGCCATAAGGGTGGTGTCATCTGTGTATCTGAGGTTATTGACATTTTTCCATGCAATCTTGATTCCAGCTTGTGTTTCATCCAGCCCAGCATTTCATGTGATATACTCTGAATATAAGTTAAATAAGCAGGGTGACAATATACAGGCTTGACGTACTCCTTTCCCAATTTGGAAGCAGTCTATTTGTCCATGTCCAGTTTTAACTGTTGCTTCTTGACCTGTATACAGATTTCACAGTAATCTAGTAATCTAGATAAAAGAAATTTTTATTAAGACAATCATAAGAGATATGTATTTATATTACTGGGTTGTATTTATTGATACCTAATTTTACATCTGTTTACAAAATAAGTTGCCTATCAGTACATATATCAATATTGTCTTATATGATACAAAATACTATATATTGCTATATGTATTTTTAATATATAATATGTTATATGTACTATTAACATCACTCGATTGTGTCTGACTCTTTGCTACCTCATGCATTGTAGCCTGCCAGGCTCCTGAGTCCATGGGGAATCTCCAGACAAGAATACTGGAGTGGGTTGCCTTGCCCTCCTCATGGCGATCTTCCCAATCCAGTGATCAAACACAGTTCTCCCACATTGTAGGTGGGTTCTTTACTGTCTGAACCACTAGGGAAGTGCATTATTAACAGTAGGCATCAAAAATTAAAATTTAAATGGGGGAGAAATCACTACAGTATTGTAATTGTCCTCCCATTAAAATTAATAAATTAGTTTTTAAAAAGGTGATGGGGATATATGCACACATATAGCTGATATGCTTTGCTGTACAGTAAACTAACACACATTGTAAAGCAACTATGCTCCAATAAAGATTTTAAAAAACAAAGGGGAATAAAAACAAAACAAATGGAACAGAAAAGTTACTGGGGGAAAAAGAAATTCATATTTATTTACAAGTATAACAATTGCTGCACTGATAACAAAGAAGCAGCAGTGTGCTTTCTTTATGGCTCAGTTCAGTTCAGTCGCTCAGTCGTGTCCAACTCTCTGCGACCCCATGGGCTGCAGCACGCCAGGCCTCCCTGTCCATCACCAACTCCCGGAGTTTACCCAAACCCATGCCCATCGAGTCGGTGATGCCATCTAGCCATCTCATCCTCTGTCGTCTCCTTCTCCTCCTGCCCCCAACCCCTCCCAGCATCAGGGTCTTTTCCAATGAGTCAACTCTTCGCATGAAGTGGCCAAAGTATTGGAGTTTCAGCTTCAGCATCAGTCCTTCCAATGAACACCCAGGACTGATCTCCCCTAGGATGGACTGGTTGGATCTCCTTGCAGTCCAAAGGATTCTCAAGAGTCTTCTCCAACACCACAGTTAAAAAGTATCAATTTTTCAGTGCTCAGCTTTCTTCACAGTCCAATTCTCACATCCATACATGACCACTGGAAAAACCATAGCCTTGACCAGATGGACCTTGTAGTCTGGCCTAAATGCTAATGAATAAATCATTGAACATCTTTATGGTATATGGTATTAGACATATGCATAATACAGTTTTGGAAACATTGTTTCATTTCTTTAAAAAGGCACTTGTGATGATAGGCTGACATGTAGTTTCTCCAATTATGATAGAGTATCACATGCTATAGTAATGTCATTCTTTGAAAGCAAAGCTATAGAATAGTAAGAAAGCTAACATATTAATTTTATATTAGTATCACTTACTTTATGCCTATGTAGGATAGGCTATCATCTTCAATACAAGGCTTGTGCACAATGAAAACTTAGATAATGATGATAATGATGCAAAAATGTCTCACATTTTTTGCTATACAGTTATTGAACCTTCACACAAAGATAAATGTATCATACAAATGTATGGCCTTATGATTATTTACTATATATTAAGTGGAAGTGGATCATCATAAAGATCTCTGTCCCCATTGTCTTCATGTTGACTAGACTAAGGAGAAGGAGGAAAAAGGGGGGTTGGTATTGATGTTTCAGGGATGGAAGAGACAGAATTGGTGGAAAAGGTCACAGGTGAGGCAGATGCATTCAGTATAACTTTATGGAAATACATTATAATTTCTGACTCTTTTTTTTTTCATTTCTCTAGAAATATGTGTATACAGTACCAATTCCTCTTCCACTATTTGCTTTCCTTTTAGTGCCCATATCATCAAAGCATCCATGTCGTAAAAGAAGTCAGAGGCAGTCTTGAGAAGTCAGGACCCTTCTGCTAGATGGTCTAACGTCAATTAGTTTTCTGGCACTGCTTCTACATCTTCTTCCTTGTCTGGCACTGGTTCAGAACACACACCTCCAGCAAGGTGTCTTTTGTTAATTTCTCTGCTGTGGTATCTCTTAGCCCTTGAATGTATCCAACATCCTTCACCTGCCCCGCCCCCCCACACCCCTTACTGCCCCCACACCCCCTTTTTTTAATCACACCCACAGTCTCTCTCATGACTTTCTTGATTGGCTCTCTCAGAATACTCTGAAGTCAGTTCAGTATCTAGTGAGTTTTCTTTGACAGGAACTTGTTGTTTTGGGTCTGATGGCTTTCATGGCTTTTGCTATAACAATGACAGCATCTTCAATGGTGTAATCTTTCCAGACTTACATGATGTTTTCTTCCTTGGGATTTTTTTTTCCCACAGTGTTGACAGTCCTCTCCACAGAATGCTGTGTTTAATGAACCTTAAAGGTCCTTATCCCCCTTGATATAGAAGCTGCATCAGTGATGTATTTGTGGGCAAGTAGACTTCATGTGAAGAGTTGACTCATTGGAAAAGACCCTGATGCTGGGAGGGATTGGGGGCAGGAGGAGAAGGGGATGACAGAGGATGAGATGGCTGGATGGCATCACCGACTCGATGGGCATGAGTTTGCGTAACTCTGGAAGTTGGTGATGGACAGGGAGGCCTGGCATGCTGCCATTCATGGGGTCGCAAAGAGCCGGACACGACTGAGCGCCTGAACTGACCAACTGAGACCACTCTGGATGTCTTTGGTGTTGACCTGATGGACTTTCAGTGTTGTGCTCATGGCCAAGGACATTGTCCAATATCAAAAGAACTTTAAAAGGAAGTCCCTTACTGGCAAGGAACTTCCTTACTTCAGGGACAAATCATCAATGGAAACAGTTCAGAGAAAGTGTTCTAATTGTCCAGGTCTTCTTTTGTGCAACTAAAATACTGGAAGCTGGTGTTTTTCTTTTCCCTTCAAGATTAATAGCAGCTCTATATACAGGGCAGTTCTGATCATAAACCCAATTGCATTTTCACAAAACAGTAAAATTAGCCTGTTCCTTCCTGCCTTAAATCTTGGTGTTTGATTCTCTTCCTTGCTAACAAATACCCTTTGTGGCTTTTATTTATTTATCTTTTCCAGAATAGGACATTTTTATCTGCATTATAAGCCTGTTGAGGCAGATGTTTTTTCACCTCAATGATTTTCTTAATGTTGTCTGGGAACTTGTTTACTAATACTTACTAAGAAGCTGCTTTTCCTATTATCTTGACATTTTTAAAAAAGCCAAACCATCTTCCAAAATCATCAAATCATCCTTTGCTGTCATTAAATTATGCATCTTCTGATTCCTCCCCTTCCTTTTGCTTTAAATGATCATATAAAGACAGCTTTTTCTCGAATCATAGTAGGGTCTATAGGCACCCTACACCCCTGTAAAAGCTGCACTCAATACAAGAGTAAAAGGTTTTTCACAAAAAGTGGAAGGTTTTTGTGCCTGCTGATGTATCTATAGTGACTGCTTCACAAATTTCCTTTTCTTTTTTCACAATAGTCCTTACGCTGAATTTTTTTTTCTTTTTTTAATGTTGGCAATTACGCCGAAAACCTCAATCTTTGGTATATTACAAAGAAATTAACTTTCTCTTGTAACATTATATCTTTTCTCTGCTCCTTAGAAGCACTTTCAGCACCACTAGTGGCACTTCCTATGGGTTCCATGGTGTTATTCAGGCTTTACTGTGTGTGTGCTAGGTCACTCAGTCATGTCTGACTTTGCAGCCCTGTGGACTATAGCCTGCCAGGCTCCTCTGTCTATGGAATTTTCCAGGCAAAGATATTGGAGTGGGTTGCCATTTCCTACTCAGGGTTTACTATATTGCACTAAACATGATTAAAAATATGCAAGAACCTCAAGAGATCACTTTATACTGCAATACACAATTTATCGGAGAAATGAACTGCCCTCATGGAGATGTATCACACGGTATTTTAAGTTGACACAACACTTGAGTTCAGCATAATAGCAACATGTGATAGCTTTAAAATTACCATAGTAAAACAGAATGTACTATATGTAATTTTATGCAGGTATGGTTTAATACAGCATCTTTACTTCATCCCTATTTCTCTTGACTGTGATTAGTGCCATGTATGGTATGTAAGGATGTGCATGTTTTGACAAACTTTAACTTTTTATGATAAATTTATGTATATTTTATGGTAGTAAATGATAAGATAGGCTAGTATCGGCATATATTTTCTTTGTTCATGACATGCCTTTAATTTTAAAAATATTTCTAAGCTATTAGTTTGTGAGTTTTCTTCAAATTGTTACAAGCCTCTAAAACTTTTTCCCAATGTTTACTGAAAAAACTGCATATATGTGGACCTACACAGTTCAAATGAATTGTTCAGGGTTCAACTACACTGTAAAATCATGATTCATTATAAACTGTTCTGGCAATGGACATATCGGTTTTTCCAGTTGTTTCAGTCCTGTAAATAATGTTGCCATAGTATTATTATAGGTGTTTACTTCAGCACATATGCATGTGTATCTGTTAAGAATATATGAAAGGAGAGAATTTTTGCTTTATGAAGATGGTGCAGTCATCTTTATTAAATATACTAACATGCTGATTTTTCTTGGCTGCCTACTGCAATAATAATTTATTATTATAAATAATATGAATAGAATTTATAAATATAGCATATGATTATGATATGCTATGTATAAATATAAACTAAATTAAAATTATAATATTTTTAAATATATACATAATTTTACTATATGCAAGTAACTATCCATTGATAGATGAAGAGAGAAAATAGATGTTGTATGTATATGCCACATATATTTATGAATATTATTCAGCCATAAAAGGAATAACATCTTTCCATTTGGAACAACATGAATGGACTCAGAGGATTTTATGCTAAGTGAAATATCTCAAAGAAAGATGATTACTGTTTGATTGATTTCAGTGATATGTGAAATCTAAGAAAAAAAATTGAACAAATATAACAACAACAACAACAAAAATCCAGACACATAGATATAGAGAACAAACAAGCAGTCACCAGAGCTAAGGGGGGTAGAGGGATGGGTGAAATAGGTGAGAAAGAATAAGAAGTACAAGCTTCCAGTTGCAAAGCAAATGAGTCATGAGGCTAAAATGTACAGCATAAGGAATAAAGTATTTTATAATAATACTAGTAGTAGTAGGTAGTGATTTTTAATAAAGATATTCTGAATACCAAATATATTTATGTATATGGTAAGATCCTTCCTACTTGTCACTTGTTTCTCCTTATTTTTTATTTATAGAAGCACAGATGGTTTTCATTTTAACATGGTCATATTTGTAAGTTTTTTCTTCCCTGTTTTTGTTTGTCTTGTTTAAATATCCTTCAGAAACCAAAATTTTTAAAAAATTATACTTGAGTGTTATATTCTCATATTGATATTGATATGGTTGATATTCATCAGCCCTGAAATTATCTGTAGCTAATTTTAAATGGTCTAGAGAATTTTTTTTTTTTTTTACAGTAAACTAAGCATATTTTTTTCAAATATCTGAAACTACACACCCTGTCCTGATTGGTCAAAACCATGTCTGCTATATAGCAAATATTCATTCAACTTTGAGCCAAATTCTAGGCTTTCTACACTGATCATTTGGCCTCTTTATTTATCCCAGTGTAATACAACATTTTCCTAATAATATGAATTCATTAATGTTTTGACATTGACTAGGGTAATAATTGTGGGCTTCCCAAGTGGCTCAGTGGTAAAGAATCCACCTACAGTTCAGGAGCTGCAGAAGACACTGGTTTGATACCTGGATCAGGAAGATCCCCTGGAGGAGGGCATGGCAACCCACTCCAGTATTCTTCCCTGGAAAATCCCCATGGGCAGAGGAGCCTGATCAGCTACAGTCCATAGGGTTGTATAGAGTCCAACACGACTAAAGCAACTTAGCATGCACGCAAGGAAATAATTATGAGCAAGTCTATGGACCAAATGGTCCAGGTTCAAATACTCAGTCTCCACAACTATACAAATATATATGGTACATATATAATGTATATATTATACACACACACACACGTATATATCATTTAAATTTCCAAACTGGATTAATCATGAGCTGTAATCAAGATTTCCAGGAGAAATATCAACAAGCTCAGATATGCACTGATGATACAATTTGAATGGCAGAAAGTGAACAGGAAACCAAAGAGCTTCTTGAGGAGGGTTAAATAGCTAGCTTAAAACTCAGCATTAAAAAAAGCCAAGATTGTAGCATCTGGTCCCATCACTTCATGGGAAATAGAAGGGGAAAAAGTGGGAGCAGTGACAGATTATTTTCTTGGGCTCCAAAGTCACTGCAGATGGTGACTGCAACCATGAAATTAAAAGACACTTGCTCTTTGGAAAGAAAGCTATAACAAACCTAGACAGCATATTAAAAATCAGAGACATCACTTTGCCAGCAAAGGTCTGTATAGTCAAAGCTATGTTTTTTCCTGGAATCATGTACAGATGTAAGAGTGGGACCATAAAGAAGATTGAGCACCCTAAAAATGATGCTTTTGAATTGTGATCCTGGAGAAGATTCTTGAGAGTCCCTTGCACTGCAAGGAGATCAAACCAATCAATCCTGAAGGAAATCGACCCTGAACTGATGCTTCAAGCCAACACTGGAAAACTAATGCTGAAACTAAAGTTCCAAAACTTTGACCTCCTGATGCAAAGAGCTGACTCGATGTAAAAGACCATTCCAAATAGCAAAAGGAATATGTCAAGGCTGTATATTGTCACCCTGCTTATTTAACTTATATGCATCATGAAAAATGCTGGACTGGATGAAGCACAAGCTAGAATCAAGATTTCCGGGAGAAATATCAATAACCTCAGATATGCCAATGACAGCACGCTTATGGCAGGAAGCGAAGACGACCTAAAGAGCCTCTTGATGAAAGTGAAAGAGGAGAGTGAAAAAGTTGGCTTAAAACTCAACATTCAGAAAACTAAGATCATGGAATCCAGTCCCATCACCTCATGGAAAATAGATGGGGTAACTGTGGAAACAGTGAGAGACTATTTTCTTGGGCTCCAAAATCACTGCTAATGGTGACTGCAGCCATGAAATAAAAGACACTTGCTCCTTGGAAGAAAAGTTATGACCAATATAGACAGCACATTAAAAAGCAGAGACATTGCTTTTCCAACAAAGGTCCATCTAGTCAAAGCTTTGGTTTTTCCAGTAGTAATGTATGGATGTGAGAGTTGGACTATAAAGAAAGCTGAGTGCCTAAGAATTGATGCTTTTGAACTGTGGTATTGGAGAAGACTCTTGAGAGTTCCTTGCACTGCAAGGAGATCCAAAAATTCCATCCTAAAGGAGATCAGTCCTGAATATTCATTGGAAGGACTGATGCTAAAGCTGAAACTCCAATACTGTGGCCACCTGATGTGAAGAACTGCTCATTTGAAAAGAACCTGATGCTGGGAAATATTGAGGACAGGAGGAGAAGGGGATGACAGAGGATGAGATGATTGGATGGCATCACCGACTCAACTGAGATAAGTTTGAGTAAACTCTGGGAGTTGGTAATGGACAGGGAGGCTGGGCTTACTGCAGTCTGTGGGGTAGCCAAGAGTCAGACATGACTGAGCAACTGAACTGATCTGAACTGGCTGGCCTAGTGGTTTTTCCACTTTCTTTAGTTTGAGTCTGAATTTCGCTATAAGAAAGTGATAAACTGAGCCACAGTCAGCTCCAGGCCTTAGTTTTGCTGGCTGTATAGAGCTTCTCCTTCTTTGGCCACAAAGAATGTAATCAATTTGATTTCGGTATTGACTATTTGGTGATGTCCATGTGTAAAGTTGTCTATTGTGTTGTTGAAAAAAGGGTATTTTCTATGACTAGTGCATTATCGTGGCAGAATTCAGTTATCTTTGACCTCCTTCATTTTGTTCTCCAAGACCAAACTTGCCTGTTACTCCAGGTATCTCTTGACTTCCTACTTTGCTTTCCAATCCCCAATGATGAATAGAGCATCTTTTTTTGATCTTACTCCTAGGAGGTTTTCTAGGTCTTCACAGAACTGATCAACTTTAGCTTCTTTGGCATTGGTGGTAGGGTGGTAGACTTGAATTACTCTGATGTTGAATGGCTTGCCTTGGATATTATTATTGTTTTATATTTACTATGTTTAAATTGCATACATATTTATCAATCCTGTCACTTACTATTTTTTCTTTTTTTAATTTTTTTGAAGTATAATTGATTTACAATATTTTAAATGTATAGCACAGTGATTTAGTTATACATATATATATTTATATGTATATGTATATATATGTGTATATATATATATATATTCTTTTTCAGATTATTTTCCAGTCACTATTTCTTATGTTTCATCCCTTCTTTTCTATGTATTATTTATACTATATTTCCTATGCACATTCTTTAGACATTTATTAAGTATTCATAAGTAGCAAACTTTAATCAATTAACATTTATTTAAATTATCTTTATCTCACTTTTTTATTCAATAAAAATTAATTGGCTATAAAGTTGTACATAGACAGTCAATATAGTGTCTCTCTGTTATTAAGTGCTTTTCCCCACAGTTCTTATTTTTCTGCTCTTGTTAGAGTCTATCCTTGTGATTGATAGTCTGGTGTCAGTCTCATCATCATAATTTCTGCTAAAATTGCCTTTTCTTTGTGGCTGATTTAAAATCTTTTTTCTGAAAGAGGAACTTTTTAAAGATGGTGATACAGGAGGTTCCTGAACTTCCTTTCTCCCACAAACATTAAACATACAGCTATACATGGAGCACTTTTCAATGAAAGAAATCCAGAAACTAACTGAGTGACTCCTACAAACTGGATGAACAAGAAAATACCCATATTCAAATAGGTGAGAAAGTCTGGATTTTCCAGATAAGTAAAAGCTGAAAGAGTTCATCACCACTAGACTGGCCTTATAAGAAATATTAAAGGGACTTCTTCAAGAAGTAGCAAAGGAACACTAGTTAGTAAAAGGAAAACATATGAAAGAATAAATCTCACTGGTGAAAGGAAGTGAAGTGAAGTGAAAGTCACTCAGTGTTGCCTGACTGTTTGTGACCCCATGGACAATACAGTCCATGGAATTCTCCAGGCCAGAGTACTGGAGTGTGCAGCCTATCCCTTCTCCAGGGGATCTTCCTGACCCAGGATTTGAAAAAGGTCTCCTGCATTGCAGGCAGATTCTTTACCAACTGAGCTGTCAAGGGAGCCCAGTGAAAGAAAATATACAGTTAAATTCAGAGTACATAAATCACTAATAAATCTATGAAGATTAAAAGACAAAAGTAATAGTAATAGCTATACAATAATCTGTTAATGTGTACACAAAGTAAAAAGATTAAACTGAGACATTGAAAACATAAAATATGGGTGAGCAGTGATAAATATACAGAACTTCAGTTTGTTTTTGAACTTAAGTAGTTACCAGCTTAAAATAGACTATTATATTTTAAATATAGTTTTATGTAAGTTTCATGGTAAACACAAAGCAAAAATCTGTAGTAGATACACAAAAGAGAAAGGGAAAGAAACCCAAGAATGCCATGGATTGTGATGTGTGGTGAAATCATCAAACCACAGAAGAAAAAAATCAAGAGAAAAGAAAGTAGCAAAGCAATTACAAAAAAGTCAGAAAGCAGTTAACAAAATGGCAATATTAAGTCCATACCTACCAAAATGAATGAAATTCTCCAGTCAAAAGATACAGAACTTCTTTCAAGAAACAAGAAAAAATTTCAAATAAGCACTAACTTTAAACTACAAAGACTTAGTTAAAAAAAAAAAAAGAAGAAGAAGAATAAATGAAGCCCCAAATTAGTAGGAGGAAGGCAATTACAAAGATCACAGTGGAAATAAGTTAAAAAGAAACTAAAAAGACAATGGAAAAGAACAATGAAATTAAGAGCTGTTTCTTTGAAAAGATAATCAAAATTGACAAAACTTTGGTTAGATTCAAGACCAAAAGAGAGCAGACAAAATCAGAAATAAAACAGATACCACAGAAATTCAAAGGGTCTGAAGATACTGATTATACATCAAAAATTGGTCAAGCTCAAAGAAATGGAATACTCTGCATTCATCTAACAAGGCTAGCATTCCCCGAACACCAGAGCCAAAGAAAGATGATACAAGAAAAGAAGGCTAAAGACCAATGTCCCTGATGAATATAGATGTAAAAATCATCAACAAAATATTAGTAAGCCAAATTTAACGGCACACTAAAAGGATCTTACCCTATAGTCAAGTGTGATTTAATGCTAGAAATACTTGTAAATCATATATCTGATGAGTTAATGTCCAAAATATATAAAGAATTAATACAACTTGATAGGAAAAAATAAAGCAGTTTGATTTCAAAATGGGCAAAGGAACTAAATAGACATTTTTCCAAAAAAGACATTCCTAAAACAATACCTGGCTAACAGTTACATGAAAGGATGTTCAGTATCACTAATAATCAGGGAAACATAAAACCACAATGAGCTATCACATCATGCATGTTAGAATGACTGTCAAAAGCTCAAGATAATGTGTCAGCAAGGATGTTAAGAGAAAGGAGTGCTTATGCACTGTAGATGAGAATGTAAATTGGTGCAGCCACTATGGAAAGCTGTCCCTTGGACAACAAGGATATCAAATCCATCAATCCTAAAGGAAGTCAACCCCAAATACTCACTGGAAGGCCTGATGCTGAAGCTCTAATGTTTGGCCACCTGATACGAAGAGCCAACTCATTGGAAGAGATCCTGATGCTGGGAAAGATTCAGGGCAGGAGGAGAAGGGGACGGCAGAGGATGAGATGGTTGGATGGCATCACTGACTCGATGGACATGAGTTTGAGTAGACTCTGGGAGTTGGTGGTGGACAGGGAGGCCTGGCATGCTGCAGTCCATGGGACTGCAAATAGATACAACTTAATAACTGAACAACAACAATTACAGAAAGCATTATGGAGGTTCCTTAAACATTGTAAATTAGAACTATCTTGTAATCTATCAATTCAATTTCTGAAAAGAGGGTCTTGAAGATACATCTGCATTTCCATGGTTATTGCAGCATTACTCACAGTAACCAAGATAAGTGAACAGCCTATATGTTTGTTAGGGGATGGCTAGACAAAAAAGAAAAAAAGGGTGTATACATGTGTCCAACAGAACATAATTCAGCCATGAGAAAGAAGGAAGTACTGCCATTAGTGACACCGTGGTTGGACATTGAGGGCATTATAAGTGAAGTAAGTTAGACAAATGCTGTGTTATATCACTTATATGTGGAAAATAAAAGCCAAATTCATATATACAGAGGCTAGCATGTTTACCAAGGATTTGGGGAACGGATGTGGGAAATGGGAAGATGCTGCTCAAAGAACATGACTCCCGATTAAAAGGAACAAGTTCTAGGGACGTAATGTATGGCACGTTCATTATAGTTAGTAACACTGTAGTGTATAGTTGTAATTTGAAAATATAGTACAACAGGTCTTATAGTAATCTGGGGCTTTAAGGGGGACTGACCTTCCATGCACTCAAAAATCCTTGTAAAACTTAAGTTGACCCTTCATATACATGATTCCTCTGTATCTGTATTTCCACATCAACAGACTCAACCAACGGTGGCTCATATAGTACTGTGGTGCTTACTATAGGAAAAAACTTTGAATATGTGGATCCATGTAGTTCAAATCCATGTTTTTCAAGGGTCAGCTGCAAAATCTTTTTGCCTTTGGCATCTTAAATTTTTATTTCCACTTATATAAATATCCATTGTGTGTTTTTGTTCTTTTAAATCTTTCATTAATTAATTAATTAATGACACATCTTTCATTAATTCTGGTAAATTATCACCTATTATCTCTCTGAATACTATCTCTCCTCCATCTTTTTATCTGTTTCTCTAGAACTACTATTAGTATTCTCAAATATTTGCTGTCTCTTCTCCATGTTTTAAATTTTTTATTTTCCATTTATCTTCCATCTGTGCCAATTTAGGTAACTTCATTTGTTTTATTTTTGAGCTTACTAAATTTTTCTTAGCTGTATCTAAACTGTTTATCTAATTCATTGACTATGTAATTGCAGAAATTATATTTGTAATTTCAAGAAATTATATTTGATAATTGAATAATATTCTTCATAGTTTGGGGGGATTTCTTCTGTTTTCTTCCTTTTCATATTTTTGTCTTTCACCAAATTTTAGCTATATGTGTTATACTCTATATTCCAAAATCCCATTCTGAAAATTTTAGGCATCTAAGTCTTCTCGGTCTTTCACTGTACCACATTTATTTTTGTGTTGACTCATTTTATATTGTGTTATACATAGAAATTTTGTGCAGTCCTAATTGAGGGTCATGGTACAAATAAGTTGTCTTTACTTCTGATTGGTATTCCAAGGATCTTCAAATCTATAAATTCATGAGAGTGTAGATGTTTACTTATAATTTCATGGGAGAGATTTTCCAATTGGAGCTCAGGTTAAACTCATGATTTTTCTCTTTATAGTCTTCTATTCATAGTAGATAACTCTCTGCTGGTATTATTGGGGCAGTTTAGTTCTGACTTCCCACTTTCATGGCCCCCCAAGGCTTCAATATCTGTACTGATGCAGCCATTAATATCCAAATTCTTGAATATTAGGGTTTAGGAGGATTCTGAAGTTAACTACACATTTAGTTCTAATTAACTGCTTTAGTCTTGGCTTTCTTTTCATTTTGGTACCTAGAGATTTTCTTTACTTTCTTGTGAGCCAATTCATATAATTGAGAGACTATTTATAATTTTTAAACTAGCATTCCTAAATGTCTCTTATGAGGACGTTATTTGGATTGTTTATTCTGTCATTTCATTTAATAGTCTCTCTCAATTAATGTGTGTGTATATGTGTGTGTGTCAGTAACTGAACATTTTTACTGATGAACAGGACCAGTATTGACTTCACTTCTGGGAAAAAAAAAAAATCACCATAGCTCATACATGCTAATATGCATTATATGCTGACAGCACCAACAGGAGATATATGTGCTACATATAAGGTACACTTTTTCCCCCACTTTATGCTTTGCAAAGGGCATACAAATATAATGCTTCCTTCCTTTAGAAATGATTATGCAGTAGGAAATTTACAATTTGTAGTGGCTTAAATAGGTGAAAAAGTCAAATGGGCTTCAAATGTCATTTTGAATTTTACTTAAGTTATTTTAAAGATTGTGTCTTAATTTTGGAAAAAGTTCCTCGTGGATTCTTAAAAAAAGTCTCTGGGAGGTAAGCATTGACTATGTACAAAACACCAATTTTAAAACTAAGAGAAAAAGAAGATTATCCCTATTTCAGCTCTAGAAAAAGAAATATCAATAAAAGACTTTTATGAATTGTACAAAAATGAGTATTTGAATTCTTCTACAATGCCTAAAATTATCTTTTAATGGAAAGCATAACCTAAGTGAGAGAAAAAATAATATGGCAAAGATTAATATCTTACAATGACTAGACAACATTTTGAGTGCTCCTTTATTTCTTTTCCATTTTCTTTTCTTTTATTTCCATTTGCTCCTAAACCGCTAATCACCTAATTTCCAAAAGCCACAGTCAATACTGAAGTCATTTACTAGCCTGATAGTCTGAGTATCATATGCCACATTACATAACTATATATGCCAGTATAATCAAAATCTTAATGAAACCCAATTAAGCTGTCTGTGCTGTGGCTCTTCAGGTATCTTGTCTCTTTATTATAGAAGTCAATCTCATTTGTTAAGCCTTTTATAAATTTGAACTAAGCCAAGAAATATTTAGCTAAATGTTTTATTGAGATCCTGGGAAAATAAACCAATTCTTTTCTCTATGTTCTTAGTTTTTTTCCTATTCCCCTGCTACCTATTTCTTTGTTCAGTTCTATGTTGTTGTTGTGTAAAATTCAAGCTGGGTTGATATTTATTACTGTTTGAAATATTATATGAATATGAATGATCAAATATCTGTATCATTTAAAAATTAAGTTATTAATGGATGTTTATATGATCATCACCTTAGTAAAAAAAAGGATATTTTTGGCACCCTTGACATTTCTTACTGTTCCTCTCCAAAAATATTTCTTCCTGAAGAAATGATCACTCTCCTGATCTCTGTTATAGCAATCCCTTGCTTATTTATTTTTTATTTTACTGTGTATTTACACATTTATAACATTGTTTTAGTTTGCTGGGTCTTGAGCTCTACATAGATTAACTGATACTATATATAATTATGTGCCTTGTCTTCTAAGCTAAATATTGTGAATTTGTTTTATACTGTTGCATACAGCCTATATTAGGTGAAGTTCCCCAGAAAGGAAAAATAAATGTGTATTCATAGAGAGAGAGAGAGATTTATTAGAAGAATGGGCACACATAGTTATGGAGATTGAGAAATCCCATGATATATTGTCTGCAAATTTAAGAACCAGGAAAGCAGGTGGTATAATTCAGTCCAAGTCCAAAGAGCCAGGGCAACCAATGGTCTAAGTCCAAGTCTGGATCCAGATGCCTGAGAACTAGAAACATTGACTTCCATGAGCAAAACATAGACATCCCAGTTCAAGCAGAGAGAGAATTCACCCATCCTCTGCCTTTTTTCCTACTTAGGACCTCGAACGATTGGGTAATGCCCACCAGCATTGTCGATCTTGACCCAAGTGCTAATCTTGGTTGCTTCCGTGTCCTGCCTATTGTATATACTGCTGCAATAAACACTGGGGTGCATGTATCTTTTTGAATTACCTTTCTCTCTGGACCTATGCCCAGGACTAGGATTGCTGAATCATATGGTAGCTCTATTTTTAGTCTTTTAAGGAAATTCGATGCTGTTTTCCATAGTGACTGTACTGATTTACATTCCCACCCTCTCAAGCATTTATTGTTTGTAGATTTTTTTTTAATCATGGCCTACACAGGTGATACCTCATTGTAGTTTTGATTCACATTTTTCTAATAATTAGTGATGTTGAGCAGCACTTTTCATGTGCTTTTGGCCATCTATATGTCTTTTTTGGAGAAATGTCTACTTAGATCTTCCACACAATTTTTGATTGAGTTTTTTATTTCTTTGATATTGAGCTGCATGAACTGTTTGTATGTTTTGGAAATTAATCCCCTTCAGCTTGCTTAATTTGCAAACATCTCTCCCATTCTGAGGGTTCTTGTTTTGTTTTGTTTATGCTGTGCAAGAGCTTTTCAAGTTTAACTAGGTCCCATTTGCTTATTTTTGTTTTTATTTTCATTACTCTAGGAGGTGGATCAGAAGAGATCTTGCTGGGATTTATGCCCAGGAGTTTTCTACCTGTTTCCTCTAAGAGTTTTATAGCATCTGGTCTTACATTTAGATGTTTAATCCATTTTTCTGTATAGTGTAAGGGAGTGTTCTAATTTCCTTATTTTACATTTAGCTTTAGTTTTCCAGTATCACTTATTGAAGTTGCTCTCCTTTCTCCATTCTATATTTTTGCCTTGTATATATTAGGTGACCGTAGGTGCATGGGTTTATCTCTGAACTTTCTATCCTATTTCATTGATCTATTTTCTGTTTTTGTGCCAGTACCATACTGTTTTGATTACTGTATGTCCATCAACAGAAGGATGGATAAAGAAGATGTGGTACGTATATAAATGAAATATTACTCAACCATAAAAGGAACAAAATAGTGCCTTTTGCAGCAACATGGGTGGGCCTAGAGATTGTCATTCTGAGTGAAGTAAGTCAGGTACAGAAAGAAAAATGAAATATGATACCACTTATATGTGATATCTAAAAAAATGGTACAAATGAATTTATTTACAAAATATAAATGGAAAAAAAAACACATAAATTCGCAAATATAGACAACAAACTTATGGGTACCAAGGGGAAGAGATAAATTGGGATATTGGGGCTGACACATGGACACTACTATATATAAAATAGGCAATAAAGACTAAATAATAATGACTAATAAAACAGATAACTATTAAGGACTATAAGTATAGCAGAGAAAACTGCATACAATAGTCTGCAATGATTTACACGGGAAAGAATCTTAAGACGGATATACGTATGTGTGTCAGGGATTCATTTCACTGTGCACTTGAAACCGGCACAGCGTTGTGGACTAACTGCACACAGATAGGAATGTTTCAAATGCGAGCTCCTTCCAGAAATACTCTCGCAGACAAACTCGGAAATAATATTTTACTAACATCCTGGGCATACATTATCCTAGTCAAGCTGCCATATGAAATTAACCGTCACACAACCTATTCATTTTTGGACAGGTTCAAAACACGTTATTTCCAAAATATACCACTTTGGCATATTAATTATTTTGAGCTTGAAAGCACCAGAGAAACAGCAGATGCAGGAAGGACTCTCTGACAAATCCTCTTTCTACCTAAAAGCCACTCATAAAATAAGTGTGAGAAAGATGTCCTCTCTGTACGAGGAAGAGAACATTCTTATCATCGGAAACTGAGGGATGATGCCAAAACCAATCGGTACAAATAAATCTATTAAAATAGCCCTTATCTTCTAATAATTTCCTCTGTGTACTTCCTAGTCACTTTCTCATAATTCATTACCCCTAAACTCAAATATCTTTGTTTCGTCACTTCTCCACAAATTTACCACTTCTTTGTTAGAAAGTGTATATAAGCTGTTGGTCCTGTTTTTTTTCAGGTCTTCATTTTCCTTATGAAGACTCCTTTGTGCACATAAAAATATTAAGTAAACTTTGTTTGCTTTTTTTCTGTAAATCTGTCTTATGTAAGTTTAATTTTCAGGTTCAATCATAGAATCTAAGATAGTAAATTTTTTTCTCCCTAATATTTCCATGTTCTATAGTTTTATATTCCTTGAACAAAATGTATCTGTTCTATGAATGGTAAACATATAAAATTTCAGACTAATTGGAAAAAATCCTGCTGAAAACAATTTTGTACATCTTCTGGTACACAGGATCAAATGTTTTTCTAGCCTATGTCTGAACAGAATTGAATTGCTACACTATAGATTAAGTATAATTTAAAGTTTCCTAAATAATGTTCCCAAACATTGTACTAGTTTGCATCCGTAGTACCCACATTGTCATCTGTACTTAGCATTTTCAAATACATTTAAATGTTTGTTAATCTGGTGGGTTTTTAATGGAATATAACTGTGGTTTTGCATTTCTCTGATTGCTAAATGAGTTGAGACTTTTCACATATGTTTGAGGGATTTTGGTTTCCTCTTTTCTCTAATGACTAGATTAAATTTTTTCATTTAGAAAGCACATTTAGTAAAGCATATTCAATCAATTTAATCTTGTCTTTCAAACCTTATCAACCTATAGAGTTTGCTGACTCTGTGCCTTTTGTTAGACTCATATATGTCCCCATGTATAGTAGTTAAGACTTCTCTAGAATTCAGATCACTGAGTTAAGTTTTAGGAAATATGGTGGAGTTCAAAAGAAAGAAGATATAATACTTAGGTGAGTAAAACGTTGATCTCAGAGAGTTTGTTAATAAATTTGAACTGATTTTCTGAAAACTTATTAAAAATACTAATGATATATAGCATAAGAGACTTATCTAGTAAATTGAATCTAGTTTATGAAGTTTTCATGGAAAATGTATATTTTAACTTAGATTTGACTCTTTCAGTGTAAAAAATAAAATTAAAGTTTTGTTGAGCACTAGCCAAGTACTTGGGACTGTTTGGAGTACTTAGGAAAGATAAATTATGAAAAAAATGTCTTCAGATAATGGTCTAACTATCCAATATGCTTAAAGGATGAGATTATCACAGATAATTATAGATAAAGTAATGGCAAAAAAAATAGTAGAAAATATAAATTACTTTGAAATACCCCTGGGGGGCATTGGAATTCAGAAAATGGTCTATCTGTAGACAGAAAAAAAACAAAAACAAAACAATAAGATAAGAGTGATAGGTGTCTTTGTCTTTAAAGTTAGTCAGTTGTGGACTGTCAAAAGAATCCCAAAGTGGGTAAATGCTATGCATGGATAAAAGTAAGGCAAAGGAGAATTTGGTAGAGGAGCATTACTGAACATTCCTTCAAAGGGAACACTGAGTTTGACACTCATTGCCTGTACATAAGACTTAGTCCTTCTAGTATTTTAAATGATGTCAATTTTACCTGGAGAAACAGTGGTGTTGGATCTATGTTGGTCTCTAGGGTAGGTCTGATAGTATTATCTCTAATGTTTAAAACTAAATGTTTACTTTTCATGCTTATTGTCTTTATTTCCTATGTGCACACAATCCATTCTGGACAAAATATTCTGGCAATTATTCAGTTTGTTCAATGAATCCAGTTAATTAAAGTATCAAATTCTGTGGGGCTGGTAATATATGGCATTTCCTTATTAAAAAAAAATGACATTGTTACTATATAAGCAGAAGTTATGGTCTGATAACCAGAAACTCATGATCTGAGCAACAGTCAGGTATAAGTCCTGTTTTTGCTGACTGTTTAGAGCTTATCTATCTCTGGCTGAAATAATAAATCTGATTTCCATATTGACCATCTGTTGATGTCCGTGTGTAGAGTCGTCTCTTCTGTTGTTGGAAGAAGGTGTTTGCTATGACCAGTCCGTTCTCTTGGCAGAACTCTGTTAGCATTTGCCCTGCTTCATTTCGTACTCCAAGGTCAAAGTTGCCCATTACCGCAGATGTCTCTTGACTTCCTACTTTTGCATCACAGTCCCCTATCATGAAAAGTGTATCTTGATGATAGTTCTAGAAGGTCTTGTAGGTCTTCATAGAATCATTCAACTTCAGCTTCTATGGCATTCACGATTGGGGCATAAACTTGGATTACTGAATGGTTTGTTTTGGAAATGAACTGAGATCATCCTGTCGTTTTTGAGACTGCACCCAAGTAATCCATATCAGACTGTTTTGTTGACTATGAGGGCTACTCCATTTCTTCTAAGGGATTCTTACCCACAATAGTATATATAATGGTCATCTGGATTAAATTCTCTCATTCCCATCCATTTTAGTTCACTGATTCCTAAAATGTTGGCTCCTGTTTGAGCACTTACAATTTACATTAATTCATGGACCTAGCATTCCAGGTTCCTATGCAATATTGTTCTTTACAACATTGGATTTTACTATCACCACCAGACACATCCACAGCTGGGCATCATTTCCACTTTGGCTTAGCTGTATATTGTCACCCTGCTTATTTAAGTTCTATGCAGAATACATCATGCAAAATGCTAGGCTGGATGAAGTACAAGCTGGAATCAAGATTGCTGGGAGAAATATCAGTAATTTCAGATATGCAGATGACACCATGCTAACGGCAGAATGCAAAGAGAAACTAAACAGCTTTTTGATGAATGTGAAAGAGGAGAGTGAAAAACCTAGCTTAAAACTCAGAATTCAGTAAGCTAATATCATGGCATCTGGTCTCATTACTTCATGGCAAATAGATGCGGAAGAAATGGAAACAGTGAAAGACTATTTTCTTGGGCTCCAAAATTAATGTGGATGGTGACTGCAGCCTTGAAATTAAAAGGCACTTGCTCTTTGGAAGAAAAGCTATGACAAACCTAGACAGTGTATTAAAAAGCATAGACGTCATTTTGCTGACAAACATCCATACAGTCGTAGCTGTGGTTTTTCTAGTAATCATGAACAGATGTGAGAGTTGTACCATAAGGGCTGAGTGCCAAAGAATTGATGCTTTCCAATTGTGCTGCTGGAGAAGATCTGAGAGTCCCTTGACAGCAAAGAGATCAAACCATCAGTCCTAGAGAAAATCAACCCTGAATTTTCATTGGAAAGACTGATGCTAAAGCTGAAGCTGCAATACTTTGGCCACCTGATGTGAAGTGTCAACTCATTGAAAAAGAGCCTGATGCTAAGAAAGACTGATGGCAGAAGAAGGGGGCAACAGAGGATGAGATGGTTGGATGCCATCATCGACTCAATGGACATAAGTTTGAGAAAGCTCTGGGAGTTAGTGAAGGACAGGGAGGCCTGGTGTGCTGCCGTCCATGAGTTTGCAAGTAATGCATCAGGATTGAGTTAGTCAAAAGCAACAGCAACCAGAAACTCTCAATTCTCAGTGACTTGTAAGGACAGTTGATTGTGTTTTTAATTGTTTATTTTCTTTTCTTTTTTTCCTCATGAAAAAACATAACCTAGTTAACACAGAGACTCTATTCAACTTGAGAGTCACAATTGGACCTAGCCTAATGGGGCATACATAATTTGGAGTATTTTCTGAATAAGGAAAAATAAAGCTCAGGAGATTCATACAAGAAATGGAATATTTTGCCAGGCAGTGTTGCAAATCATTTACACACACAATTTATAGCCAGAACTCCTCAATGACTTCATGCAACAATAAGGATCAAGGAAGTATACTATATGCCTGAAAGGCTGAGCATTAGAAGCAGTCAGCAACACTAAGCTTCTAAAATTACAGCATCTTCTAAACACCTAAAATTACTACAGTAGCACAGATGGTAAAGCGTCTGCCTGCAATGTGAGAGACCTGGGTTCGATTCCTGGGTCAGGAAGATCCCCTGGAGAAGGAAATGGCAACCCACTCCAGCATTCTTGCCTGGGAAATTCCATGGACGGAGGAGCCTGGTGGGCTACAGTCCATGGGATCGCAAAGAGTCGGACATGTCTGAGCGACTTTGTTTCACTTCACATAAGAGAGACAACATCTTTCACAGTGGATAAAACTTTCATTGGTTATTCTCTTTTATTTATCAAAATTGTATAAGCAATTGAAATTTTCTGGTTAATTTTTTTATTGTGATCAAGTCAATTTTGCCACCTTATTTTTTTAATTGAAGGATCATTGCTTTACATGATTTTGTGATTTTCTGTCATACATCAACAAGAATCAGCTATAGGTACACCGGTATCCTGTCCCTCCCAAGCCTCCCTCCCATCTCCCTCCCCTCCCCACCCTTCCAGATTGTCACAGAGCCACTGAGTTCCCTGAGTCACAGCAAATTCCCATTGGCTGTCTATTTTATATATGGTATTGTAAGTTTCCATGTTACTCTCTATATACACCCTCTCCTCCCCCCTCCCTCCTTCTCCAAAAGTCTGTTCTCTATGTCTGTTTCCCCTTTGCTGCCCTAAAAAAGTCAGTATTATCTTTCTAGATTTCATCTATATGCATTAGTAAACAATATTTGTATTTCTTTTCTGACTTACTTCACTCTGTATGATAGACTCTAGGTTCATCCTCCTTAGAACAGACTCAAATGTCTTCCTTTTTATGTCTGAGGAGTATTCCATTGTGTATGTGTACTACAACTTCTTTATCCATTCATCTGTCTCATTAGGACATCTAGGTTGGCTTCCATGTTCTAGCTATTGTAAATAGTGCTACAATGAACATGTGTCTTTTTAAATTTTGGTTTCCTCAGGGTACATGTCTAGGAGTGGGATTGCTGGGCCATATGGTGGTTTTATTCCTAGTTTTTTTTTTTAAGGAATATCCATACCATCTTCTAGAATGGCTGTATCAATTTACATTCCAACCAACATTATCAGAGCAGTCTCCACACCCTCTCCAGCATTTATGGTTTGTAGGTTTTTGGATGATGACCATTCTGACTGATGTGAGATAGTATCTCACTGAAGTTTTGATTTGCATTTCTCTAATAACGAGTGATGTTGAGCATGTTTTCTTGCATTTGTTAGCCATCTGTATGTCTTTTTTGGAGAAATGTCTCAGTCTTTTTCTCACTTTTTGATTGGGTTGTTTGTTTTTCCAGTATTGAGTTGTATGAGCTGCTTGTATATTTTGGAAATTAATTCTTTTTCAGTTGTTTCCTCTGCTATTATTTTCTCCCATTCTGAAGGTTGTTTTTTCATCTTGCTTGTAGTTTCTTTTGTTGTTAAAAAGTTCTTACATTTAATTAGGTCCCATTTGTTTGTTTTTGTTTTTATTTTCATCACTCTAGGACGGGGGTCATACTGTTCATGGGGTTCTCAAGGCAAGAATACTGAAGTGGTTTGCCATTCCCATCTCCAGTGGACCACATTTGTCAGATCTTTCCACCATGACCCGTCCGTCTTGGGTGGCCCCACACAGCATGGCTTAGGTTCACTGAGTTAGACAAGGCTGTGGTCCTGTGATCAGATTGGCTAGTTTTCTGTGATTATGGTTTTAGTGTGTCTGCCCTCTGATGCCCTCTCGCAACACCTACCATCTTACTTGGGTTTCTCTTACCTTGGACGTGGGGTATCTCTTCACGGCTGCTCCCGCAAAGCACAGCCGCTGCTCCTTACCTTGGATGAGGGATATCTCTCACGGCCGCCCCTCCTGACCTTGAATGTGGAGTAGTTCCTCTTGGCCCTCTTGCGCCTATGCAGCCGCCGCTCCTTGGAGGTGGGGTTGCTCCTCTCGCCTGCTGCCCCTGACCTCTGGCGTATGGTAGCTCCTCTTGGCAGCCGCCCATGACCTCGGAGATGGGGTAACTCCTCTCGGCCACCACCCCTGACCTTGGGCAAGGGGTAGCTCCTCACAGCCATGCTTCTGTGCAGTCAGTCGCAGCCAGTATGAAAAGGCAAATTGATAGGATGCTGAAAGAGGAACTCCCCAGGTCGGTAGGTGCCCAATATGCTACTGGAGATCAGTGGAGAAATAACCCCAGAAAGAATGAAAGGATGGGGGCAAAGCAAAAAACAACACCCAGTTGTGGATGTGACTGGTGATAGAAGCAAGGTCCGATGCTAAAGAGCAATATTGCATAGGAACCTGGAATGTTAGGTCCATGAATCAAGGCAATTGGAAGTGGTCAAACAGGAGATGCCAAGAGTGAATGTCGACATTCTAGGAATCAGTGAACTAAAATGGACGGGAATGGGTGAATTTAACTCAGATGACCATTATATCTACTACTGTGGGCAGGAATCCCTTAGAAGAAATGGAGTAGCCATCATGGTCAACAAAAGAGTCTGAAATGCAGTACTTGGATGCAATCTCGAGAATGACAGAATGAACTCTGTTTGTTTCCAAGGCAAACCATTCAATGTCACGGTAATCCAAGTCTATGACCCAACCAGTAATGCTGAAGAAGCTGAAGATGAATGGTTCTATGAAGACCTACAAGACCTTTTAGAACTAACACCGAAAAAAGATGTCCTTTTCATTATGGGGACTGGAATGCAAAAGTAGGAAGTCAAGAAACACCTGGAATAACAGGCATATTTGGCCTTGGAGTATGGAATGAAGCAGGGCAAAGGCTAACAGTTTTGCCAAGAGAATGCACTGGTCATAGCAAACATCCTCTTCCAACAACACAAGAGAAGGCTTTATACATGGACATCACCAGATGGTCAACACTGAAATAAGATTGATTATATTCTTTGCAGCCAAAGATGGAGAAGCTCTATACAGTCAGCAAAAACAGGACTGGGAGCTGAATGTGGCTCAGATGATGAACTCCTTATTGCCAAATTCAGATGTAAACTGAAGAGAGTAGGGATAATCACTAGACCATTCAGGTATGACCTAAATCAAATCCCTCATGACTATACAGTGGGAGTGAGAAATAGATTTAAGGGACTAAATCTGATAGAGTGCCTGATGAATTACGGATGAAGGTTCGTGACATTGTACAGGAGACAAGGATCAAGACCATCCCCATGGAAAAGAAATGCAAAAAGGCAAAATGGTTGTCTGAGGAGGCCTTACAAATAGCTGTGAAAACAAGAGAAGAGAAAAGCAAAGGAGAAAAGGAAAGATATTCCCATCTGAATGCAGAGTTCCAAAGAATAGCAAGGAGAGATAAGAAAGCCTTCCTCAGTGATCAATGCAAAGAAATAGAGGAAAACAACAGAATGGGAAAGACTAGAGATCTCTTCAAGAAAATTAGAGATACAAAGGGAACATTCCATGTAAAGATGGGTTCGATAAAGGTCAGAAATGCTATGGACCTAACAGAAGCAGAAGATATTAAGAAGAGGTGGCAAGAATACACAGAAGAACTGTGCAAAAAAGATCTTCACGACCCAGATAATCATGATGGTGTGATTACTCACCTAGACGCAGACATCCTGGAATGTGAAGTCAGGTGGGCCTTAGAAAGCATCACTACAAACAAAGATAGTGGAGGTGATGGAATTCCAGTTGAGCTATTTCAAATCCTGAAAGATGATGCTGTGAAAGTGCTGCACTCAATATGCCAGCAAATTTGGAAAACTCAGCAGTGGCCACAGGACTGGAAAAGGTCAGTTTTCATTACAATCCCAAAGAAAGGCAATCCCAAAGGATGGTCAAACTACAGCACAATTGCACTCATCTCACAGGCTAGTAAAGTAATGCTCAAAATTCTCCAAGCCAGGCTTCAGCAATACATGAACCGTGAACTTCCAGATATTCAAGCTGGTTTTAGAAAAGGCAGAGGAGCCAGAGATCAAATTGCTAGTATCTACTGGATCATCGAAAAAGCAAGAGAGTTCCAGAAAAAACATCTATTTCTGCTTGACTATGCCAAAGTCTTTGATTGTGTGGATCACAATAAACTGTGGAAAATTCTGAAAGAGATGGGAATACCAGACCACTGGACATGCCTCTTGAGAAGTCAGTATGCAGGTCAGGAAGCAACAGTTACAACTGGACATGGAACAACAGACTGGTTCCAAATAGGAAATGGAGTACGTCAAGGCTGTATATGGGTACCCTGCTTATTTAACTTATATGCAGAGTACATCATGAGAAACGCAGGGCTGGAAGAAGCACAGGCTGGAATCAAGTTTGCCGGGAGAAATATCAATAACCTCAGGTATGCAGATGATACCACCCTTATGGCAGAAAGTGAAGAGGAACTAAAAAGCCTCTTGATGAAAGTGAAAGAGGGGAGTGAATAAGTTGGCTTAAAGCTCAACATTCAGAAAACTAAGATCATGGCATCTGGTCCCATCACTTCATGGGAAAGAAATGAGGAAACAGTGGAAACAGTGTCAGACTTTATTTTTGGGGCTCCAAAATCACTGCAGATGGTGACTGCAGCCATGAAATTAAAAAACGCTTACTCCATGGAAGCAAAGTTATGACCAACCTAGATTGCATATTAAAAAGCCGAGACATTACATTGCCAACAAAGGTCCATCTAGTCAAGGCTATGGTTTTTCCAGTGGTCACGTATGGATGTGAGAGTTGGACTGTGAAGAAAGCTGAGCACTGAAAATTGATGCTTTTGAACTGTGGTGTTGGAGAAGACTCTTGAGAGTCCCTTGGACTGCAAGGAGATCCAACCAGTCCATCCTGAAGGAGATCAGTCCTGGGTGTTCATTGGAAGGACTGATGCTGAAGCTGAAACTCCAAATCTTTGGCTACCTCATGTGAAGAGTTGACTCATTGGAAAAGACCCTGATGCTGGGAGGGATTGGGGGCAGGAGGAGAAGGGGACGACAGAGGATGAGATGGCTGGATGACATCACCAACTCGATGGGCATGAGTTTGAGTAAACTCCGGGAGTTGTTGATGGATAGGGAGGCCCGGAGTGCTGCGATTCATGGGGTCGCAGAGAGTCAGACACGACTGAGGGACTGAACTGAGGAGGGCAGTCATAGAAAATCTTTGATTTATGTCTGCTTATGCTTTCCTCCAGTACTCCTGCCTGGAAAATCCCATGGACGGAGGAGACTGGTAGGCTGCAGTCCATGGGGTCGCGAAGAGTACGACATGACTGAGAGACTTCACTTTCACTTTTCACTTTTATGCATTGGAGAAGGAAATGGCAACCCACTCCAGTGTTCTTGCCTGGAGAATCCCAGGGATTGCGTCACAGAGTTGGACACGACTGAAGTGACTTAGCAGTAGCAGCATGCTTTCCTTAAGAGTTTTGTAGTTTCTAGTCTTACATTTAGGTCTTTAATCCATTGTGAGTTTTCCTTTGTGTGTCATTAGGAAGCGTTCTAATTTGATTCTTTGTGTGTAGCTGTCCAGTTTTCCTAGGACCACTCATTGAAGAGGTTATATTTGCCTCATTGTATATTCTTGCCCCCTTTGTCAACAATAAGGTACCCATGGTGTGTGAGTTTATCTTAAGTTATCCATATTTTTTAATCATTTTATTAAAACAGGATTTTTAAGTTAGAGTTGGAAAATTAATTACCATCATCACTCACTGAAATCATGGTGCCTGTTTGAATGGCACAGAAATAGCACCACCATAAGATGTTACTGCTTCAGAGGTTAATATTTAAACTGACCAGTCATCAATTTAATGATCATTTATTGTTTTGCTATCTATATTTAGATGTGCTTTCCTTTTAAATACAGTTGACTGATTTTATTCCAATTAAATATAACATTCAGCACTTTGATATCTATACAAAATATTTAACTTTGGATTCATGAAAAATATAAATATTAGCAAGGGTGTTCAACCTCCTGGAAAGCAATGGAGTCACACATGTACTTGCTAGAACTCATCTGAACCATATGGAAATAAAGAAAATAATAATTTAGAGGTGATGACTCAGCATCTTTCTCAATGAGACTGTGCCTCTGAGAATAAATACTGTAAAATCTTAAGTAATCAATCTACATTTTAATGCCTTGGAAAGAAGAGTGGGGATTCTCCAAAGAATTTCCAGATCATTAAGAAAGAAATGAATAACATTGTTTGTGCAAGTGGTTGGGAGGTAGAAAATTAAATTGAAGGATTATATTTACTAGAAAAGAGACCATTGAGAAACATTGACTGTGAAGGATTTATAAGAATTGATATAACCCTCTACAGTGTTGTATACATAAGACAATACATTCCATATATTGTAGTAGCTTAACAGATGTAAAGCATAATTTTGACACAATGTCCTTCTTTACCATTTAATTACAACTTAACTTATGAGGTGTAAATCTACTGTACAAAATACTTCATACTATAAATACATGTGGAAGTCCTATGAATCATCACACTATTTTTCAGGTATACATGTGAGGCTGATTTGCCTGCTTTCACTATTACTTTGTATTGATAATTTTGTCATAAAAAACATTTATGATACATTTAAATTTTTGACATAGTTTTAGGTTTACAGAAAATTTGCAAAGTTTTCATATATTCCTCACTCGTCATGTTACATTTGTCAATGTAAAAATTAAATGGAATTATTCTAGAAGAATAAAAGTAATTTAAATATTAAAGAACCACAAAGGTAACTGTTTTAAAAATATGAATAGAGAGATGAATTATATATTACTAGAAATCAAGTGTGCTTGAACAAATAAATATATGGCAGCTAAGCATCACAGTTATTTGGTTCTCTTAGATAGCTTTTAATAATCTCTTCATCCCAGATAATCAGAACATTTTTAGCTGACTTGAAAGGCAAGACTGATGGGTTTGCCAGGATAAAGACACACAAGTCACTTAAGAAACCCTAGAAATTGATACAATTTTTTTTCATGAGATATGAACATTTTTCAATTCATTTGTTTCTATTCTGATTAATTAGGAGACTATTTTGAGAGGATAACAGATTTATTGCTAATTAGTTTGACTCATTGAAACTTGCTGCCTAGTACATATATAGTGACAGCCCTTACATGGGGTTATTTTCATTAGGAGAGTAAAGTTACTGTATTAAGTTCCTACTTAAATGGAAATTTTTAAGTAAAGTTTCCTTCATCTAAATATGTGTTCTTCTCAAATAAGAAAGACAATGTGAATTAAAAATGGTAACTGTTTTCTTGCTAGGCTTTAACATTTTACATGAATTGTTCAAAATATTTGCCCATTCTTCTCATTGAAATGAAAGAAGCTGTAGATTTGTATCTATCAATTATACTGTATTAAAATTAACTCTATTAAAATCAATTATGCTCTTTTCATTTGCCTATAGTGTATTTTTAAGTAAAAACAACATTGAAACTTTATTTTTTTCCAGGATCATGGTAGAAAAAAATATGTAAATATTTGCAGGCAAATCAGCAGAAAGATTTCCTTTATTGAAGAAAATTCCTGAAGCATTTCAAAAAAGCAATTTTTAAAACAAATGACCGCAGTCTTCATTCAGATTTGTGAGTGCTTGTCCCACCCCTATAATGGCCTGGTCACCCTGCTGTCAACACCACCCCATGCCAATCCATTTCCCAGTTTTATAAATTTTATTGTTTTTAACCAGTCATCTGATCACACCATGCTTATTAAATAAATAATTTTTTAATTTAAAAATTCACAGCATTCTAACTGCTGAAGAATGGTTTGAATCTCTGCGTGTTTTACAGTGCCAACCAATCTGGGATTCAGGTCTCTCTCGTTGAGAATTAGGGTCAGGTATGCCAGTGTGTTTGCTGCACCCTTATTGTCTCATGCCTACTGTTCTCCCGTTAGTATCTCAAATTGAACTACCTATCTGCTTACTCTCCATTTTTAGTGATTCTAGTAGGCACCTCCTCTGTGAAATCTCCCCCAATCCCCCAGGAACACCGTCTTGCCTCTTTACTTAGTGCTCAACTTATTCCTAATTAGTGTGCACCCTATTTGGATACTGCTTATTTAGCCATTCTTCTTTTATTTCAGAATGTGTAAGAAGTTTTCCATTTTGCATTCCTCAAGTGAACAGTATAGTCTCTGCCAAAGAGTAAACCACTCAATGAATATTGATAGAACAAAGAGGAGGAAATATATATAGTGATTTTAATGGTAGTAAAGAAAATAAATGCCATCAAGGAATACCCGAATAATTGGATCTTGTTTTTAAAGTAAGAAATATTTCTCCTCCATTGTTAAACATGACAGATACTGATATGACATTATCCCTTTAAAATTTACTTTTTTGCTTGCCAGATCATTGCAAGAGAAAAGGCCTTAGTTATGTGATTGTTCGTTTTCTCTTTTTTCTCATTTTGGAGGAATCAGTTAACAACCGGTGCTTTCACACCTAAGAATGGGTGTTTCAAGGGCATCTCACGTAATGTGCATGTGTGTGCTCAGTCTTCTCCAACTCTTTGTGACTCCGTGGACTGTAGCCCACTAGGCTACTCTGTCCGTGGGATTTTCCATTCCTCCTCTAGGGGATCTTCCTGACCCAGGCATGAACCCACATCTCCTGTGTCTCCTGAATTGGCAGGCAGATTATTTACCACTGAGCCACCTGGGAAGTCCATCTAACATAATATTATGCCTCTAAGTAATAGAAAATGCAAAGAGGCAGAAGGATTAACATTTATAACTTTAAAGTTATGAATTTCTGAACACTTCCTGAAATCTCTTCTTAGAGCCCCTGAATCTAGTTATGTGAAATCCTTTCCTTGAGCTGCTGCTTCTCATTTCTTCTCATTTCCACCCTGATATACATGTAGAATTCAGGATGCTATCCAAAAGCAAACTCTGAGTCTCCAGGATGATTGGATGTATATTGGAAGAAGTGAATACATTTGTTTTTTGAAGGAACTCTACTGCTGAAAAATTCTAATTCTTCCCACCCACTCCCCTTGAGAGAACAAGTAGTCTCAGCTTTGGTAGACAGGGTAACTTCACAAATGTAAGTATGCAGGAGAGAGAGAGATCCATCATAAAAAGAATGATGCTTTTGACTATGGGCAAGTGGAACTGATGAAGCAATTAGGAAAAAAATTTAGACCTGGTCAGAAGTGGGATGGGGGTTCAGGATGGGGGTTGGACACATTATACCTGTGGCCGATTCATGTTGATGTATGGCAGAAACCACAATATTGTAAAGTAATTATCCTCCAGTAAAATAATTAATTAAAAATATTAAAGTAATAATATCTATGGGAAAAAAAAGCATCACAGCACCTTGGGTCAAAAGAGAAAGCCTGCACAAAACTTAAAATGCTATTTGCATACCTAATAATCTATAAGGTGACAGCTGAAGTGAGCATATTCTTCAATACTATCTTCAGATATGTCTCAAGAGAATAATGGAGAAGGAAGTAAACCCCAGAAATCAGGGCCATGGAGTACAATAACCCATTAGCTTTAGGGCTACCTTCAGGGAATAAAAGAAGGTGACTTCATCTAAGCATATTCTCTATCCTCCAAATTTAGCATTGCCATGGAATAGCAACTCTTTTGTGTCTCCAGTTCTTCTATCTGAAGGGGACTCTTTGTATGATTAGTTGGTGGCTCACTGGTAAAAGAACCTGCCTGACATTCGAGACTCGGGTTCAGTCCCTGGGTTGAGAGGAAGCCCTGGAGAAGGATATGGCAACCCACTGCCTGAAAAAAATTCATGGACAGAAGAGCCTAGTGGACTACAGTCTATGGGATCGCAAAAAGATGGACACGACTTAGCTACTAAACAACAACAACAGCAAACCACTATTGTATTGTGTGTGTGTGTGTTAGAGGTGTGTGTGTGTGTGTGTGTGTGTGTGTGTGTGTGTGTGCAGATAACCTGGTTTTTTCACACTTAGATCTCTGAATCAGGAAGATTCACATCTGGAACAAACGCAAAGTCTACATCAAGATCCTGAACTCTGAACCTTATGTTGTGATTTGATAGGAAATTTTCATGTCTTCTGAGGAAGTATATTTTACCTATATCAGGGAGGGAAGTGAATATTTGTGGCCCAAAGCATTGCCTATGGTAGATTGTAATATTCTTTCCAATCTCTTTCTGCATTTTTTTTGAGAGGATGATATAACCTTGTCTATTGCCATGTGAAGTGCAGTCCTCCCTGTTAAATGATTATATTTCCCCACCCCACTGACTTCTGGGTTTTACAATGTCACTTGCAGTGTGACACACCCAGTAGGCTGTGTACAGAAGTAATGCATATACCACACGAGCAGTCTTTAAGAATGACAATGTGGTTCAGCATGTTTCCTTCTCCCCTTAGGCTTTGAGAACAGTGTACTATAAATGTAGGCTGTTGCCTCCTTGCTAGAATGAAAAAGACCTATAGAAGACCACTGAGATGGAGACATATATGAACTGCATTTTATACAACTTTGATGTAACATGAGCAAGAAATAAACCTTTGTTGTTTCAAGTCTCAGATTTGGGGGTTATCTATTTCCAAAGCATAGCCTACCAACAGCTAACTACTAAACATCTGAAGACCATCTCCCTATGACTTCACTCATACCACCTGGCACAGTCTGCCACAAAGTTCCTACTAAATAGATACTTGATATGCACATAAGTAAAAGACATGACGATGTCTAGTCATTCATCATAGAACATCTTTTTTGAGAGAAGTCCCAAAATAGATTTATTTATTTATTTATTTTTTGTCTCTATGTCTGAGTTCTCAAGTGACTTCAGGACTCAAAATCTTCTAGAGGACTGAGATTTCTTCTGATGAAAAATCAACATTGTCAAAATAAGGATGCCTTTGAATTGTTGGTATTGATTATTTCATTAATATGTCTGAATGGATGAGAATTCATATCAGTGCAAAATGTCTAATATCTCCTTAAAATCAGTAAGAAGGTTAAAAATTTCATAGTAAAAATGGGAAAGAAGTTGAAATGACTCAAATGAAATTTGTTTAAAAATTAAAATTAATAAGATATTTTCAAATATTAACTAGTTTAACATATATAACAAATTGTGATAACCCATTGCATTGGCAACAAAATAGGCAAACTCATATATTGCTGATAGAACTTTCAAGATGATAGCTTGGCAATGCCTAAAAACAATTAAAAAACACAAAGGTTTTATCTTTTTAGCTTTTTATTTTATATTTTAATATAGTTGATTTTTAAACTACCACTACAATGTTGTGGTAGTTTCAGGTGTAAAGCAAAGTTATTCTGTTATAAATACATATGTATCTATTCTTTTAAAATTCTTTTCCCTTTTAAGTTGTTATGTAATACTGAGCCGAGTTCCCTGTGCTATACCATAGGTCCTTGTTGGTTATCTGTTTTAAATATAGCAGTGGCCTCCCTGCTGGCTTAGAGGGTAAAGCATCTGCCTGCAATGCAGGAGATCAGGGTTCGATCCCTGGGTCGGGAAGATCCCCTGGAGAAGGCAATGTCAACCCACTCCAGTACTCTTGCCTGGAAAATCCCACGGATGGAGGAGCCTCGTAGGCTACAGTCCACGGGGTCGCAAAGAGTCAGACCCGACTGAGCAATGACACATGTGTGAACATGTCAATCCCAATCTCCTAAACTATCCTTTCACCCCACCTTTCCCCCTGGGTAGCTATAAGTTCATTCTCTAAGTCTGTGAGTCTATTTCTACTTTGTAAATGAGTTCATTTGCATCCTTTCTTTTGAGATTCTGTATGTAAGCAGTATTATACAATATTTGTCTTTTTGTGTCTGCCTTGCTTCACTCAGTATGACAGTCTCGCGGTGCATCCGTGTTGCTACAAATGAGAGTATTTCATTCTTTTTAATGGCTGAGTAATATTCCATTGTATAGACGTGCCACATCTTTGTCCGTTCCTCTGCCTTTGGTCATTCAGGTCGCTTTCACGTCTTTGCTATTGTGAGCAGCGCTGCAGTAAACACTTGGGTGTGTGTGTCCTTTCAGACCATGCCCAGGGGCGGGACAGCAGGATCATACAGTAGCTCTATTTTTAGTTTTTTATGGAACCTCCATACTGTTGTACTGTAACAGTTTACATTCCCACTAACAGTGTAGGAAGTTTCCTTTCTTTCCACACCTTCTCCAGTATTTATTGTTTGTGGATTTTTTATTAAAAAAAAACAAAACAAAACATGGCTTTTAGTTCAGCAATTCTAACAACTTATATATATATATATAACCATAATTACCTATCTGCAAGAACATTCAATACAATATTTTTTGCAATAGTAAAAGAATGGAAATAACTTAAATGTCTGTCAGTAGGGAAAATAATGATGTATTTATGCAGACATAAAAGATGAGTGATTTTTCTGGAAATAAAATATATTGTTATATGAAAAAGTAAAGAAGAGTGTGTATTATGCTGCCATACAGATCAAATTTAACAATTTATTTACCTCAATACATGTGATGTATAATTAGGGTGACCATATATTTTAGTTTGCCCAATATATTTCTGATTTTCACCTGTTGCCCTGGCATAATGAAAACTTGTTCACCCATTTACTCTTAAAAAGGCCTCATTTTGGTTGATAAATTATAGGTTACCAACTAAAGTTTAGATAGCATATGTCTACAACATTATTTAAGTATGCACAGGATACACAACTATGGCTGTCACCAGGATGCTTGTGGGTCTAAGATGCAAAAACACTGAATTTACTCACATGTCATTTTTTTTGTAAATGTATTATACCATGTTTGTGGACTGTTAATTCAGAAGAGTATAAAAATTGGAAGAGCTGTGTGTCTGCTCAGTCTTGTCCAGGTCTTTGTGGCCCCATGAGCCTGCCAAGCTCTGTCAGTGCGGTGGTTCCAGCATTAATACTGGAGCGGGTTGCCCCTTCCTCCTCCAGGGGCTCCTTCCCAGCCAGGGATCAAACCTGTGTCTCCTCTGTTTCCTGTATTGCAGGCGGATTCTTTATCACTGGGCCACCAGGAAGTCCCATAAAAATTTGAAATTGCTAAAATATCTTTCCATAAGATTTTTATAGAATGTGAAATTATTGTGAAATACAGGAAAAATGATTAACAACACAAGATCATACTGTGTAATGTTAAGAGAAAGAAGCAAATGGGATCAACATTAAAGAATATTTAAGGGTACAATGATCTAGAATTGCATTTTGCTGCTACAGTGCCAAATAGTGGCCCTAAAGCAAAGTATAATTTTCTCACTGACCTCTTGATGTTTTGCAAAAATAAAATATGTGAGGTAATTATAATGGCTTCCAGGAATTAAATAGACTCCTAATTCACAAATAAATCTTGCATATTTTCAGTTCTCTCCAGAATATAGTGTCTATTTGAACACCATGGAAATGTTCAGAAGATCTTTTTTTCCTCAAAATTCAATCTATTTTTTTCTTCAGGCCAGAAGGTTATCATAAAATCAAGTATTATAGGACAAGCTTCACTAATTATTTGTTAGAATATAAGCTTCTGGTATGACAGTCTCCTTCTGTTAGAATACACAGACTGGAAAGTGACTCAGACCTGAAACCAACCAGAAAAACAAGAGCCCTGAGTACTGGCCTCTGTGCCAGCACTGCCGGAAGGACCTTGATGAGTTAGCAAATGATAAAAGCTATGATTGGGTGAAAAGTGACCCACATTACATTGTTCTATTATTTTTAAAGCCTAAGAAGACCTATTTAATTGAACTATTCATTTAAAAAAATTTGAACTCTCTGAGTCAGAAGGAAACAGACTGTAATTTAAATATTCCTTGACCTCCTGCTTTCAAAGAGGTTAAAGCACAGTAATATTAAGGTAAAAATCTATTTCCAAATAATTATAGTCCTTGGGCTTGTGAGAGGGTAATATATTGAGAGGCATTAACTATAATAGATATGTGATAACCGCCATTTGACTGACACTCAGGTACTGCCGGAAGGACTTCTCCAAGGACGGAAGACTCTTTCTACCTCGGAAAGACTTGGATGCCCCCAAAGGAGGAAGGAGTAAGTGTTCTTGGGAAGATCTTTATTTGAATGTGCTTTAAGCAGAGAATTACAAGAGAAATTATTATACTATTAACATTAAATTCATATGATAAAAATAATAATATTTATAGTACTTTTATAATTCATTCCACATTTTGCACATGTAAAAAGTTCTTAATTTCTCCAAAGAACTTTGTGATATCATTTTACAAATAAAGAGATTAGGGCTTAGAAAGTTTAAAAACTTCCCAAAGATTCTATCTCTAGAAATAGTAAGGCTCAGATTTAAATATAGGCAATTAAACTGAACATAGTATGTTATAAAAGCTAAAGATACATTTGTACTGAAAGTATTTTTGTAAAATTCTGAGTGTCTAACTGATACATGAGAAAATTATGTGAGTTCCCATTTTACCTATTTTTAAATAAGTTCTCTCAATTATAAGTGATGTTTATATTGGTGATTAGATATTATTAATGGTATACAGGTAAAATCAATTCCAAATTACCATGTATTTTGCCTCTTAAGAGATGTGCAGTCATTAATAGTGAAGTACAGGAAGCCATCTGATAAACAGAAGCCTTTGTTTGTAATATGTTGTACATATACTTTCTCTTAATTTGTCCTTGGGATTCATAAATAAACATTAAATGTAGGAAAGGCAGAATTTTGCTTTACATTTAATAAAAACCATTTTAATTACTTAAGAAGAAATTTATCCTGACTGATATACTTAACATAGTACTTGCTGTACAGAATTTGGTTAATGAAGTATTCATAATTATTATTAATAATTAAATTAATCACTTTAATAATTAAATGAATTATTAAGTCTAAAATTGCATAGATATAAAAATAGCTATGAGGTGTTTAAAAGGAAAGCTATGCTTTGGGGCAATGCATAAGGTGTGGACAACTTGTCCTAATATATTTCATATGAAGTAAAAATAATTTTAAGAATTAATTTTTGTCTACATTCTATTTTACATTTGGTTTATGACTATTCTCACTTTTATATTTATTTTGTTTTATATTGATCATTTATTTGTATATGGAGATATCTTTGGACTAAAAGAAGGAAAAAGTTTTATGCAATCAAATGCATCATTATTTCTAATAAATATGTGATAAAAAAAAGTAGGCCTCAAGGCACAATGCTTACCTTTTCTAATTCAAAAAATGTATTATTTAGAATATATATCCTACTGAAAGCTATCTGGGGAGAAATAAGAAGCATGTATAAGAAGATAATTGAGACTTTTCAAAGGTTTATGGAAGTTATAAATGATTTGTGAACTATACATATTTGTGAAATAGTCTGGGGAGACATGGACAAAGGAGACAGGATTCTGGTCCTGAATGAGTCCAATTTGTTAGAAGGTGACAGTCAGTTAAAAGAAAAACAAAGCAGATTTAAGTGACAAGATATAATGACAATTATGAGAGAGGTAAATGCCTTCTGCAGTAGGATAAAGAAAGGCTGTGTGGACACAAGAAGACCTATGAAAGCAAAGCATCAAAAAGATTATGAGGTAGGATTTAATTGCTGGTACTTTCTTGTGTTTAATTTACATATGTATAACATACTACTTAAGAATTTTTACAAGCTGCATGATTATGAGAGAAAAAGAGAACAATAAGAATGTCTAATTGATGGTGTTTTTAATAAGCATTTAAGATGGTGCTTAATTTCCACCTATATTTGCTTGTATCCCAGTTAAGGCGATGTTGTAGAAATTCAATATATTATGCAACAGACTACTAAGCTATAAATAACATTATAAATAAAACCCATCTAATTATATCACAAGAGAGGCTAAGAATCAATTCGTGAACTACCAAAAGATCTAACTGAAGAGACATATGTTTTCCTTAAAATAATGAAATATAGAATGTGTGAAATTTACTTTGTAGTCAAGCCTGAGATTTGGGGTATGTCAAACTTGGACGAGGCTTTATGTTTTCTATGAAAGATATAGAGGATTACTTTTAGTAAAATTAGAAGCAGAAAAGGTTCAAGCTATTTCAGTCATGAGTATGCCATAGCTAAATTAAAATCCAGAGTTTTATATCTGGAATTCAAAAAGATTGTTTCAAGTTGGAGGACTTTCAGTTATTTGTTTATAAGTCACTCAGAGATTTCCTCTGATAAAAAAAACATAATGGACTATACAGATGTTAGTCTGAGAATTAGTAACTGTATTACTATTAACAGTGGAAATACCTAACGACCTGGATTCCGCTCACATGGAAAAATAAAAGACAATGAAAACTACATTCATCTTGCCTACACTTTATGTAAATATGAGTCCCATCACTCAGAGCTTCAAACTCTGTTACAAAGGGAAGCTAGGATCTGACACTTCCTTGTAAGCAGTGACACAGAGCAAGGTTAAATCTGGAAGGATTAACTTATATATTTCCAGTGTATTTCTCTTCATATCTGCCAGCATTTCATTCAAACCCTAAGCCCTTTGCATCCTCTCTTTCACCATATATAGAAATGACAACTGAATACTTAGAGAAAGCATTGTCCTAAGTGATAAATTGAAAGATTCTAATGCGCATTTGGAGAGCAAGTATTTTCTGCACCCAAAGATCATTTTAGATCTCTGTTAAATGGAATGGTCTGACCAGTCCATCAAAAGAAATCAGTCCTGAATATTCTTTGGAAGGACTGATGTTGAAGCTGAAACTCCAATACTTTGGTCACCTGATGTGAAGAACTGACTCATTGGAAAAGCCCCTGATGCTGGGAAAGATTAAAGGTGGGAGGAGAAGGGGACAACAGAGGATGAGATGGTTGGATGGCATCACGGACTCAATGGTCATGAGTCTGGGTAAACTCCAGGAGTTGGTGATGGACAAGGAGGCCTGGTGTGCTGCAGTCCGTGGGGTCACAAAGAGCTGGACACGACTGAGTGACTGAACTGAACTGAACTGAAATGAAATAGGAAAGTTGCGGATTGAAAGGACGGAGTAGAAAAGCAAGAGCCACTGACATGAAAAAGGACAAATTCCAAAAAGTTACTGTTTCTGGATTCTCATCTATTCACAACCTCTGGACCACTTGTCATCTAACAGTCTGAGGCATTAAGTTCATCTGAACATGAGTAGTTAGTCTTGGCCATTCTGTGTTGCAGTAGAACAGGAGTGAAACGTTTTCTCAATCCCATTCTATGGCAGAATTAAATAAAATTAGTTTTCCTATAATCTAGGTCAGTGTTGGATCCCTTGCCATTTAATATATAACATTCAAATGACTTGTTCGTTCCAAATATGTGTGGTCTTTCATTTAGCAAAGTGTTCATGTATATTTTTTTAAATAGTTTACTTTTCTGATAGCCTGACATAGTACAGTCCTCTAGATGTTCTCTTCTATCTAAAAAAGGGGGATAATCGCTTTAAAAATAAAACATTTCTTCTGTGAATAAAAATCAGCAAGAAATTCTTGTGTAATATTTTTATGACATTTGCTGTTGGTTTGTGACTTTCAGAATGGGAAATATCAGCCTGCAAAAAATCACATGAGACTACTACTTCAAAAGATGAGCTGCTCATTTTTCAGTACTGTCATTGATATTCAAAATGGCAGTGTATTTATGTATGTTCACTTCTCCAGAGTAATGAGGCTTATGCTATCCTTTAAGGAAGCTAAGTAGGAGCACTTGTAACTTATAATGTTACAAGTCTTATAATGTCTCTAAATATAATGTCTCTAGAGTCTTATAATGACTCCAAATTTCACTTTTAGAAGAATTTTACAGGCAGGCATATTTTACTTAACGTCTCAGAAAGGCAAGTGGATGGCTATACCTGTACCACTAAGGTCAATGAAACATTAATTTTATAGCAACACACAGAGAGGTGAGAAAAAAAGACCTTGGACAGGCTTTAGGTGGTAGGAAATGATGAATAAATTTTAACAGAAATTTAAATATCACACAGTGTTTAGTTTGTAGGTATTATCCCAAGACAACTTAAGTATAGGCAAATACCTCTTTGATTTTATATATAAGAAATATGGTGTTTTATATTGGTAAGATCCTCTGGGAATAATACAGTGCATGGCCTCAAATCAAAATAAGTAATCATAGTCTCTGATTGGGTAATCTCACCTATGGAAATTTGATTTAAGGAAATTATCCAAAAATATAATGCTATACACTCAGCAACATTTGTTAAAATTTCAATTTATAAAATAATAAAACTAATTAAGTGACAATCTTTTGTCTAAAGAGGTTTTAAAGGTTATATAAGCTGAAGGGAATGTTATATAGATATTAAAAATTACAAATATGAAGAAAGGAAATTTTTCATGAAATAAAGCATATAATAGACTTTTAAAATTGGTATTTATAACATATTACACAAGGTCAAAGAGATAGAAAGAAAAAATATAGCTATTTTACTAGAACCAGCAAAATTGTATTGAACGTGAGTTATATTAAATATATTTCACTGTGTTGAATACACATGATTGAGGCTGAAACAAGTTCATATCAATTTTACCCATAGTAGTGTTAGAATCACATCATTTTTCATCTCTTACATTTTTTCAAAATTATTTTAAAGTTTTTGTGTTATTGGAAATGTTATTTTTTAAATAAATAGGAATTCTAAGTTAAATGTAATATCTGACCATTACACAAATTAAATATTACAATATTTAACCATTACCTCTTCCCTCTATCTCTAAGAAAGAAAAATCACAATTCCATATTTCTGGCTCAGTTCTTTTTTTTCTTAATGAGGTTAGGCATACAGTAGGAAGCTGATAAAGATCTTGTTGACAAATGAAAATTGCTAGGAATTAAAATTAGCCTGCTTATACTAATCAATACTTGGAAGACACTGCGGCACACACTTTCATTAGAAAATCATTACTGCACATAAAAGATGTATGTGAAGCCACACTAGTGTAAAACTTTAAAAGGTATGTCTGTTGCATGGCTTAGTAGGTGAAGAGTGGTCAGGAAGGAGTCGTCAGTGCAGTGTTTGTGAAGTGTGCTAAATGGGCCATCGCAGCTCCCTGCGGTCTGACGCGGTTTTCTGCAGATACAGCTGCTGCTGTTTGTGGTGGGATGAAGGAAGGGAGAAAGAAAAAACTGTCTTTATCTATGTTTCCCAAACTGGAAAAGTGAAATTCGTACTCCATTGAAATTTTTAATTCAAGCTTGTTGTATTCTTAACAATGTCTCCATTCTTAAGATTTTCCCGTGAACTACAGAAGCACATTGCTGAGTTTGTCTCTGTTACCAGTCTCTGAACAGGGCTTAGTGATTTTGGTCCAAGTGTTTCACGTCATTTACTTTTTATGGATTATATTTAATAATTTAAAATATATCACATTTTAGTGCTATTACCCTAATTTAAGATATGAATCAATGACTAAAGAATGGTTCATTTAAAGTTGTGGGGATAAACAGAACATTGTGAAAAACATATTTCGAATGATACATGTAGGAACTGAATGCACACAGAATGTGCAGACCATGTGCTGGGAAAACTCTAATTTCACAGAAGTGACTATCGAAGATACTTTTAAAAAATAGGAAGCTTAAGGCTGAATATTTTAAAACTGAATGTCACAAGACAGTTTCATTGTGTCTTAAAAGATCGCATATAATACACTCAGAAAGAAACAGAATAGCTATTGGAAAATATTTTTAAAAACAATGTTGACAGTGTTATTAAATCAATGACATATAATGGGGGAAAAAAGCATTTACTTTTATATTAACCAATCATCTATTTATTTTAGATGATTGATACCAGTACACAGTATGTTTATATGTGTGTGCACACAAAGCATATCTACATATCATATATATATATATACACACACACACACACACACGTGCAAGTATCTGTGTGTATATCTATATTTGAAGAAGTGCTCCATTTATTAATGAAATTATGTGCATTATAAAGAAAAGCCTCCTCATTTTATAACCTATGAAGTAAATTTAAAGAGGATAAAAAATGACAAAGTTGTATGAGTAGAAAAGAAGTATATAAATGTATCGGCAGGACTTTTGAGTATTCTCAGTGATTTTGCCGCAGTAAAGTAAACCCCACCACCCCCATGTCTTCGGATAGTTATTACCCTATCTGTTAATTACCTGCCAATACATGCTACATTTCTCCAAAACTGGTGATATTTACTTTCCTCATTTCCTCACCTGATATCCATTTCTCCACCATTCCAATTTGACCTCAGGCGCAGTATTGCCTCTGTAGTAATTCTTGATAGGGACCATGGTGGGTATATTTATCAAGTGAAAAAACAAGCTGTATTGGAATCTGATTAAATTAGTGATGGGTCTAGAAAGCAGAATGACTAGGAACCCTTCAACTTATGCTTGACTGACTTAATGTTTCTACCCAAAATGCTTCCCAAGGTCAGAATCTTATACTTTCATTTGATGCCTTCCTAACTCTGCCAGACCTGCTTTTGATTAGGTATTTAAAGATAAAAGTGTATTAGGTTAACTGTCGGACACAAATGAAGAATGAAAGCAAGGATTCCATTTCTTGTAATGTCCTTCCTAGAAGGTCCAGACAGCTGCTAGTCATTATGTTTTAAGTATAAAGAGAGAGAGAGGGAGAGGTGGGGAGGAAGGAAGGAAAAGAGAAAGAAGGAGAGAAGAAGGAAGGAAGGGAGGGGAGCAGGTGGGAGGGAAGAATGCGGAAAAAGGAAAAAGGGAAGAAATAGGGCTAGTGTTGTCTGCCTTATTATAGCTATCTCTTGATTTGCATCTCATTGTTAATATAGGTGTTGGGTAAATCCTATTGAGTTTCACATATTTGTTATTAACTATCCTTCCTTTATTGGCTAATTTACCACTGCACTGAAACGAGGCTATATATCTCAGTGATAATAGTTCTAAACTGCATTAGGCACCTAATCTGCTTACTATCACTTCTTGGTGTAATAGTAATTTTAAAAAGTGACTTTAATTTTAGAAGTGTTCTGTGGATTCTAAAATTTTAAAATAAATGTCTACCACCAGCAAAATGGCTTTTGGATAAGTGGATAATTATAATCTTTCTACAAACTAAACTAATTAGCTGCCCCCACTTTCCTAAGGAGAAATCTTGGTACTTTGCACATTTCTTAGTAACTATTTATTTGACAGAAGGGCCATGACTAAGCAAGTGAGGCTACTTGGGATCGTTTAACACGGTGTAATAAAATAGAACCATGGAGTGATGGATTGAATTCCTTATATTAAAATTAGGATTCTGAGACTACAAAATGAACGGAATTCTAAAGAACATAGTGCTTAAAACTTCTGTTGAAGTTTATTTTACTTTATTTGGTGGAGAAAGCAATTTCAAAGTTTATTAAAAATACTATCACAATTCAGTTACTAATAGGTAAAGATGAAGCAACACTAACATTTTGAAGAACAAAGATGCTAATTCAACTGAATCACTGTGGCAGCCCTATTTCTCAGGATTTCAAAACCTTTACTATAGTACATACAGACTGGGTTGAGGAACTTTATGATGCTTTGTAAGAATACTTCCAGTACACATGTGACATGCTTTCAGCAAACACACATATTTCTTTCAAATAATTTCACTTAGAATTTCAAGATGAAATCATTCTCTTAAAATGTAATGATGTGAATGTATAGCTGCTTTATTTCAGGACAGTGATTATAGGCCCAGGAAGCTGAGAGAAAAATGGCCTACAGGCTATAAGACACATAAAATTATTTGACTCCATACTGAGAAAAAAATGTATGCAGGTCAAGAAGCAACAGTTAGAACTGGATATGGGACAGCAGACTGCTTCCAAATTGGGAAAGGAGTATGTCACGGCTGTATACTGTCACCCTTATTATTTAATTTATATGTAGAGTACATCATGAGAAATGCCAGGCTGGATGAAGCACAGGCTGAAATCAAGATTGCCAGGAGAAATATTGATAACCTCAGGTATGCAGATGACACCACACTTAAGGCAGAAAGTGAAGAAGAATTAAAGAGCCTCTTGTTGAAAGAAGAGAGTGAAAAAGTTGGCTTAAAAGTCAACATTCAGAAAACTAAGATCATGGCATCCCATCCCATCATTCATGGCAAATAGATGGGGAAACAATGGAAACAGGTACAGACTTTATTTTGGGGGCTCCAAAATCACTGCAGATGGTGACTGCAGCCATGAAATTAAAAGATGCTTGCTCCTCATAGAAAAGCTATGGCCAACCTAGACAGCATATTAAAAAGCAGAGGCGTTACTTTGCCAACAAAGGTGCATCTAGTGAAAGCTATGGTTTTTCCAGTGGTCATGTATGGAGATGAGAGCTGGAATAGCTGAGAATTGATGCTTTTGAACTGTGGTGCTGGAGAACACTCTTGAGAGCCCCTTGGACTGCAAGGAGATCCAACCAGTCCATCCTAAAGGAGATCAGTCCTGGGTGTTCATTGGAAGGACTGATGCTGAAGCTGGAACTCCAATGCTTTGGCCACCTGATGGGAAGAAATGACTCATTGAAAAAGACCCTGATGCTGGGAAAGTTGAAGGTGGGAGGAGAAGGGGACAACAGAGGATGAGATGGCTGGATGGCATCACCGACTCGATGGACATGGATTTGAGTAAACTCCGGGAGTTGGTGATGGACAGGGAGGCCTGGCGTGCTGCGATTCATGGGGTTGCAAAGAGTCAGACATGACTGAGCAACTGAACTGAACTGACCTGAATATATATGTATGTATACAAAAGCTTTTCTACTACCCTTGATAAAGGCTTGAAGAAAACATTAAAAAAAAAAGGAGAAGATGGAGAAATTGGAAAACATAAACTAAATGAAATGGGAGCGCTGAATATAAAATAGAAAAAGTGAAACATCCTAGATAAAAGTAAAAGATCATCATATAGTCCAGTTGTTTTTAAACATGACTGCTCATTAGAAACATATTTAGAGCTCTGGAGAAAAATGTCAATACCTGAGCATTTGCTTTTTATTTTTTTTCAAAAACCTTCAAGATAATCCTTCTGATATGCATCTGGATTTTAAAAAATGATTACACAAATTTCTATTAGATCCTAGGTGATAAAGAGTTCTATTATTTTTCTCTTGACCAATCATTATACATTGGTATTAAGTGAGTAATAGTTACATAATCACAAGAGTGAAGGGTGTTTATCAGTTTTCACAGTCAATAGCCAGAGGGGGGGAAGAAAAGATAAATATAATTGCAGGCCATAATGGGAACATGATTAACTTAAAAAATATAAAATAATCACAAACAATTTGGGTGGATCAGAGTCATGTAGTAAGTGGAAGTGCATACCTGCACATATTTTCATCCACCCAGCCAGTATATGTCTTTGGTTGCTGTATTTAATCCATTTACGTTTAAGTTAATTATCGATATGTATGATCCTATTACCATTTTTTTATTTGTTTTCAGTTTACTTTCTGTAGATCTTTTCCTTCTCTTGTGTTTCCTTCCTAGAGAAGTTCCTTTAGCATTTGTTGTAAAGCTAGTTTGATGGTGATTAATTCTCTTAACTTTTGCTTTTCTGCAAAGCTTTTGATTTCTCCAGCAAATCTGAAGGAGAGTCTTGCTGGGTATTCATGGTTGTAGGTTCTTCCCTTTCATCACTTTAATATGTTGTGGCATTCCTTTCCAGCTTGTAGTTTCTGTTGAGAAATCAGCTGATAGCCTGAGGAGAGTTCCCGTGTATGTTATTTGTTATTTTTCCCCTGTTGCTTTTAATACTTTGCCTGTGTCTTTAATTGTTTTGTCAGTTTGATTGCTATGTGTCTCGGTGTGTTCCTCCTTAGGTTTATCCTGCCTGGGACTATCTGTGTTTCCTGGACTTGGTTGACTGTTTCCTTTCCCATGTTCAGGAAGTTTTCAGCTATTATCTCTTCCAATATTTTCTCAGGCCCTTTTTCTCTCTCTTCTCCTTCTGGGACTCCTATAATGCGGATGTTGGTGTGTTTAATGTTGTCCTGGAGGTCTTTTAGATTGTCTTCATTTCTTTTCATTCTTCTTTCTAGATTCTGTTCTGTGGCAATTATTTCCACCATTCCGTTCTCCAGGTCATTTATCTGTTCTTCTGCCTCAGTTATTCCACTGTTGATTCCTTCTGGTGTATTATTCATCTCTGTTTGTCTATTCTTCAGTTCTTGTAGGTCTTTGGTTAACATTTCTTGCATCTTCTCAATCTTTGCCTCTGTTCTTTCCCCAAGATCCTGGATCATCTTCATGATCTTTACTCTGAATTCTTTTTCCTAAAGTTTGCCTATCTCCATTTCATCTAGTTGTTTTCCTGGGGTTTTATCTTGTTCCTTCATCTGGGACATAACTTGCTGCTTTTTCATCATGATTAGCTTTCTGTAATATGGTTTTCATTTTAGCCTCTGTGAGACTGCGTTTCCTATTGCTTTCTGTCCACTCTCTGATGGATGGGGCTGAGAGTTTTCTGTAAGCTTCTTGATGGGAGGGACTGGGTCCTGCTTGATGGGAGGGGAAAACTGGGTCCTGCTCTCATGGGCAGAGTTTTGCTCAGTAAAGCTTTAACCCAGGTATCTGCTGATGAGTATGGCTGCATTGTCTCCATGGCTGCTGTTTGGCCTGAGGCGACCCAGCCCTGGAGTCAGTGGGCTCTGTGGTAGGGTCAGTGGCAAACTCCAAGAGGGTTAACACCAAAGGGACCTTCCAGTGGGGGGGACCTTCCAGCGGGGGGACCTTCCAGCAGGGGGGACCTTCCAGTGGGGGGACCTTCCAGTGGGGGGGACCTTCCAGTGGGGGGACCTTCCAGTGGGGGGACCTTCCAGTGGGGGGGACCTTCCCAGTGGGGGGACCTTCCAGTGAGGGGGACCTTCCAGTGGGGGAACCTTCCAGTGGGGGGACCTTCCGTGCCCCCAGCCCCGTGGTGAGCCCCTGCTGACCCACACCTCCACAAGAGACTCTCCAACACTAGCAGCTAGCTGTGGTTCAGTCTCCCGTGGGGTTGTTGCTCCTTTCCTCCGGGCCTTGGTGTGCTCAGCATTTTGTCTGTGCCCTCCAAGATGGGAGTCTCTGTTTCCCCTAGTCCTCTGGAAGTCCTATAATCAAGGCCAGATTCCCTGGGGCTTCCCAGTCCCTTTGAGTTCCCCAGGCTGGAAAGCCTGATGTGGGTGGGGTTCAGAACCTTCACAACAGTGTGAGAACCTCTTTGGTATTATTGGTTTCCAGTCTGTGGGCCACCTACATGGTAGGTATGGCTTTTGATTTTATCATGATTGTGCCTCTCCCACCAACTTCCTGAGGCTTCTTCTTTGTCTCTGGACATAGGGTATCTATTTTTGGTGGCTTCCAGCATCATCCTGTTGATGACTGTTCAAGAGCTAGTGGCAATTTTGGTGCTCTTTCAGGAAGAGATGAGCATATGCCCTTCTAATCCACCATCTTGAACCAGAAAGTGAAATCGTATTATTTTGATTTTATCAAGAACTGATTTTTTTATACCATATTATGGAGCTAGGGTCTGTTCAATCTACTGTCTGTTTCATATTATTTGTTCAATTCAGTTCAGTTCAGTTCAGTCATTCAGTCGTGTCCGGCTCTGCAACCCCATGGACCGCAGCATGCCAGGCCTCCCTGTCCATCACCAACTCCCGGAATTTACTCAAACTCATGTCCATTGAGCCGGTGATGCCATCCAACCATCTCATCCTCTGTCGTCTCCTTCTCCTCCTGCCTTCAATCTTTCCCAGCATCAGGGTCTTTTCAAATGAGTCAGCTCTTTGCATCAGGTGGCCGAAGAATTTACTTCAGCTTCAGCATCAGTCCTTCCAGTGAACATTCAGGACTGATCTCCTTTAGGATGGACTGGTTGGATCGCTTGCAGTCCAAGGGACTCTCAAGAGTCTTCTCCAACACCACAGCTCAAAAGCATCAATTCTTTGGTGCTTTATATTCATAGTCCAAGTCTCATGTCCATACGTGACTACTGTCAAAGCCATAGCCTTGACTAGAGAGACCTTTGTTGGCAAAGTAATGTCTCTGCTTTTTGATATGCTGTCTAGGTTGCTCATAGCTTTTCTTCTAAGGAGCAAGCATCTTTTAATTTCATGGATGCAGTCATCATATGCAGTGATTTTGGAACCCCCAAAAATAGAGTCTGTAAGTGTTTCCACTGTTTCCCCATCTGTTTGCCATGAAGTGATGGGACTGGATGCCATGATCCTAGTTTTCTGAATATTGAGCTTTAAGCCAACTTTTTCACTCTCCTCTTTCACTTTCATCAAGAGTCTCTTTAGATCTTCTTCACTTTCTGCCCTAAGGGTGGTGTTATCTGCATATCTGAGGTTATTGATATTTCTCCCAGCAATCTTGATTCCAGCTTGTGCTTCTTCCAGCCCAGCGTTTCTCATGATGTACTCTGCATATAAGTTAAATCAGCAGAGTGACAATATGCAGCCTTGACGTACTCCTTTTCCTATTTGGACCAGTCCATTGCTCCATGTCCTTTTCTAACTGTTGCTTCTTGACCTGCATACAGATTTTTCAGGAGGCAGGTACGAAGTTCTGTTATTCCCATCTCTTCATATTGCTAGAAGCCTCCAAAGTGATTTTTGTATGCAAATCTCTAAATCTCTCATTTACTTGAATAATGCTTTTAAATATTTTAGTGATTGTATTTGACTATTGTACATAATAGTCTACTAAAGAATTTTGAGAGCAAAAGTTAAGGCTAATTTAAATTTTTACCCTAATTATGTTTTAAACATATGTATTGCTGAAAAATATTTCTATAATTAAAATTTATATAAAATACATATAGATTTTTTTCTGTAATAGTGTTCTGAAGAACTGTAGATGAAGAAATTTCCTAACATTCTTATAAAAAAATTGTTCATATCTATCATAAGTTCCTACTTAATTAAGAGGACCTGAGATACTTTAAAATAAAAACATACCACAAGTGATTATTTGAAAATGTTGAATGTACTTTTCTTCACTCTAGGTAATTGAATAAAATCTTTAAGATATTTAAGTTGGCAGTGCCTCAAGTAAAAGAGTGACTTTCAGTATACCAGTAAAATAGTTCTGGCTACTAGAGAAATATGTTTCCATTTATTAGAAAGACAAATTCTAACTTACCAATTTTTTTTTTTTTAATTTTTTTATTAGTTGGAGGCTAATTACTTCACAACATTTCAGTGGGTTTTGTCATACATTGATATGAATCAGCCATAGATTTACACGTATTCCTCATCCTGATCCCCCCTCCCATCTCCCTCTCCACCCGATTCCTCTAGGTCTTCCCAGTGCACCAGGCCCAAGCACTTGTCTCATGCATCCCACCTGGGCTGGTGATCTGTTTCACCATAGATAGTATACATGCTGTTCTTTTGAAACATCCCACCCTCACCTTCTCCCACAGAGTTCAAAAGTCTGTTCTGTATTTCTGTGTCTCTTTTTCTGTTTTGCATATAGGGTTATCGTTACCATCTTTCTAAATTCCATATATATGTGTTAGTATGCTGTAATGTTCTTTATCTTTCTGGCTTACTTCACTCTGTATAAGGGGCTCCAGTTTCATCCATCTCATTAGGACTGGTTCAAATGAATTCTTTTTGACGGCTGAGTAAAATTCCATGGTGTATATGTACCACAGCTTCCTTATCCATTCATCTGCTGATGGGCATCTAGGTTGCTTCTATGTCCTGGCTATTATAAACAGTGCTGCGATGAACATTGGGGTGCACGTGTCTCTTTCAGATCTGGTTTCCTCAGTGTGTATGCCCAGAAGTGGGATTGCTGGGTCATATGGCAGTTCTATTTCCAGTTTTTTAAGAAATCTCCACACTGTTTTCCATAGTGGCTGTACTAGTTTGCATGCCCACCAACAGTGTAAGAGGGTTCCCTTTTCTCCACAGCCTCTCCAGCATTTATTGCTTGTAGACTTTTGGATAGCAGCCATCCTGACTGGCGTGTAATGGTACCTCATTGTGGTTTTGATTTGCATTTCTCTAATAATGAGTGATGTTGAGCATCTTTTCATGTGTTTGTTAGCCATCTGTATGTCTTCTTTGGAGAAATGTCTGTTTAGTTCTCTGGCCCATTTTTTGATTGGGTCATTTATTTTTCTGGAATTGAGCTGCAGGAGTTGCTTGTATATTTTTGAGATTAATCCTTTGTCTGTTTCTTCATTTGCTATTATTTTCTCCCAATCTGACGGCTGTCTTTTCACCTTACTTATAGTTTCTTTTGTAGTGCAAAAGCTTTTAAGTTTCATTAGATCCCATTTGTTTAGTTTTGCTTTTATTTCCAATATTCTGGGAGGTGGGTCATAGAGGATCTTGCTGTGATTTATGTCGGAGAGTGTTTTGCCTATGTTCTCCTCTAGGAGTTTTATAGTTTCTGGTCTTACATTTAGATCTTTAATCCATTTTGAGTTTATTTTTGTGTATGGTGTTAGAAAGTGTTCTAGTTTCATTCTTTTGCAAGTGGTTGACCAGTTTTCCCAGCACCGCTTGTTAAAGAGGTTGTCTTTTTTCCATTGTATATCCTTGCCTCCTTTGTCAAAGATAAGGTGTCCATAGGTTCGTGGATTTATCTCTGGGCTTTCTATTCTGTTCCATTGGTCTATATTTCTGTCTTTGTGCCAGTACCACACTGTCTTGATGACTGTGGCTTTGTAGTAGAGTCTGAAGTCAGGCAGGTTGATTCCTCCAGTTCCATTCTTCTTTTTCAAGATTACTTTGGCTATTCGAGGTTTTTTGTATTTCCATACAAATTGTGAAATTCTTTGGTCTAGTTCTGTGAAAAATACCGTTGGTAGCTTGATAGGGATTGCATTGAATCTATAGATTGCTTTGGGTAGAATAGCCATTTTGACAATATTGATTCTTCCAATCCATGAACACGGTATGTTTCTCCATCTGTTTGTGTCCTCTTTGATTTCTTTCATCAGTGTTTTATAGTTTTCTGTGTATAGGTCTTTTGTTTCTTTAGGTAGATATACTCCTAAGTATTTTATTCTTTTTGTTGCAATGGTGAATGGTATTGTTTCCTTAATTTCTCTTTTTGTTTTTTCATTGTTAGTATATAGGAATGCAAGGGATTTCTGTGTGTTAATTTTATATCCTGCAACTTTACTATATTCATTGATTAGCTCTAGTAATTTTCTGGTAGAGTCTTTAGGGTTTTCTATATAGAGGATCATGTCATCTGCAAACAGTGAGAGTTTCACTTCTTCTTTTCCTATCTGGATTCCTTTTACTTCTTTTTCTGCTCTGATTACTGTGGCCAAAACTTCCAACACTATGTTGAACAGTAGTGGTGAGAGTGGGCACCCTTGTCTTGTTCCTGATTTCAGGGGAAATGCTTTCAATTTTTCACCATTGAGGGTGATGCTTGCTGTGGGTTTGTCATATATAGCTTTTATTATGTTGAGGTATGTTCCTTCTATTCCTGCTTTTTGGAGAGTTTTAATCATAAATGAGTGTTGAATTTTGTCAAAGGCTTTCTCTGCATCTATTGAGATAATCATATGGTTTTTATCTTTCAATTTGTTAATGTGGTGTATTACATTGATTGATTTGCGGATATTGAAGAATCCTTGCATTCCTGGGATAAAGCCCACTTGGTCATGGTGTATGATTTTTTTAATATGTTGTTGGATTCTGTTTGCTAGAATTTTGTTAAGGATTTTTGCATCTATGTTCATCAGTGATATTGGCCTGTAGTTTTCTTTTTTTGTGGCATCTTTGTCAGGTTTTGGAATTAGGGTGATGGTGGCCTCATAGAATGAGTTTGGAAGTTTACCTTCTTCTGCAATTTTCTGGAAGAGTTTGAGTAAGATAGGTGTTAGCTCTTCTCTAAATTTTTGGTAGAATTCAGCTGTGAAGCCATCTGGTCCTGGGCTTTTGTTTGCTGGAAGATTTTTGATTACAGTTTCGATTTCCTTGCCTGTGATGGGTCTGTTAAGATCTTCTATTTCTTCCTGGTTCAGTTTTGGAAAGTTATACTTTTCTAAGAATTTGTCCATTTCATCCAAGTTGTCCATTTTATTGGCATAGAGCTGCTGGTAGTAGTCTCTTATGATCCTTTGTATTTCAGTGTTGTCTGTTGTGATCTCTCCATTTTCATTTCTAATTTTGTTAATTTGGTTCTTCTCTCTTTGCTTCTTAATGAGCCTTGCTAATGGTTTGTCAATTTTGTTTATTTTTTCAAAAAACCAGCTTTTAGCTTTGTTGATTTTTCCTATGGTCTCTTTAGTTTCTATTGCATTTATTTCTGCCTTAATTTTTAAGATTTCTTTCCTTCTGCTAACCCTGGGGTTCTTCATTTCTTCCTTCTCTAATTGCTTTAGGTGTAGAGTTAGGTTATTTATTTGGCTTTTTTCTTGTTTCTTGATGTAAGCCTGTAATGCTATGAACCTTCCCCTTAGCACTGCTTTTACAGTGTCCCATAGGTTTTGGGTTGTTGTGTTTTCATTTTCATTCATTTCTATACATATTTTGATTTCTTTTTTGATTTCTTCTATGATTTGTTGGTTATTCAGAAGCGTGTTATTTAGCCTCCATGTGTTTGAATTTTTAACAATTTTTTTCCTGTAATTGAGATCTAATCTTACTGCACTGTGGTCAGAAAAGATGACTGGAATGATTTCAATTTTTTTGAATTTTCCAAGACCAGATTTATGGCCCAGGATGTGATCTATTCTGGAGAAGGTTCCGTGTGCACTTGAGAAAAAGGTGAAGTTGATTGTTTTGGGGTGAAATGTCCTATAGATATCAATTAGGTCTAGCTGGTCCATTGTGTCATTTAAAGTTTGTGTTTCCTTGTTAATTTTCTGTTTAGTTGATCTATCCATAGTTGTGAGTGGGGTATTAAAGTCTCCCACTATTATTGTGTTACTATTAATTTCCTCTTTCATACTCGTTAGTGTTTGCCGTACATATTGCGGTGCTCCTATGTTGGGTGCATATATATTTATAATTGTTATATCTTCTTCTTGGATTGATCCTTTGATCATTATGTAGTGTCCTTCTTTGTCTCTTTTCACAGCTTTTATTTGAAAGTCTATTTTATCTGATATGAGTATTGCGACTCCTGCTTTCTTTTGGTCTCCATTTGCATGAAATATTTTTTTCCAGCCCTTCACTTTTAGTCTGTATGTGTCTCTTGTTTTGAGGTGGGTCTCTTGTAGACAGCATATATGGGGGTCTTGTTTTTGTATCCATTCAGCCAATCTTTGTCTTTTGGTTGGGGCATTCAACCCATTTACATTTAAGGTAATTATTGATAGGTGTGGTCCCGTTGCCATTTACTTTGTTGTTTTGGGTTCACGTTTATACAACCTTTCTGCATTTCCTGTCTAGAGAAGATCCTTTAGCATTTGTTGAAGAGCTGGTTTGGTGGTGCTGAATTCTCTCAGCTTTTGCTTATCTGTAAAGCTTTTGAGTTCTCCTTCATATCTGAATGAGATCCTTGCTGGATACAGTAATCTAGGTTGTAGGTTATTCTCTTTCATTACTTTCAGGACGTCCTGCCATTCCCTTCTGGCCTGGAGGGTTTCTATTGATAGGTCAGCTGTTATCCTTATGGGAATCCCTTTGTGTGTTATTTGTTGTTTTTCCCTTGCTGCTTTTAATATTTGTTCTTTGTGTTTGATCTTTGTTAGTTTGATTAATATGTGTCTTGGGGTGTTTCGCCTTGGGTTTATCCTGTTTGGGACTCTCTGGGTTTCTTGGACTTGAGTGGCTATTTCCTTCCCCATTTTAGGGAAGTTTTCAGCTATTATCTCCTCGAGTATTTTCTCATGGCCTTTCTTTTTGTCTTCTTCTTCTGGAACTCCTATGATTCGAATGTTGGGGCGTTTCACATTGTCCCAGAGGTCCCTGAGGTTGTCCTCATTTCTTTTGATCCTTTTTTCTTTTTTCCTCTCTGCTTCATTTATTTCCACCATTTTATCTTCTACCTCACTTATCCTATCTTCTGCCTCCGTTATTCTACTCTTGGTTCCCTCCAAAGTGTTTTTGATCTCATTCATTGCATTGTTCATTTTTAATTGACTCTTTTTTATTTCTTCTAGGTCTTTATTAAACAATTCTTGTATCTTTTCAATCTTTGTCTCCAGGCTATTTATCTGTAACTCCATTTTGTTTTCAAGATTTTGGATCATTTTTATTATCATTATTCTAAATTCTTTTTCAGGTAGATTCCCTATCTCCTCCTCTTTTGTTTGACTTGGTGGGCATTTTTCATGTTCCTTTACCTGTTGGGTATTTCTTTGCCTTTTCATCTTGTTTAGATTGCTGTGTCTGGAGTGGACTTTCTGTATTCTGGAGGTCTGTGGTTCCTTTTTATTGTGGAGGATTTACCCAGTGGGTGGGGTTAGACGATTGGCTTGTCAAGGTTTCCCGGTTAGGGAAGCTTGCGTCAGTGTACTGGTGCGTGGAACTTGATTTCTTCTTTTTGGAGAGCAATGGAGTGCCCAGTAATGAGTTTTGAGATGGGTCTATGTGTTAGGTGTCACCTTGGGCAGCCTGTATGTTGACATTCGGGGCTATGTTCCTGTGTTGCTGGAGAATTTGCGTGGTATGTCTTGCTCTAAAACTTACTGGCTCTTGGGTGGTGGTTGGTTTCAGTGTAGGTATGGAGGCTTTTGGACGGTCACTTATTGCTTAAAGTTCCATGTAGTCAGGAGTTTTCTGGCGTTCTCAGGTTTTGGGCTTATAACTTACCAATTTTAAATCAACAGTCTTTTGAAAGAAAATACTTCATTCCCCCAGTGTGATAGATTCTGTTGAATATATATTTTCAGGAAAGATTAAGGGAAATATTGTCAATTGAAATGTTTTTCATTTATTCCTGACATATCCTATCAGGTAAACTTTCCTTGACTGAATTGCAATCAAGTAATAATTCATCAGATAACAGCAGTTTCCTTGGAGCAAGTAACGATGGAGAAAAAGAAATAGATTATCATTTTGAAAGAGCTTGACCTTTTATTAAATCTGTAAAGGCAAAGGGAGTTAAACAGTCTTTGGCATATTTCACAGGTCCCAATTACAAAAGGCTGTAATTATTATTATAGAACAAACTGAGTCAATTAGGCTGCTAGAACTTATGCTGTGCTATCCTCAGCAACCCTCTCAGCCTACTGTTAAAAGTCCTGAGCTGTGGCTTTCTGTAACACTCTCAGCATTTGATTTAGTTTACAAAGAGAAATGAATTATAACCATCTCCTAGAGAGTGGAATTACATTGCCAACATGCTGAAGTAGTCTTTTGACTAGAAGTTAAATGAGGAAACATCCTCAGATCTCTTAATATTGTCCACCATCTTCATAAATGTACCGATGGGAAGAAACTAAGGAGACAAAGATAGCATTATAAAAATGTAGCTCATTGTATCTGTGCTGGAAACCAAATCTTGAAAAATTTCTTCCATGTATTTTATATAATTTGTACCACATACTACTCCATACGCTAAACACATATATTTTTAAAAAGAATAAAACGTTTAAGAAACCATGATTTATATATGTGAGTAAGCAGTATAAATTTTTAGCACTTGTTAAAATGTGATTGTAACATAATGTGGTTGTTTTTATAGGCTTTACATGAAATCCATTCCAACTTCTCTATTCTTCTCAACTAGTGTAACTTAGTAGGTTATGATCAATTATTTATATCACGTTTTAGTGTTTAAGCTAGTGGAGAAAATATTGATAGTTTTTATTACCATTAGGAGCTAGGTAGCAACACCTGCCTTCATTCAAAGACCAGCTATTCGTTAAAGACATGGTCCTCAGAAATTTGCATCACCTAGTGGGCTTGTTAAACCACAGATTGCTGGGCCTCAGTCCCAGAGTTTCTGATTCAGTAGATCTGGGTTGGGGCAATAGAATTTTCATTTCTAACAAGTTCCCTGGTGATGTTCTCGCTGCCTGGGGTGACAGTTTGAGAACCACTGCTGTAAGAATAATTGTTCTCATACTTACAATCTGAAAAGTAACCTTGGGAAGCCATGGAATATATAGATCCCTGTGTCGGCTGTCTAGACATTCAGATTCAATAGAATTCTGAATAGTTAGAGCTACAGTTTACTCCTCAGCATCCTGAGGGGACAACTAGCAGGTATATCCACTTAGTTATTTATTCATCTAATACTCATCTAGTTTCAGCTGTATGCCAAGTACCATTCCAGACCCCAGGGATAGCATTGGGAACAGGACAGATTTGATCCCTTACAGGCTGGCATGTTAGAATGGAGTGGACAAGGAGACCATCATGTATTGCTTGTAAGAGCAAAATGTTGTAAACCCTACCTGTTCCTAAAATATCCATCTATATACTAGAATATTATGTAGCAGTTAAGTTATATATCTTCAAACACTAATGTGTTTGAAAGATCAAAGCATCCTTTTCAGTGGAAAAAAAGCAAGTTCCAGATCAGCACATAAAAATTGACACAGTATACATAAAATCAAAGTCAAAATTAGGCATTTCTATTATTACATCTGTAACCATAAAATAGTATGAAAAGCATAGCAAACTATAGCATGGGTAAGTATCAGTATTGAGAATATTGGTTTTTGTTCTTCTATTACAAGTAAAATATTCATATGCTTTTATGAAATTTAAAAACAATTGCAATTTAGTGGGCAAGACAATAGAAAATTGGGCAAAGTTCTCTCCCTCACAGAGGGAAAAATAAAATTGACAGTAAGATAATTGACTCTCAACAACATTAGTTGTCAAGGAAACGAACATTAAGATATCCATAAGATAACTATTTAGACATCATATAAATGCAAGGAGGAAAAAAGTACAAGCTTTGCTTGCCTGGTTCAAAAATGATTGCAAAGGAAGTATCAGACCAAGATTTGTAACCAGATTTAAAGAGTCTGCTCTACTCATTACATAGAAACAGGCTACAAAACAGAAAGAGCCTAGACAAACCCATCAGCTTCAGCCTGCATCTTGCTTCCCAAAGGATATTTCAGGGAATTATGCTGTAGAATTAGTATCAAAAGCCAGTCTTTTGTATTTTCCAGTACCTACTTTCTCCTTTCAATCATACTTGCTCTCCTATATACCCACCATCCAGCTTTCCTAAAACACGGACGCTTGATAAACTTTTCCTAGCTTGTAGCATGGAACTCTCACCAATAATTTCAACCCAGTCCCTCCCCTCAAGTGTGCCGTCTCTGATCATTTGGTAGAGAACTCTTTCTGACATGGCTTATAGGAGGCAACACAGGTAACTTGTCCTGTTATTTTCTTACGTGCTGTGTGTGCTAATTGCTTCAGTCATGTCTGACTCCTTGAGACACCATGGACTGTGGTCCGTCAGGTTCCTCTGTATTGGAATCTATTTATAATAAGGGCTTCCCAGATGGCACTAGTGGTAAAGAATCTGCCTGCCAATGAGGGGTCTCAAGAGATGTGGGTCTCATCCCTGGATTGGGATGATCCCCTGGAATAGGAAATGGCAACCCGCACCAGTATTCTTGCCTGGAAAATTCCATGGACAGAGGAGCCTGGCAGACTACCATCCATGAGGTCACAAAGGGTTGGACACGACTGAGCACGCACACACACACATTGGAACCAGATATCAAACTGCCAACATCTGTCGGATCATAGAAAAAGAAAGAGAATTCCAAAAAACATCTGCTTCTACTTCATTGATTATGCTAAGGCCTTTGACTGTATGGATCATGAAAAACTGTGGAAAATTCTTAAAGAGATGGGAATACCAAACCACCTTACTTGTCTCCTGACAAACTTGCATGTGAGTCAAGAAGCAATAGTTAGAACTGGACATGGAACTGGTTCAAAATTGGGAAAAAGATATGAAAAGTCTGTATATTGTCATCCTGCTTATTTAACATATATACAGAATATATTGTGCAAAATGCAGGGCTGGATGAATCACAAGCTGGAATCAAAATTGCCGGGAGAAATATCATCAATCTCAGATATGCGGACGATACAACTTGAATGGTAGAAAGTGAAGAGGAACTAAAAGAGCCTCTTGATGAACGTAAAAAAGAGAGTGCAAAAGGTGACTTAAAACTCAACATTCAAAACACTAATATCATGGCATCTGGTCCCATCACTTCACGGCAAATAGAAGGAGAAAAAGTGAAAACAGTGAAAGGTTTTATTCTCTTGGGCTCCAAAATCACTGTGGTTGGTGACTGCAGCCAAGAAATTAAAAAGATTCTTGCTCCTTGAAAGGAGAGCTGTGACAAACCTACACAGAGTATTAAGAAGCAGAGACATTGCTTTGATGACAAAGATCTGTACAGTCAAAGCTATGAATTTTCCAGTAGTCACATACGAGGTGAAAGTTGGACAGTAAAGAAGAATGAGAGCTGAAGAATTGATGCTTGTGAACCGTGGTGTTAGAGAAGACTCTTGAGAGTCCCTTGTACAGCAAGGGTATCCACCCAGTCCATCCTAAAGGAGATCAGTCCTGAATATTCATTGGAAGGGCTGATGTTGAAGCTGAAGCTCCAATACTTTGGCCACCTGATGTGAAGAGCCGATTGGAAAAGACCCTGATGCTAGGAAGCCTTGGGAGCAGAAGGAGAAGGAGGTGACAGAAGATGAGACGGTTGGATGGCATTCCTGACTCAATGGACATGAGTTTGAGTAAACTCTGGGAGACAGTGAAGGAAAGGGAAGCCTGGTGTGCTGCAGTCCATGGAGTCACAAAGAGTTGGACATGACTTAGCAACTAAACCACAATTTATAATAAAAACACAGAGACAAATACGTAGGGATGAAAGTGTTAGGCGCTCCTCTGTGGATGGGATTCTCCAGTCAACAATTCTGGAGTGGGTTGCCATTCCCTTTTCCAGGGAATCTTCCCCACCCAGGCATTGAACCTGTGTTTCCTGCATTATGGGAAGATTCTTTATCAGCTGAGCCTCCAGGGAAGATAAATCTAATTGAAGATAAGTAGAAAATTTTAGATCCTTGGCCAAAGGTGCCTTGCTAATATTTCACCCAAAGTTAGATTTATGTCCCCAAACACTTTTGAAGCTGGAAAATTGAACTTAAACCAGCAGAACTTGCCATAACGAGTTTATTTCATGGCTAGAGGGAAGACCCTAATGTAAACCCCTGTGGATGGGCCAGCCACCCATCAGATTCCCTGATTAACTGAGCTTGTGTCTCTCAGTTCCTTCCCTCAAACTGTCCAGTCTTTAAAGATAGTCCTCCCATACCGAGTGCATTAGGAACGAAAACCTGCAAGAGATATCTTAGAGTGCAGCGTAGCAGTTCTCTAACTTCAAAGAGCATGAAAGCCACCTGGAGAACTGTTGCAGCACAGACTCCTGGGTCCTATCGCTGGAGCTTCTGGTTCAGTAGGCCTGGGGTGGAGTCTAGGAATGTCTTGGAAGTTCAAAAGTGGTACCACTGTTGCGAGTTGGTGATCAAAGTTGAAGAACCCCAGTAACAGTGCGTTAGAATCACCCGGGTAGTAGTTGAGAAAATACTGCTGCCTCAGTTCTGTCCAGACCAATTACATCTGTCTCTGAAGGTGGGGTCCCATTCACTGGGATTTGATCAATTATTTCCTGGTGATTCTAATATTCAGCTTTATCCATGGCAACGTGAAGTAGTTGTCTGACATAGATGCTTCAAGCCAGGAGAATTTGTTCCATCTTAATTTGTCCCTGAATTTGTTCTTAAATTTTAGATATACATACTTAGCCACTGGAAGTATATGTTTCTGAATACTTAGAAGAGAAAACACGTTTGCAGCCACAGATTTTTTCAAAAGACTTTTGGTATATAAGGATGTATATACTTTTGGGTCATTGCAAAATGCCAGTAATATTTTCCCTTTAAATAAGAATTGTTTGTCAACTTTTTATAGAACATAAATTTACCCTGGGGCTTCCCTAGTGATTCAGATGGTAAAGAATCTGCTTGCAGTGCAGGAGACCCAGGTTTGATACCTATGTCAGGGAGATCCCCTGGAGAAGGGAATGGCTACCCATCCAGCGTTCTTGCCTGGAGAATCCCATAGGCAGAGGGGCCTGGAGGGCGCATGCGGTCACACAGAGCTGGACGGTACTGAGCGACTAACAGCAACAACAACAAACTGATGTTCTGACACTTCACTTTTTCTTTAAATCTTAACATTTTACCAGAAACCACAATACAGTACTGCTTTGATGTACCTTTGTGAGGGGCATTTATATAAAATTCCTGTAACCAAATTTAGTTTGAGATGACTACTTTCATTTTAAAAAATAGTCTTCTCTTTTATTTTGAAGTACACAGAGACACACACATGATATTAAGAGTAATAATAAAGAAGCAATCTCCTGTACACCAGTTAATTAATTTAGGAATTAAGATGTGGCTCAAAGTTTCAAGGATGGCCATCACTAGTCACATGGGAGGTAATTAATAGCCTAAATTTTGAATTTGTCATCCCTCTGGTATCTTCACTGTATATAAAAACTGACACTTCCTGCAGTAGTATGTGGCTCTCCTTGCTGGAAGTTCTAACCAAGTTTTAGTATTGTGCAAGGAGTTGTTAAGTCCTTAAACAACCTAATTCTCATAGTGTATACTATAACTTTATAGGGGAATTTAATTTGACTCAGAAATATTGTAAATTCATATACTAAATAAAAGAACAAACAAGTAAATATAAAGAGGATAAGTAACTAAAATGTTGGGGGATGGTTTATCTCAAGGGACTTCAGAATGTCTCTGGTCTATTTGGTCTGCCATAAATGTCCTTCTCTATGACCCCTCCCCCCCCACCCCCCACCCCCCGCCCCGGCTCTTAGACTGCAATACAGATAGAAGTGGATCACTTGCTTGGCAATGAAATTGCAAAATCCTACTTATTCATTAAAAGTTATATCAGTCAAACTGATTACAAGATGTTAAGAACCTGACGTCTATTAAATACCAATATCTTGCAGCAATTGGTAACTAATATCTCCCTTTTATTGATCTTATCAATGCACACTGAATTATATGGTTTTATATCCATGTATTTAGGGGACATTAGGATGCTGTATGCCACTTGGAATAAAATCCAAATTGTGTAGTATGGTTTAAATATTCCTTTTTTTCCCATTTATTTTTATTAGTTGGAGGCTAATTACTTTACAATATTGTAGTGGGTTTTGTCATACATTGACATGAATCAGCCATGGATTTACATGTATTCCCCATCCCGATCCCGCCTCCCACCTCCCTCTCTACCTGATCCCTCTGGGTCTTCCCAGTGCACCAGGCCCGAGCACTTGTCTCATGCATCCAGCCTGGTTCTAATGAGATGGATGAAACTGGAGCCCATTATACAGAGTGAAGTAAGCCAGAAAGATAAAGACCATTACAGTATTCTAACACATAAATATTCCTTTATAACTTCATTCTCTGTATTTCAGCCTTGTTTTTCAATTTCTCAAGCACACCGTGTTTTTGCCTCTTAAATGTGAAAGTGAAGTCGCTCAGTCATGTCCGACTCTTTGTGATCCCATGAACTGTAGCCTACCAGGCTCCTCTGTCCATGGGATTCTCCAGGCAAGAATACTGGAGTGGGATGCCATTTTCTTCTCCAGGGGATCTTCCCAACCCAGGGATTGAACCCAGGTCTCTCACATTGTAGGCAGACGCTTTACCATCTGAGCCACAAGGGAAGTCCTAGCCACAAGGGAAGTTGCCTCTTAAATAACACATTGTATTTTCACTTTGTAAAGAAACCCACCCTCTGAATTATAAGTGAGCAAATAAGTGGATGATGGTGAATTTTCACTGATACTACCTATTACGTTTGTCGTGTTTTGAACTTTACCCCCTGGGACCTACATGTTCCCTGTTCCTCTTTTCAATGTCAAAGCAGGATCCATGACATCTTCTTGGCATATCTTACATCTGCATGCCACAAAGCCATCTCTTGCAATATCAAAACATTATTTCTCTTGACTTCCTTCTATTATTAAAGAATCATTGCTTTCCCTTACTCAACTTTTTCCATAGTCTGTGTTTCATGCTGGATTCATATGCACATCATATTTTTAAACCTTCTTGCACCTTAATAATGATATTTAAAATCTTACAGTTTATGCAGTTTGCTAAATTTTATACCAATGCATTCATATTTTATCTTTTTAAACTTGAAAATAACAGTAGGTCTTATCTTGTTATGTGCTTACATTTAATTTCATCTCAGGATTTGCATATTTTGACTATATTATTTTTTTACTTGTGTAAGATTAAATGATGAAATCCTCTTATGATACAGTACTTATTAAGTGTTAGCAGCTAGGATTGGTGTTCCACATATATGATTTCATTCATTGTTCACAACAATACCTATTAAGCCAGAAATAATTATTCCCAATTAACACAGAAGGAAATTGACTTCAGAAAGGTTAAGTAATCTATTTAAGATTGCACTGCTAATAATTAACCCTAAAGGGTCTGTTGATTCCAAACCAAGCTCCTAGCTACTAAATTCTGCATTTCAATCTTTTTTAGGCCACACTACATTAAAAAGATTTTATTGATGCATTTTACTTAACAGTTTTGCTTCTCTCTCATATTTTCTAGAGCTTTTTTTTTTCTTTATCTCTCTCTCTGTCTCTTTCCTTATGATGTATCCAACATAGAAACTAGACCAGTATTGATTTTTAAATTACATTACTAACATGAGAAAAATCCAGAGACAGACAGACAGATAGATAGACAAATGCAAGAGAAGAATTCTGAGTCTGTCTCATCTGTTTGGTTTACGATGCTGTAATTTTCATAATTTTTTGATTGCTCAAGTGAATAGACATAAGTGAAAGTGCACGAGGAGATTTTTGTGGCATCCTAGGGGGCACCTACAATGTGCTATTGACCCAGTGGGTTATTACCCTTACTGTAGGCACAGTGGATTATCAGTTACATATGAAGTACAGACTTTGGCATTTCAAGTGATTGCTAGTAGTCTTTCCACTGGGCTAGTGTTTGGGCCCAGCTTTAATATCCTGCATCATAGAGTTATGATGAGGGTATGTTCAAACTCTTCAAGCAGGGAGAATTTTGTTCTCGCTGTCTCTCTCCAACCTCACTTATTCCTTTCTTGTCTCTGCCCTCGTTTTGTTTTCTATTCTTGCAACTATACACATTGCCAATAGGAGGGGTTATATACCTGGTTATCTAATTGAAAAGCATATCAGTTAATGCAGGTAGGTTTTCTTCCCCCCAACTTTAAAATTTGAGGGAGTGTTGTCTTGGTTAATAACAGAATGCATCTTCACATTTAGTTTTATAGCAAGCACATTAAAAAAAAAAAAAGTCTCATATTAAACTCTGGTAAAATGTGACTAGCTTCTAAGCTTGGTCCTTCTATGAGGCTTTGCTCTGTCTAAGAGAGTGGATCTTAAAGGGAAAAGATGATAGAATTCTTGTTTAGACTCTCTTGCATGCAAGAGGGATGTTTAAATTAAATTGTATGATATTGCACTCAAATGCAGAAGGAAATGGTAACCCACTCCAGTATTCTTGCCTGGAGAATTCCATGGACAGAGGAGCCTGGTGGGTACAGTCCATGGGGTCACTCAGGTTAGCCTGAGTGACTAACACACACGTACAAACAAACACACTTGAAACTGATTGGACTTTGTTCACATAAAATCCAGGGTTTTTAAAAGCACTCAGTAGACTGTAAGATGATTACCATGGTCTGACAGTTAGCCAAGTTTTGCCACACCATAAGGCCATTTATATTTATAATTAGCAATATACGGTTATTTTTGAAGACTCTACCATTATACACTCACCAGTAATGGTAAGTACTAACCGCCTTCACTGATGTCTGTTTCCTTAAAAGCACTGGGTGGATCTGTTTCCTCACTAGAATCTTCAACTTAATACCACTTGAACTTTCAATGTTGTCTTCAGAACTAGTCTCTTTGTTACTAAATGTGTGCGTGCATGCTAAGTTGCTTCCATTATGTCTGCCTCTTTGTCTGCAACCCTATGGTCTGTAGACCACCAGGCTCCTCTGTCCATGGGATTTTCCAGGCAAGAATACTGGAGTGGGCTGTCCTGTCCTCCTCCAGGGGATCTTCCCGACCTAAATATATACGTGCAATTAAGAAAATTAGAGAATAGTATCTGGGGAAGACATCATAATTTGGCTTACTTAGCCCTCATTTCCTATTCTGTTTCTGTTGCCTGGTTTTACTCAAGTAGAAACATAAAGATCCTCATTTTTCTCACTCTCTTAAATCTGGAATGGCCAATGAGTTATAACAAATTCTGATGCCACAGCCTATTCCACCTTCTTCCTGTGTCTCTCTTAATGCCAACAAGGTGGTTGGAGCTATAGAGCTATTGTGGCTAGTGGTAACTGCCACAGGAGGATATAGGGAATCACAGATATCTTTGCTCCACAGAAAACCAGACCAACCTCTTAACTACTTATCTTCAGAATATGTATTATATAAAAATATTCAAGCATTATTTAATACAACAGACATAATATGAGCTATGAATTAATAATAATGATTACCTAGTTCATTAAAAAATGAGAAAAAAAAACTAGGTCTCTAAGCATGAAAGAAAGTTGAAGCTAACAGAAAATTTTCTGTGTCCAATTTTGAGATGAGGAAGAAAATTTGGACTATCAAAAAAGTTATTAAAGTAATTATTCTTCTTAAAAGGTAACACTTTGTAAGTATTAATAAGTTGGACATGTGTTGGTTGGACACATCCTGTCATTTGTCCCACCTCCTCTTCTTCCTAAGAGTACATGGAATTTCCCACCTGTACTATTTGCAAAGGATGGATTATTCCACCTCCATTTCTGAGGATGTAGTATTATATTGACTAAATCCAATTAACGTGACCCATTTTCTGGACAAGATAATTTTTCCAGATAAGTACATATGAAAACAGCAGGGCAAGTAGCATTGAGACATCACGATGAATGGCTTTGATTTGCTGTTAGAGATCAGACTCTCTCTTATTGCTGTATATATATATGCTAGCTGCTAGCATCTTCTACCAAAAGCTCCCATGCTCATATACTGCAATAAGAGAGAGTCTGATCTCTAACAGCCAAATCAAAGCCATTTCATCATGATGTCTCAATGCTACTTGCCCTGATGTTTTCATATTTGAATTAGTTCTAATGAGGTGGATGAACTGGAGCCTATTATACAGAATGAAGTAAGTCAGAAAGAAAAACACCAATACAGTATACTAATGCATATATATATGGAATTTAGAAATATGGTAACAATGACCCTATATACGAGACAGCAAAAGAGACACAGATGTAAAGAACAGACTTTTAGACTCTGGAAGAAGGCGAGGGTGGGATGATTTGAGAGAACAGCATCGAATCATGTATATTATCACATGTGAAATAGATCGTCAGTCCAGGTCTGATGCATGAGACAGGGTGCTCGGGGCTGGTGCACTGGGATGACCCTGAGGGATGGGATGGGGAGGGAGGTGGGAGGGGGGTTCTGGATGGGGACACATGTACACCCATGGCTGATTCATGTCAATGTGTGGCAAAAACCACCACAATATTGTAAAGTAATTAGCCTCCAATTAAAATAAATAAATTAATTTACAAAAAATTGTAATAGTTGTTGATATTTTGTCACTATTACAGTATAGTGTCCTCTTTCTCAATCTCACTTTCACCATCTTTCATTACATGTGGCGAAATGAAAAGTCTATTTTGTTTTCTTGGGTAATTTTACAGTTTTGTATAGAGGAACAAGCAATAAAATGAGAACTACAACATTACTCTATAAATTCACTGTCCTGTACCTGTGTGTTTTAAACTTTCGTGTCAAGAAATGTTAGGGAGAGAAAACTTAAGGCCATTTTATACTTGAAATTTGGAACAAGCTTTGATTCAAATTACCTCAGTCCTTGAACCAGTCAGTAAAGTCATCTAATAAATTCAGTTTATTTTAAAGCTTCAATGAGAGTTGAAAATGATGATTTCCAAGTTTCTGACAGTAAGGCTTTGCCTTCCTCACATCTTGGCACAGGCTTTTCAGAGGATGAGTCCTACATTGTCCCTGAGCTGAAATACAGTGTATTTGAGAACACCCCTCTGCTTTGATGGTAAATGCAAAACTAGTCTTATGTGAAAAATCCAGTATACATTTCATCTAGGAATAGTCCAGGACATATGTTCTCAAAACCAGTCTATTTATCCGATCCCTGAGAATCTTTATTATTCTATGTGGTCACCCTCTCAGAGGCCAAATTTTTAGTTCTTAAAATTTAGTGTGCCTGATTATCACCCAGAAAAGCTTGTTGAAAATGCAGATTGATCCATGCCATCCTCTCAAGAAGTATCAGCTGAGGTGGTTGGAAAATCAGAACTGAGAAATATTAGGGAAGACATCTCCAGTTTCCAGATGCTCGAAATCTGAAGCTGGATAGACTACCACACTTGATTTTAAGTGCTTATAATGCCTGAGAAAGCTCATTTCTACTATAGTCTTTTCTTCAGGTGAGATGTAGTTAGGTGAAGATTCACAAGCAGAACACTTTCAGGATAAAGGAAAGTGGACTACCTTTTCTCTCATACCATGGAAGCAACTCCTAAAGATAAGAAAAACAAATATGCTACTTTACCTTTCTTAAGAACCTTGAAATCTACTGAAGGGAATAAGAAAAATTGCAAGTAACTATAATAGAATGGAGAGAGTTATACATTGAGAGAAGACAGTGCTATGGCAGTTCAAAGATAATGGAAAGCGTGTTCACCTTGAGGTTTTCTTACTAAATCAATGTTTTATGCAGATGCTTCTCTTTTGGTGGTCTTTAGCAGTAGTCATGAATAGATGTGAGACTTGGAAGGTGAAGAAAGCTGAGCGCCGAAGAATTGATGCTTTGGAACTGTGGTGTTGGAGAAGACTCTTGAGAGTCCCTTGGACTGCAAGGAGATCCAACCAGTCCATCCGAAAGGAGATCAGTCCTGGGTGTTCATTGGAAGGACTGATGTTGAACCTGAAGCTCCAATACTTTGGCCACCTGATGCTGAGAGCTGACTCATTGGAAAAGACCCTGATGCTGGGAAGGATTGGGGGCAGGAGGAGAAGGGGACGACAGAGGATGAGATGGCTGGATGGCATCACTGACTCGATGGACATGAGTTTGAGTAAACTCTGGCAGTTGGTGATGGACAGGGAGGCCTGGCGTGCTGCAATTCATGGGGTCGCAAAGAGTCGGACACGACTGAGTGACTGAACTGAATTTGTTTTTAGGAGCTATGCTCTAGGAGTCAGGTAGTCAACATGAGGCACCAATGAGGTATCAATTTTCTAACATAAACTTTACAGAGTTTAACATTGAATATATTTCTTGAGATCTGAATATTACAGAAAGTTAACATATACTTCTTGAAAGTTCTACTGTCTGGATTTGCCTTCAAAATTAATGCAACCAAGTGAAAAATAGTGAAGACAGTAACGAATTAGCCAAGGTTTTGTAAACAGTTTGCTTCTTGATAGGAACAGTGATAGAAGAAGAAAACAAATGGAAGCATTTTGGAAAGTAAACTAAGGTGGACAAATCAAGGTGATAAGTACATGCCATATAACCACATAACAGATGGACCATTGGACAATGACTCTAGTAAAGGAGGTGCCATTTAAAAACAAGGTGGTACCACATTCTCAAACATGAACAATCCCAAACTGAAATTAAATGGTCAGTTCAGTTCAGTTCAGTTGCTCAGTCGCGTCTGACTCTTTGCGACCCCATTCAAGGCAGCATGCCAAGCTTCCTTGTTCATCACCAACTCGCGGAGTTTACTCAAACTTGTGTGCATTGAGTCACTGATACTGTCCAACCATCTCATCCTCTGTCGTCTCCTTCTCTTCCTGCCATCAATCTTTCACAGCATCAGGGTCTTTTCAAATGAGTCAGTTCTTCACATCAGGTGGCCAGAGTATTGAAGTTTCAGCTTCAACATCAGTCCTTCTAATGAATATTCAGGACTGATTTCCTTTGGGATGGACCTGTTTGATTGCTCTGTTGTCCAAGGGACTATTAAAAGTCTTCTCCAACACCACTGTTCAAAAGCATCAATTCTTTGGCGCTCAGCTTTCTTTATAGTCCAACTCTCACATCCATACATGATTACTGGAAAAACCATAGCTTTGACTAGATGGACCTTTGTTGGCAAAGTAATGTCTCTGCTTTTTATTATGCTGTCTAGGTTGGTCTTTCCTTCCAAGGAGTAAGCGTCTTTTAATTTCATGGCTGCAGTCACCCTCTGCAGTGATTTTGGAACCCCAAAAAATAAAGTATGACACTATTTCCACTGTTTCCCCATCTATTTCCCATGAAGTGATGGGGCCAGATGCCATGATCTTAGTTTTCTGAATGTTGAGTTTTAAGCCAACTTTTTCACTCTCCTCTTTCACTTTCATCAAGAGTCTCTTTAGTTCTTCGCTTTTTGCCATAAGGGTGGTGTCATCTGCATATCAGAGGTTATTGATGTTTCTCCCGGCAATCTTGATTCCAGCTCATGCTTCATCCATCCCGGCATTTCTCATGATGTGCTCTGCATAGAAGTTAAATAAGTAGGGTGAGAATATACAGCCTTGACATACTCCTTTCCTGATTTGGAACCAGTCTGCCCTTCCATGTCCAGTTCTAACTGTTGCTTCTTCACCTGAATACAGATTCCTCAGGAGGCAGGTCTGGTGGTCTGGAATCCCCACCTGTTTAAGAATTTTCCACAGTTTGTTGTGATCCACAAAGTCAAAGGCTTTTACATATAGTTATTGACTATATTCCACACACTGTACATTTTATATGCATGATTAATTTATTTTGCAACTGAAAATGTGTACCTCTTACTTTCCCTCACTTCCTTATTTCCTCTCCCACTCCATCTCTTCTGACAGCCATCTGTTTGTTTTCTCTATCTATAACTCTGTTTCTATCTTGTTATTTATCTGCTTTGCTTTTTAGATTCCATGAATAAGTGAAATCAAATAATATTTGTCTTTTTTCTGTCTGACTAATTTCACTTAGCATAATGCCTTGTATATCCATACATGTTGTTGCAAAAGGCAAGGCTTTACTCTTTTTATGGCTGAATAATATTACATTGTGCATAAATACCACATCTTTTCTATTCACTCACCTATCAGTGGGCATGTATGTTGCTTCTATATCTTGGCTATTGTAAATAATGCTGCAACGGACATAGGAATGCATACATATTTTCTAATTAGAGGTTTTACGTCCTTTGGGTAAATACTAGGAGTGTAATTGCTGAGTCATATAATAGTTCTGCTTTTAATCTTTTGAAGAATCTCCATTCTGTTTTTCATAGTGGTTGTATCGCTTTACATGCTCACTGACAGTGTGCAGTGTTCTCTTCTGTCCATATTCTCACCAGAACTTGTAATTTGTAAGTAGTCCTTCTGACAGGTAAGAGATGACATCACATTGTGGTTTTGATTTGCTTTTCCCTGATGATTAGCATCAGGGAAATGTTGAGCATCTTTTTATGTTGAGCATGCTCAATGATGTTGAGCATCTTTTTATGTGCCTGTTGATCTTCTATATGACTTCTTTCAAAAGTGTCTATTCAGATCCTTTTCACATTTTTCAAACAGGCAGTATTCTTTCTTTCTTTCTCTCTTTCTTCCTTTCTTTTGATGTGAATTGTATGAGTCCTTTTACATTTAGCATATTAAACCCTTATCAGATATGTCACTTGGAAATGTCTTCCACCATTCGGTAGGCAATATTTTCATTTTGTTGATAATTTCCTAAAATACTGTTGTCAGTCAATCATACTTCAAAAACAAGCACACAAACTTACAGAAAAAGAGATTAAATGTATGGTTGCCAGAGGCATGAGAGTAGTGGTAATTCAACCAAAACAGTCAGAAGGAGGAAACTTCCAATTATAAAGTAAATAAGTACTTGGAATATAATGTACAATGTGGTAAACATAATTAAAGCTGCTGTATATTGTATATGAACATTGTTACAAGAGTAAATTCCAAGTTCTCATTTCAAGAAAAAATATTTCTACTATTTCTTTCATTTTGTATGTATGTGAGATGATAGATGTTCATGAAATTTATTGTGATAGTCATTTCATGATGTAGCCAATCTTAATGCTGTATACCTTAAAAATGAACAGGATATATGTACTTTTTTCTTCCCTGCTGGCTTACATGGTAAAAAATCTCGGCAATGCAGGAGACCTGGTTTCAATCCCTAGGTAGGGAAGATTCCCTGGAGAAGGGAATGGAAACCCCCCCTCCCCCACAGTATTGTAGAGTAAATATTGCAAAATGCTGGGCTGGATGAATCACAAGCTGGAATCAGGATTGCTGGGAGAAATATCAACAGCCTCAGATATTCAGATGATAACACTGCGATAGCAGAAATCTAAGAGTAACTAAAGAGCCTCCTGATGCGGGTGAAAGAGGAGAGTGAAAAAGCTGGCTTAAAACTCAACATGCAGAAAACTTGGCATCTGGTTCAATCATTTCATAGCATATATATAGGTAAAAAATGGAAACAGTGATAGATTTTATATTCTTAGGCTCCAAAAATCACTGTGGACTGTGACTTCAGCCACAAAATTAAAAGATATTTGCTTGTTGGAAGAAAAGCTATGACAAACCTAGACAGCATATTAAAAAGGAAAGACATCACTTTGCCGACAAAGGTCCATATAGTCAAAGCTATGTTTTTTCCAGTAGTCATGTACAGATGTGAGAATTGGACCACAAAGAAGGCTGAGCACTTAAGAATTGATGCTTTTGAATTTGGTGCTGTAGAAGACTCTTGGGAGTTCCTTGGATAACAAGGAGATCAAACCAGTCAAGCCTAAAGGATATCAACCTTGAATATTCATTGCAAGGATTGATGCTGACGTTCCAATTCTTTGGCCACCTGATGCAAAGAGCCAGCTGTGCAAAAGACTATAATTCTTGTAAAGACTGAGGGCAGTAGGAGATGGGGGTGGCAAAGGATGAGACAGCTGGATGGCATCACTGAATCAGTGGGCATAAATCTGAGCAAACTCCAGGAGTTAGTAAAGGACAGGGAAGCCTGGCATGCTGCAGTCCACAGGGTCACAAAGAGTCAGACACAACTCAGTGACTGAACAACAACAGCATACATTTTTCACACAAACACACACACACACACACATATGCAGAGAATAAATAAAAGGAAACAATGTATGCAAACATTGTGTCATGAAAGATATGTGGACTCAGTATAATGGATGCAGAAAATCTACAGTTGGATAAAACAGTGTTTGTTCTTGAAGTTCAAATTATTTGAATATAACTGGCTAGGATAATTTTATTCTCAATTGTTGTAGTGATATTGGAGGCTTTGTTATAAATAGGAAATTTAACATATGTTACTTTATAAATATTATATTGTAGGTCAATATTGATTAATTATTCTTTCAAAGAATGCTATTATGGACAGTGGGGTTATTTAAACATTATATCTTAGTTGTTAACATATAGTACAAAAATTGATATACAGTATTTAATTAAGCCTTAAGCCTTTCAATTGGAGAAATATATGATAGGGGATAGAATAGTCTAAGAAAGGACATACAGTGTCAGCTAAATTATAGTAGGTTTATCCCTTCAAGCTCAACATTCAGAAAACTAAGATCATGGCATCTGGTCCCATCACTTCATGGGAAATAGATGGGGAAACAGTGGAAACAGTGTCAGACTTTATTTTTGGGGGCTCCAAAATTTCACTGTAGATGGTGACTGCAGCCATGAAATTAAAAGACGCTTACTCCTTGGAAGGAAAGTTATGACCAACCTAGACAGCATATTAAAAAGCAGAGGCATTGCTTTGCCAACAAAGGTCTGTCTGGTCAAGGCTGTGGTTTTTCAGTGGTCATGCATGGATGTGAGAGTTGAACTGTGAAGAGAGCTGAGCGCCAAAGAATTGATGCTTTTGAACTGTGGTGTTGGAGAAGACTCTTGAGAGTCCCTTGGACTGCAAGGAGATCCAACCAGTCCATCCTAAAGGAAATCAATCCTGGGTGTTTATTGGAAGGACTGATGTTGAAGCTGGAACTTCAATACCTTGGCCACCTCATGCGAAGAGTTGACTCAATGGAAAAGACCCTGCTGCTGGGAGGGATTGGGGGCAGGAGGAGAAGGGGACGACAAAAGATGAGATGGTTGGATGGCATCACCAATTGGATGGACATGAGTTTGAGTAAACTCTGGGAGTTGGTGATGGACAGGGAGGCCTGGAGTGCTGCAATTCATGGGGATGCAAAGAGTCGGACACAACTGAGCGACTGAACTGAACTGAACTATCCCTTGAAGAAATATTTTTTCCCATGACTCAGAATATAGTTTGCCACATTTCTTTCAAAATTGTAGAAGTCAGGGACACATTTCCTTGAACAAACAAACTTTATGTAGTTTTTTTAACATTACTGTTACAAGTTTCTCAAAAAATAATGCTAAAATTCTGTGATATTTTAGCTGAATATCAGTTTTGAAAGCAGAACTAAGCAAAGAAACCAAAGGATTACCACATAAATTAACTACTATATGAATTTTTATTTACTTCAAATCATAAGTTCAAGATAAATATGATTTTATCTTTCATTAATCAAATAGAGTGGACTAAAATATTATAAAGTGAATCACAGGTCAGCTCATTTTCCTTTCATTTAGTAATAGCCTTCTTAGTGGTTTAAGTTTTTCTCCATGTTAGTATTCTTATTCTAAACAGTGTGATTTTTGCAGAGATGGTTTCCCTAGATTCTAATGTGGATTTCATCAAGGGGTTTTCATTGTATGTGAGAATTTCAACAACCATAATGTGACCTCCTCTTCATTGCTGCTGCTGCTGCTAAGTCGCTTCAGTCATGTCCGACTCTGTGTGACCCCATAGATAGCAGCCCATCAGGCTCCCCCGTCGCTGGGATTCTCCAGGCAAGAACACTGGAGTGGGGTGCCATTTCCTTCTCCAATGCATTAAAGTGAAAATTGAAAGTGAAGTCACTCAGTCGTGTCCGACTTTTGGTGACACGATGGACCGCAGCCTACCAGGCTCCTCCGTCCATGGGATTCTCCAGGCAAGAGTACTGGAGTGGGGTGCCATTGCCTTCTCCCCTCTTCACTGAGAGTTTAAAAACCTATCTTCCTGAATACCTTTACATTGGGGGAAGAGAAAGATCTCCAGTAATAAACCTAACTTTGCACATCACAGAAAGAGAGGAAGAACAAAGTCCAAGCTTGCGGAAGTAAGGCAGTGAGCAATGTCAGAGCGGAAATAAATGTGATGAGACCGAAAGCAATAAAAAAGATGAACAAAACTCAGAAAATTTTTTAAAATGATAAAATTGGTACATGTTTAGCTAGGCTCAAAAAAGAGAGAACTCAAAATCAGAAAACAAAGAAAAGACATTACAATTTATACCACAGAAATACAAAGTGTCATAACAATTACTATGAACAATTATATTTAACAAATGGGGTAACCTAGGAGAAATAGGTAAATTCCTACAATCATACAACTTTCTAAGACTGAATCCTGAAGAAAAAGAAAATCTGAAAAGACCCATAGAGAGTACAGAGATTGAATCAGTAATCAAAAACGTTCCATAAACAAATGTTCAGTACCAGATGGCTTAACAGGTAAATAATACGAAATATTTAAGTAAAAAATTAATGCCAATCCTTCTAAAACTTTTCCAAAAAATTAAACAGGAGAGAATACTGCCAAACTAATTTTTTGAGGTCAGCATCTCTTGACACAAAAGCCAGATAAGGACATTACCAGAAGAAAAAAAAAACAGCCAGTATCCCTGAATAATTAATAAGGGTTTAAACTTTACTCAACAAACTATTAGCAAACCTAATTCAATAGAACTTTTTAAGGCTCATAGGCAATCATCAAGTGATTTTTATCCCTAGCAGTCAAGGATGACCCAACATATGCAAATCATTGCATGTGATAAATCACATTAGTGGAATGTAATATAACATTCATATGATCATTTTATAGGTACAGAAAAGCACTTGAGGAAATTGAGCATTTTTTATATTAAAAAATCTCAACAGAGAATTACAAAGGGAATATACCTCAGTATAATAAAGACCATATATGACAAACCCACAGCTAATATTATACTCAAAGATAAAAGGATAAAAGCTTTCCCTCTGAAATAAAAAAAAGAAGAAAATGGTGCCCAGTATCACTCCCCCTATTCAGCATGTTTCTGGAAGTCCTAGCCAGAGGAGTTAAATAAGAAAAGGAATAAAAGACATCCAAAACAGAAAGGAAAAAGTAAAATTGTCTTTTTTGCAGATGATATAATCTTATATATAAAAAATCCTAAAGGCATCACTTAAACTAATAGAGCTAATAAATGAATTCAGTAAAGTTAGAAGATGCAAAAGTATAAATATCAAGATATAAGATGCATTTTTATACACTAAGAGTGAAATATCTGAAAAAGAAAATAATCCCCTTTGCAATAACATCAAAAGTAATGAAATCCTTAGGAGTAAATTTAGCCAAAGAGGTGAAAAATCTGTACATTGAAAAATGTAAGACCCTGAAGACACAAAATATATGAAAAGTGATGTGTTCTTGGATTAGAAGAATTAGTATTCTTTTTATATTTTAGAATGTCTATACTACCCAAAGTAATCATGAATTCAATATAATATGTATGAAAATTTCATTGGCATTTTCCACAGAAATAGAAAAAGCAATCCTAAAATTTATATGGGACTCTGAAAGATTCCAAATAGCCAAAGAAGTCTTCAGAAAGAGGACAAATCTGGAGGCATCATAGTTCCTCATTTCAAATTATATTGCAAAGCTCCATTAATAAAAAATTATGATACTGATATAAAACTAGACATATAGACTAATGGAACAGAATCAAGAGCCCCCAGAAATAAATCTCCACATCTACAGTCAACTAATGTTTGAAAAGGGAGCCAAGAATACTCAATGCAGAAAGAGTAGTCTCTTCAATAAATGGTGTTGGGAAAACTGGATAATCATCTGCAGGAGAATGAAATTGGACCCCTATCTTATACCATTCACAAAAACTAACTTGTAATAGATTAAAGTTAGACATAAGGCTTCAGTCTGAAGAACTCTTGGAAGATTGCCAAGGAAAACAAACTTCCTTTTCACTTGTCTTGGAAACAATTTTTTTTTTTTTAATATTATACCAAAAACATAAGCGCTGGAGGAAAAATAAGTGAGTGGGGCTGAATCAAATGAAAAAAAAAATTTTGACAAAATGAAAGAAACAATCAACAAAATGAAAAGGCAACCTATGATATGAAAGTAAATATTTACAAACCATCTATAAGGCACTAATATCCAAAATATGTCAGCAACACATGAGACTCAATAGTAAAAACAAGCAAACAGATCTGATTAGAATATGCGTTGAACAGACATTTTTCCAAAGATGATATCAATAGACAACATGTACATGAAAAGATGGTTAATATCACTAACCATTAGACCCACAATGAGACATCATTTCACATCTGATAAAGTGGCTATTTCCAAAAAGATGAGGGATCACGAGTGACGGTGAGTGTGGTGGAGAAAATGGAGCACTTGAGCTCTTCTGGTGGAATTATAAATTGGTGCAGCCACTGTAGAAAATGTGGATGGTCCACAAAAATTAAAAATAGAACTACCACATGATCCAGCAATCTCCTTTCTGGATATATAGTCAAAGAAAATGAAATCTGGGCTTTGAGGAGATATCTATACTAATATTCATTTCAGCATCATTCACCATAGCAAACATATGGAAATAGTCTAAGTGTTCATCCCTGGATAAATGGATAGAGGTGTGTGTGTGTGTGTATTTTCAGTTGCTCAGTCATGTCCTGCTCTCTGCAACTCCATGGGCTGTAGCCTGCCGGGCTCTGCTGTCCAAGGAGTTTTTCCAGGCAAGAATGTTGCAGTGAGTTGCCATTTCCTACTCCAGAGGATCTTCCTGACCCAGGGAGTGAACTCACACCTCTTGTTTCTCCTGCGTGGGCAGGCAGATTCTTTCCCAAGTGCACCACCTGGGAAGCCCAAATATGTGTTGGCAATGGAATATTACTCTGCCATGAGAGAGAAGGAGATTCTGCCATTTGTGATGACATGGATGGACCTTGAGTGATGATGCTAAGTGAAGTAAGTCTGAAAGAACAGGACAGATAGTGTTAATGATCTCATTTGTATGTGAAATCGAAAAAGCTGGATTCACAGAAACAGAGTAGGCTGGTGGTTGCTAGGGGCTGGGAGATGGGGAAAAACAAGATGTTACTAAACAGTAAAACCTGCCAGTCACAAGTTGGATGAGTTCTGAAGATCTAATGTACAGAATGGCAGCTATAGTTTACAAAACACTGTATTAAAACTTCAAAGCTGTTAATAGAACTGACATGTTTTCAGCAGACATGCGGACACATAAAGGTCATTATGTGAGGTGATGGAGATATTAAGCAACTGTATTTTGGTAACTTTTGTTGCTATTTATGCTCCTTTATTTTTAACTGATTCTTCCTGCTTTTATACCTGTTATGTGCATGGGGTGGGGAGGATTAAAAGAGATAATGTGCTGTGTCAGTATGGGATTGAGGTCAGCTTAAATTTCACAATGTTTATGCATAACAATGGAGAGGGAAATGGCAACCCACTCCAGTATTCTTGCCTGGAGAATCCCATGGACAGAGGAGCCTGGCAGACTACCGTCTATGGGGTTGCAAGAGTCAGATACGACTTAGCAACTAAACCACCACTTTGCATAACAAATCATCATTTTGTACACCTTAAACTTACACAATGCTATATGTCAGTAATATCTCAATAAAGGTGGAGGAAAATGTATATATGTTAACTTGGCATATAAGCATGTTTCATGTACACATTGTAGAAGATACTTATGAAAATAAATATATTCTTTAAACATTGCTATGATATTAATACTTTTGTATATTCTTTAAACAATTCTTTGCAATTGTTTTTGCTCTGTCACTTTACTTGGTCTTTCATATTCTCTATGTTTGCCACTTTTATTGCATAGAATTCCGTATTGTGATGCAGTGTTTCCTATAGCTCTTTTCTGAAGCAAATATATCATTTGTCCTGTCTTTCTATACCCACATTGATATTTTCCAAGTATCAATAAAAATACGTTTTACTTTAGAAACTCTGATTTTATTTCGACACTGTGATTTTAATTATGCACAAATGATTTGATGTTTCTGTCAACATCATAAAGTCTCAGGCCATATTTTAATCAATAAATTGGTATTTTCACATTCATTTACTGGAACTGATTATGTATTCATTTTGTTTACTCATGCATAACTGTTAAGATGCATGAACACATGCCAGGCTGGTCAGGGTTATTCACTGTGTGCATTTACAAAAGACAGTTTTCTTATCATTGAAAATTATCTTATAGTTAACCCCATTGCAGTCCCAAATAATTTAATGTCACAATAAAATAAACCTCTCCAGAGACAAAAAGTGGTCCATGGGAAAAGGGAATGGCAAACCATTTCAGTATTCTTGCCTTGAGAACCCCAGGAGCAGGATGAAAAGGCAAAAAGATATGACACCAGAAGATGTGCTCCCCAGGTCATTAGGTGTCCAATATACTACTGGAGAAGAGCAGAGAAATAGCTCCAGACAGTGAGCCAAAGCAGAAATGATGCTCAGTTGTGGGTGTGTCTGGTGGGTGTGACTGATGCTGTAAAGAACAATATTGCATAGAATCCAGGAATGTTAGGTCCATGAGTCAAGGTAAATTGGACATGGTCAAGCAGGAGATGGCAAGAGTAAACATTGGCATCTTAGGAATCAGTGAACTAAAATAGATGGGCATGGGTGAATTTAACTCAGATGACCATTATATCTACCACTGTGGGCAAGAATACCTTAGAAGAAATGGAATAACCCTGATAATCAACAAAATAATTCAAAATGCAATCCATGGGTGCAATCTCAAAATGACAGAATGATCTTGGTTCATTTCCAAGGCAAATCTTTCAACATTACACTAATCCAAGGCTATGTTCCAACACTAATGCCAAAGAAGCTGAAGTTGAATAGTTCTATGAAACCTACAAGGCCTTCTAAAACTACCTCCCCAAAATATGTGCTTTTCATCATAAGGGATTGGAATGTAAAAGTAGGAAGTGAAGAAACACATAGAATAACAGGCAAGTTTGGCCTTAGAGTACAGACTGTAGCAAGGGAAAGGCTAACAGGATTTTGCTGAGAACACACTGGTCATAGCAAACAACCTTCCAACAACCCAAGGGATGGCTCTACACGTTACATCACCACGTGGTCAATACCTAAATCAGGTTGGTTATGTTCTTGGCAGCTGAAGATGGAGAAGCTCTGTAATGTCAGTCAAAAACAAGGCCGGGAGCTGACTGTGGCTCAGATCATGAGCTCCTTATTGCTAAATTCAGAATAAATTGAAGAAACTAGAGAAAACCAATAGGCAGTTCAGGTATGACCTAAATCAAATCCCTTATGATTATATAGTGGAGGTGATGAATATATTGAAGGGATTACATCTGGTAGACAGAGTATCCAGAGAACTATGGATGAAACTTTGTAACATTATAATGGAAGCAGTGACCAAAACCGTTCCAAAGAAAAAGAAATGCAAGAAGGCAGTGTTTACCTGAGGAGGCCTTATAAATAGTTGACAAAAGAAGAGAAAGAAAATGTAAGAAAGAAAGGGAAAGATATATCCAACTAAATGCAGAGTTCCAGAGAATAGTAAGGGGAGATAAGAATGCCTTCTTAAAATGGGAAAGACTATGGAGACCTCTTCAAGAAATTTGGAGATATCAATGGAACATTTCATGCAAGGATGGGCACAATAAAGGACAAATAGCAAGAATCTGACAGAAACAGAAGAGTTTAAGAAGATGTGGCAAGAATACACAGAAGAACTGTACAAAAAAATCTTAATGACATGGATAACCATGATGATGTGGTCTTTACCTAGAGCTAGACATCCTGGAATGTGACATCAAGTGGGCATTAGCAAGCATCACTATGAACAAAGCTAGTGGAGGTGATGGAATCCCAGGTGATCTATTTCAGATCCTAAAAGATGATGTTAAACTGCTGCACTCAATATGTCATCAAATTTGGAAAACTCAGCAATGGCCACAGGACTGGAAAAGGTCAGTATTCATTTCAATCCCAAAGAAGGGCAATGCCAAAGATGTTTAGTTTCACAATTGAGCTCATTTCATGTGCTACAAGGTTATGCTCAAAATCCTCTAACTTGGCTTCAACAATACATGACCTGAAAACTTCCAGATGTACAAGCTGGATTTAGAAAAAGCAGAAGAACCAGAGATCAAATTGCCAACATTTGTTGGATATAAGAGAGAGCAATGATATTCCAGGGGGAAAAAAAAAACAAAAACAAAAACCTATTATGCCTTACTGACTATGCTAAAGCTTTTGTGTAGATCACAACAAAGTATGGAAAATTCTTAAAGGGATGCGATACCAGACCGCCTTACCTATCTCTTGAAAAACCTATATGCAGGTCAAGAAGCAACAGTTAGAACCAGACATGGAACAATGGACTGCTTCAATACTGAGAAAGGAGTACCACAAGGCTGTATGTTGTCACCCTGCTTACTTCACTTATATGCAGAGCACATCATGAGAAATACCAGGCTGGATGAATCATAAACTGGAATCAAGATTGCCAGGAGAAATATCAACAGTCTCACATATGCAGATGACACCACTGTAATGGCAGAAATCCAAGAGGAGCTAAAGATCCTCTTGATGAAGGTGAAAGAGGGGAGTGAAAAAGTTGGCTTAAAACTCAACATTCAAAAACTAAGATCATGGCATCTGGTCCCATCATTGCACAGTAAATAGAAGGGGAAAAAGTAGAAACAGTGACTGATTTTATTTTCTTTTTTTTTTCAAAAATCACTGTGTCTATAGACTCACCTGTGAAATTAAAAGATACTTTCTCCTTTGAAGGAAAGCTATGATAACCTTAGACAGCATATTAAAAAACAGAGACATCACTCTGCCGACAAAGTTCCATAGTCAAAACTTTTTTTTTCCAGTAGTCATACATAGATGCGTTAATTGGACCATAAAGAAGGCTGAACACTGAAAAATTGATGCTCTAAATTGTGGTGCTGGAGAAGACTCTTGAGACCCTCTGTACAGCAGGAGATCAAACCAGTCAGTACAAAGGAAATAAATTCTGAATCTTCATTGGTGGGATTGATGCTAAATCTGAAGCTCCAATACTTTGACCACCTTATGTGAAGAGTTGACTCATTTGAAAAGTCCCTTATACTAGGAAAGATTGAAGGCATAAGGAGAAGAGGGTGGCAGAGGATGAGATGGTTGGATTGCCACTAACTCAATGGACATGAGTTTGAGCAAACTCCAGGAAATAGTGAAGGAAAGAGGAGCCTGTTGGCTGTAGTGAATGGGATCACAACGAATCAGACATCACTCAGCGACTGAACAACAATAGCAAATTACCTTCTGAAGTATAGTATCTGGAGAAGTATTTTAACCTTTAATTTTTACACTATAAACTATTTTTTTAAATTTTTCTGTTGAGCAGACTATATTTGAAATTCTTCTTAAATGCAAAAATTGAGAAATGTATGAAAAAATGTTAGTTGTTGGAAAACTTATAGTTGAATAAATGCTATCACTGAGGTAAAAATCTCAAACAATAATCACATACCTAGTTATTTGGAGGAATGTGATTTAAATTATGATATAATACAACTGCAAACAATATCATTTTTGTATTTCCTTTCTGATTTTTAAAATTATATATAAAATATTTCTTTGAATACAAACATTTCTAAATTATGTGACAAAGTATTTGAAAATTTGTGTAGAGCAATCGGAAGTTTAAGGTTTTACACTATTTGCAAACTAATCAGTTAGCCCACCGTGGTTTTTTCAAGCATGCTCCACAGAAGGCTCCTGTCTTCTAGATGATAGCAAAGGAATTCACATCACTGTAAACAGTGTGAACGTCACAGTTTTGCACTGGTTCCCCTTGTACTTCAAGTCCCATGAGATGATACAGAGGGATCCTGATATATGCCTTCACTCAGAGTGCATTACAGGATAGAGCTCAGAAAATCTGAATCCTATAATAAGCAAAAAGCATGTCCGTGGTGCATTTCCCTTACTGCTAGTAGGTTTTCAAATCCCCAATTCAGTATGGCTAATTGAATCTACCCTTCGTTCTCAAGGGAGTACCTAAACGAGGTCGGCCCAATCTGTTCTTTGTCCCAATAGTCAGGTGGTATTTTCCATGGGATGGGGCGACATCCAATAGGATGCTTAGCTGCAGTGTACTACTTTTCTATTGCAGTCTAACAAATCAGTTACAAACTTAACATCTTAATGCAATACATGCTTATTACACAATATACATGTGAGAAGTCTGGGCACAGCTTATCTGAGTTCGCTGACTCAGGCTCTTGATAGGCTGCAATTCAGGTGCTCCCTGGGTCTGTGGTCACTTCCAAGGCTTGACTGGGGAAATGCCCACTATCAGGCCTGTTTCTGTTGTTAGCAGAACTCATTTATTTCTGGCTGTACAACTGAGATCCTCATTTTTTGATGACATATGGCTAGTTCCTTGCCATATTAATTTTTGTATGCACCCTCTCATGCATAGTAACTTTCTTCTTTAAGCCAACAAAGTGATTTTCTCTCACCACGATAGCAAACCAGTCTTTGTATTGGGTTGGCCAAAAAGTTCATTTGGGTTTTTCCATACGGATTTTTTTGGCAACCCAATATGTCAAGTAATGTAATCACTTGATGAGTTCTAGCCCATCAACACTGCTATAAAATATAACTTAAAGGAGAGAAATCCCATTCTTTGCCATTTATAATACTGCTGTTTAGAAGCTAGCCTTAGAACCCGTTACATTCAAGGAAGAAGAAATTCAGTGACATCACTGAGAAGGATCCGTTATGCAAGAAGCCAGTTTAAGTTCTGCCTAACTCATGAGCTGCAGGAACGAGGGTGGAAAAAGAAAATATAGAGTGTATTTTTATTCAAGAGGAACATGGGATTGGCTCCGAAAGCAAAAAGGTCATTTATGGTATTCTGTCACCCATACTTTCAAGGGCCTAATGTGTTCCCTGTAAAAGTAATAGGGTGATTCCCACACCCCCCCCCATCTTTGCAAAATTCTTTCACTTTCCAGGAATTATGCTATAACTTTTATTCTGATCATGTCCTCCTTGTAACCAGAGCTTTCACCTAGAAGAGTCAGGAGCAAGGGAGAGAGAACTTTCATAAAACTCAGAGAGACCTATCATGTCCTTTGCAGATGTCTCTGTGGGAGACATGCCAAGCTACATACTCAACTCATGACCTCCACTTTTTGCCACAAATGAGAGGAGATGCATCCTTTCTCAGGACATCTACATTCTCATGACCAAAGAGAATTACTTAGGTGTGTAAAACCAGGGAGAGATGATAGATGTAGAGGTAGAAATCTTTTGAGCAATATTTGAGAAGGTAGTCTGGTTACTGGACAATACCAGATGCCTATGTATCTTGGGTGGACTTCCCTGGTAACTGAGCAGTAAAGAAACTGCCTGCCAATGCAGGAGACCCAGGAGATGGGGGTTCCATCCCTGGCTCAGGAGGAAGATCCCTTGGAGAAGGAAATAGAAACCCACTCCAGTGTGCTTGCTTGGGACATCCCCTGGACAGAGGAGCCTGGTGGGCTTCAGTCCACGAGGTCGCAAGGAGTCAGGCACAACTGAGCCATCAAGCACAGCCAGATGATGATTAAATGAGAAGCTATGATTTATTACTACAGTTTGTGACCTCCAAGAGATGTGCTTTAACCTGCCAGTTTAGTCTCCAGCTGGGGTTAGGTTAGAGGGAGAAGACGGAAACAGATGGTACAGAAGGACAGAATGACTATGACTTAATAAGCTGATTCATTAAGCAGGGCTTGACATTTGCTTTCATTTTCAAGTCATCATTTTTGTCTCTAAAGCAGAAAATGTTCTAGTTTTCTTTCGACTCAGAACTCTTGAACTGCAAGTTGCTCATTGCAGACAATGTTTGTTTCAGCTTTGGAGCACCTTGGTTTTGTTGTCATAGAGCCATGGCCTTTTGGGAAGAAGTGTGGGACTTGCTTCCCCATCGTCATTTAATTTCCCCTTCCCATCGCTCCCTCTCCTGTCAGAGGAGAGTGGATTATAAACAAGCACCATTTAGATGGTTTGTTTTAATGCTGTCTTTCACTGCTCGGTTCCTAAATATTAGTTCTTCTCCTGTTAATTAACAGGTCGTCTCTGGGATAGCCTTCCTCCTGGTTTCCTACGACTAGGGCAAAAACACACACGACCACATCCCAGGGAGGCATCGTACATTTCCTACCCCAGCCAGAGCGCTCATCCTTCCTCTTTCAGAAAATCCCTCTGTCAGCGTCACACTATCATTCCCAAACTGTCAAAGAACTGTGAAAGTTCAGAGACCATAGCCGACTTGTGAGCTAACCAGTGAGCCCACCCCTGCTTCCGAGATGCTGGCTGAGACGGCTAGACCAAGATCCTTCCTTTTCACGTCATGGCATTACTGCACTTTCAGCCAGCTCTGCTTCAGCTCTGCTTGCCTCAGTTCCATCAGGTGACGCAGATGGGCTCAGACTGAGGCTGCAAGGGCAGGATTGTCTAAATCTGGGGACTATAACGACGGCTTCCGAACAGATGCCTGTCTTTTCTAGAGTGAAAAGAACTGACTTTATTGAGACCACTCATGCATTATTTAGTCACAGGGGGAAATAATTTTGATTTTAAATAAGTTAATGTTTATGAGATACAATAATAAATATTAAGTAAAATACTACAATTTTTAAGTTTGTGGTTGCTATGAATTTTCCTACACAAAGCTTAAAGTTTATAAATTAAAAATAATCTAATTAGAACTGAAAAATCAAACAAAACTTAAAGCACACATTTGATGTTGTACCAAAAGGCAAACTCAATGCTTCTTTCCCAAATAATGGTATTTTTAGCCTCAATAAAAATGTAAAATTGACTGAAACTTGACTATGATGCTATCTCTTTGGCAGGTACTTATTTTAGTAGAAGAGCATGTATTTCTTACAAATAAATTCCTCAATGAAAGTGGATAAGTAGGAAAGTTGCATTTAATGTTTACTCGTTGGAGGTATATAAGGAGAGGCTGTTGAACACTTGGACTCTTAAGAGAGAATGTTAAAGTTTGGACTAAATGATCTCTTATTTTCTATCTGTGCATGCAGTCAACTTTTAAAGGTTTATTTATTACAGTTTTTGGCTGTGTTGGCTCTTCACCGCTTTGCATGGTCTTTCTCTGGTTGTGGCAAACGGGGGCTCCCCTTGCTGTCATGCGCAGACTTCTCATTGCGGTGGCTTCTGTTGTTGGAACACAGGCTCTGGGTGCTTAGGTCTCAGTAGCTGCAGTTCGCCTTCTCTAGGGAGGTCGTTTAGTAGCGGTTGTGGCACACAGGCTTAGCTGCTCCACGGGATGTGGGGTCGTCCCAAAGCAAGGAGCAACTGGTGTCCCCTGGACTACAAAGCAGATTCTTAACCACTGGACCACCAGCGAAGCCCCAGCTTTTCTTGATTTTAGGATTCTAGCAGAAATCTCTTATGTTTAATGTATTGATAAGGTCTCAGCTAAAAATACAATAGTATCCACTTTGAAAACCACTTCACATAACCTAGAATACATGGGACTCCAGTAATACGGGGGATATCCTCCCTAATGTTTAAGTTTTAATAAATTTAAAGAAAATAATACAGTTTAATATACAATCAGTGTTGTTGTTTAGCTACTAAGTTGTGTCTGACTTTTTCTGGGACTCCATGGACCGTAACCTGTCAGGCTCTTCTGTCCATGTGATTTCGCAGGCAAGAATACTGGAGTGGGTTGCCATTTTCTTCTCCAAAAATATAATCAGAGGAAACATTAATATACTGGTAATTATTTTTTTAGAAATTTAATAGGTTAACATGAAGCTCAGAGAAATCACATTAAAATATTTAAAATCACATTAATATGTTACTACAGAGAATTTTTCTTAGTGTTCTCCCTCAAATTTCTCTTCAGTTTTGCATTTATTCCCTCAACTTCCCAACAATGGATATATGTGAATCTCAGATTTTATGCCATAACTTTTATTGTCAATATGTAGACTACTCTATCATTTCAAATAAGTGTATGCATATTTTCAGTAATGACCTAAAGTTAGCATGCTTAGAGAGGGCATTTGAGAAGTGTATATACCTGTATGTACATATTCACACTCTTGTATTTATTTTGGCAGCATTGTGACTACCTAGATGTACTAGAAAGAATTTAGGTTAATAGCAACAACAGTATTGTTATAAGCACTCCCTGTCCTTCAGTTTTCAGAAAGTTTATTTCTACCAACATTCATTCATTCTTTTAGTCTTAGAATATTTTGTTTTTACTTAATCAAAAAACTACATCTTGCTTTAGTACAATACCATTTTCTAAGATAATAGATGTGTGGGTCTTCAGTTTTTGTTTGTTTTCACTCTTTCTGCTAAATGATAAAGCATAACTTTGTGGATCTCATGTGGATTTCTTCATTATATGAGTTAATGTAATTTTTTGAGGTGTCAAACAAATTTCATGACATGTGAGCACATAAATCATTTAGAAAACAATAGATCTCCTAGAAATACTGAGGCTGGTTCTGATTTTTTATCTTGGGGAACTTTTTCTCCATTACTATGTGAACACTTGGTTACATGAACAACTGTTCTTACAGGTTTCTTCCTCCAATGGTATAAAGTAGTCAGTGCATTAAAATGTAGGTCACAGTGTGAATGCTTATATATTTTGACATTTAGGAAGAATATGCCTTTCTATACTATAACCCCTAGCAGTGTTTTAGTTGATATATTTCTAAAAATGGAGCAATTCATTCATACTATGTCACTTCATACTTAAGGGACACATAACATACCTTTCACAGGCATAAAATTCAGTTGTCTTATTTCTACTGCATGAATTATGTTTAGAAGCTGTGGAGTCACAAAATGCTTTAATGCTTTCTTTTTCTACCTTTATTTATCCCTAGGTGGCCACATTCACAGAACTGACAAGGATATTGAGAAATTGCAGAATCTACATGTAGAATGGCATCTTAAATATATGAAGTAGTTCTTTCTTTGTTAGGATTTCCAGAAACAGAGAATCTCCAGATTATTTTGGAAATTTGCTTAAGTTTCACCAAATATAGTGTCAAAAAGTTTTGATCTCACTTAAATCTCCTGCCTGTAGTTTTTTATTCCCCCCATGTCATTTGAGAAAAATGGGTTCTAGTCACGTTTTTATAATTAAACCAAGAAAGAACAACAGCAATAATATTACCCACAGTTCTCCTCTTCATGTTTGATGATTGAAGCTTTCCAAGTCCTTTTGCTATTTTCTTCTGTCATAAAATTTGAAATTTGATAACAGTCAGGAATACTCCAAGGAGACTATGTGGGTTGCACAATAATCCTAAAGCCTTGCAGACATTACTATAAAGTTTGTGGTTTGTGGATCTTGAATTTAACTAGTGTATATTCATGCTTTCTAGTTCTATAAAGAACAGAGCTGTTTGGCCAGGTTTAAAAAAAAAACAGGTAAAAATTATAAAATGTTAAATGCATCCATTTATGCATTTATGCATAAATGCACATGTAATGAATTTTGATAGATTAATATATTTATATAATCAACATTCAATCAAGATAGCAAATATTACCATTACTGCAGAAGTCCCCTCATACCTATATTCTGTCAACCCTTACCCATTAGGCAACCAGTTTTCTGATTTTGAATGCCATAGATTAGGTTTTGTTGTTCAGTCGCTAAGTTGTGTCTGACTCTTGGCAACACCATGAACTGCAGCATGCCAGCCTTCTATGTCCTTCAGTATTTCCTGGAGTTTGCTTAAATTCATGTCCATTGAGTCAATGATGCTAGCTAACCATCACATCCTCTGCCACCCCGTTCTCCTTTTGCCTTCAGTCTTTCCCAGAATTAGGGTCTTTTCATCTCTTCACATCAGGTGACCAAAGTATTAGAGCTTCAGCTAAAATTCAGCCTCAGTTCCTCCAAAGAGTATTCAGGGTTGATTTCCTTTAAGACTGACTGGTTTGATCTCCCTGCAATCTAAGGGACTCTCAAGAGTCTTCTTCAGCACCACAATTCAAAAGCATCAATTCTTTGGCACTGAACCTTCTTTATGGTCCAACTCTCATATCCATACATGACTACTAGAAAAACCATAGCTTTGACTATATGGATTTTTGTTGACAAAATTATGTCTTGCTTTTTTAATATGCTGTCTAGGTTTGTCAGAGCTTTCTCTCCAAGGAGCAAGCATCTTTTAATTTCATGGTTGCAGTTACCATCTGCAGAGATTTTGGAGGCCAAGAAAACACAGTCTGTTGCTGTTTCCACTTTTTCCCCTTTTATCCATGAAGTGATGGAACAAGATGCCATGATTTGTTTTTGGAATGTTGACTTTTAAGCTGCTTTTTCGTTCTCCTCTTTCACCTTCATCAAGAGGCTCTTTGATTCCTCTTGGATTTCTGCCATTAGAATGGTATCATCTGCGTATCTGAGGGGCTTGATATTTCTCCCAGCAATCTTGATTCCAGCTTGTGATTCATCCAGCCCACCCATTTACATGATGTACTCTGCATAGAAATTAAATAAACAGTGACAATATACAGCCTTTCCCAATTTGGAACCAGCCCATTGTTCCATGCCCAGTTCTAACTGTTGCTTCTTGACCTGCATATAGGTTTCACAGAGGAGGTATATCTTACACATAATAAAGAAATACCTATATCTACCTAAAGAAACAAAAGAACTATACATAGAAAACTATAAAACACTGATGAAAGAAATCAAAGAGGACACAAACAGATGGAGAAACATACCATGTTCATGGATTGGAAGAATCAATACTGTCAAAATGGCTATTCTATCCAAAGCAATCTATAGATTCAATGCAATCCCTATCAAGCTACCAACGGTATTTTTCACAGAACTAGACCAAAGAATTTCACAATTTGTATGGAAAAAGAAAAAACCTCAAATAGCCAAAGTAATCTTGAGAAAGAAGAATGGAACTGGAGGAATCAACCTGCCTGACTTCAGACTCTACTACAAAGCCACAGTCATCAAGACAGTATGGTACTGGCACAAAGACAGAACTATAGATCAATGGAACAGAATAGAAAGCCCAGAGATAAATCCACGAACTTGTGGACACCTTATCTTTGACAAAGGAGGCAAGGATATACAATGGAAAAAAGACAACCTCTTTAACAAGTGGTGCTGGGAAAACTGGTCAACCACTTGTAAAAGAATGAAACTAGAACACTTTCTAACACCATACACAAAAATAAACTCAAAATGGATTAAAGATCTAAATGTAAGACCAGAAACTATAAAACTCCTAGAGGAGAACATAGGCAAAACACTCTCCGACATAAATCACAGCAAGATCCTCTATGACCCACCTCCCAGAATATTGGAAATAAAAGCAAAACTAAACAAATGGGACCTAATGAAACTTAAAAGCTTTTGCACTACAAAGGAAACTATAAGTAAGGTGAAAAGACAGCCCTCAGATTGGGAGAAAATAATAGCAAATGAAGCAACAGACAAAGGATTAATCTCAAAAATATACAAGCAACTCTTGAAGCTCAATTCCAGAAAAATAAATGACCCAATCAAAAAATGGGCCAAAGAACTAAACAGACATTTCTCCAAAGAAGACATACAGATGGCTAACAAACACATGAAAAGATGCTCAACATCACTCATTATCAGAGAAATGCAAATCAAAACCACAATGAGGTACCATTACACGCCAGTCAGGATGGCTGCTATCCAAAAGTCTACAAGCAATAAATGCTGGAGAGGGTGTGGAGAAAAGGGAACCCTCTTACACTGTTGGTGGGAATGCAAACTAGTACAGCCACTATGGAGAACAGTGTGGAGATTCCTTAAAAAACTGGAAACAGAACTGCCATATGACCCAGCAATCCCACTCCTGGGCATACACACTGAGGAAACCAGATCTGAAAGAGACACGTGCACCCCAATGTTCATCGCAGCACTGTTTATAATAGCCAGGACATGGAAGCAACCTAGATGCCCATCAGCAGATGAATGGATAAGGAAGCTGTGGTACATATACACCATGGAATATTACTCAGCCATTAAAAAGAATTCATTTGAATCAGTCCTAATGAGATGGATGAAACTGGAGCCCATTATACAGAGTGAAGTAAGCCAGAAAGATAAAGAACATTACAGCATACTAACACATATATATGGAATTTAGAAAGATGGTAACGACAACCCTATATGCAAAACAGAAAAAGAGACACAGATGTACAGAACAGACTTTTGAACTCTGTGGGAGAAGGTGAGGGTGGGATGTTTCAAAAGAACAGCATGTATACTATCTATGGTGAAACAGATCACCAGCCCAGGTGGGATGCATGAGACAAGTGCTCCGGCCTGGTGCACTGGGAAGACCCAGAGGAATCAGGTAGAGAGGAAGGTGGGAGGGGGGATCGGGATGGGGAATACGTGTAAATCTATGGCTGATTCATATCAATGTATGACAAAACCCACTGAAATGTTGTGAAGTAATTAGCTTCCAACTAATTAAAAAAAAAAAAAAAAAGAAATACCTAACATTTCTCCAATGGTGATTATATTGTTTTACATTCTCATCAACTGTGAATTGAAGTTCTAACTGCTCCAGATCCCTATTGATATTTGGTTGCTGTCAATTTGTGATCTTAAACATTCTAGTGGGTAAGAAGTGGTATATATTTTAGTTTCAATTTTCATTAATCTGGTGAGTGATTTTGAATATATTTTACATGTAATGTCTGTTCAGATCCTTTGCCCATTATTTTAACGTGTTCTTTCTCTTATTTTTACCATTGAATTACAGTATTTACTTGTGAACCGATGTCTCCTGCATTGCAGTTGGATTCTTTACCAACTGAGCTATCAGGGAAGCCTGATAATCTGGATATGCATTATCAAATTTATTACTGATAATATTTTCTTCTGATATGACTTGCCCATTTATTCACTTACTGTTGTTTCTGAGGAGCAAAATGTTGTAATACTGTTAAATTAATTTATCAATTTTTTTAAGTTAATTTTTTGTTGTTGTACAGTAAATCCCCTACATATTAGCAAGTTTCCTGCTGAGAGTGAGTTTGCAAGTCCAGTTTTTTCATAAGATCAACAAAGTTAGCCTAGGTACCCAACTAATGTAATTGGTTATGTACTGTGTTTGTTATGTACTGTGTTACTGGCTCTGTTGTGACTGACTCTTCATGACCCCAAGGACTGTAGCCCACCACCAGGTTTCTCTGTTCATGAAATTCTCCAGGCAAGAATCCTGGAGTGATTCGCTCCAGTGACTATACACAACTGTGGTGTAATAATGCTTTTTATAGAAATAATACAGAGAAAGCAAACACAAACATAGAGAAAACATTTTCAATCTCACAGCACAGTACCTTGTAAAGTACAATAGTACAGTTCAACAGCTGACATACAAGGGCTGGCAGTGCGTGAACAGGCAAGAAGTGACTGACTGCGGGAGAGAGAGACAGTGGGAGATGGGAGAGCTGAAAGGCCATCAGGATTAGGACACAGAGGGCAAGCCGCAGTCTCACTTACACCTGATGTCGGTGGCACAGGTTCTCACTCCCGGCTAGATGCAGTTCTATCTGTAGCAGATGGAACTTGATCAAACCATCCGGTGATGTCTGGGTAGTAGGTCTTCTTTCCTCTCATCCTAGATGGCATGGTAACTCTGGGTTGCATTCCAAACGGCTGCTACAACCTTCCTGTACCATTCTACATCCGGGCCCTGTGCCTCAAAAACTAACAGTGCCTCCTCAAGGAGCATCCGGGGGCCGATTCCTGGGCTGCGCGGATCTCTGTGATTCGTCAGTGACTTCTCCGTCTTGTCTCTCTTCCTCCTTTCTCCGGGCCTCCGATTCGGTCAGGTCTTGCTCAGTCAGCCCCTCTCGTTGCAGAGCAAGCACTTCAGTGTTGTGAGGAAGAGTGACGCCTACCACCTTTTCGCCTCAGTCTGTTCTTCCAATTATTGTCACTTTTGCGTCCATCTTTAACACTTGGCGCTTCTTAGGAATACCACCATCACCGCTGCTTTTACGCTTGCTTCTGGACGTCTGGGGCTTGAAATAAAGACACTGTACTACTGTGCTCTGTAGAATGCTGTATGGTGCGGTATACAAGAGCATAAGCGCTTGTAGAGGACACACACATGTGACAACGTACACCAGGCATGCGTGCTAACTTACGCGATTTGACACGTGAATTCACATTTCCATCTTTGAAAGTTCACAACTTGCAGATGTGTATGTAGGGGACTTACCATATATAAAATATATATTTGCTCACCCTGAGATGATAAATTTCTCTTCAATTTCAAATTCTTTCTGTTTATTTAATTATCTCTTTACTCCATATAAATTTTAGAATCAGTTTGCTAATTTCAACCAAATCATGCTAGACTTTTAATTAACACTGAGGCAAATTTTGTGGACTTTTGACATATTATACTATTGAGTACTACATACTTCTACTTAAAAATCATTAGTCTTCCTAAATAAGATTTTGTTTTGTTTTCCAAAAGTTTTGTAATTGTTCATTAGATTTATTTCTAATAATTTTCCATAGTAGTGTAAAGCAGTTTTTATTACTTTTTAAAAAATATTTGCTATTTTTTAAAATACAGTAGATTTTTTTCTGATCTTGTATCCTGAACATTTCTAAATTCTCATTTTTAAAAGATTTGCATATTTCATAAAATTTTGAGGCTAAGCAGTAATGTCAACCTTCTAACAATGACAATCATACTCTGCCCTTTCTGATATTTTTTTTAATTTATTTTTCTTGGTTTATTAAATGAACTGGAATTCTGATACTAAAAAGAAGTACTAAAAGTGAACATCCTTGCCTTTTTGTGATCTAAGGGGAAAAGTGCAATATTTTACCACTAAGAATAACATCAGCTATAGATTTTTCTTAATGAGCTTTGACAGCTTGAGGAAATTCTATTCTTAGATTTCTGAGAGTTTTTTAAAATCATGAGTATTGATTTTGGTAAAATGCTATTTATACTCTTTATAAATCTATTGAATTTCTAATTTATTATGTGATTGATTGCATAGACTGCCCAATATTACAAAAAGGGGACCTACATAATCATTTTAAGCCTCAAACTCAATTTCCTTGGATATAATTATTAACCATGACTAATATTCTGGCAAACTTCTTATAACCACCTTTTAATCTATTTTCTGTTCAAATGCTAAAGATCTCTTTAATTGCTAATAGGAGAGTGAATAGTTGGAGGCCTAAAGAATAATAATGGTTCAGTTCAGTTGCTCAGTCATGTCCGACTCTTTGCGACCCCATGAATCGCAGCACACCAGGCCTCCCTGTCCATCACCAACTCCCGGAGTTTACTCAAACTCATGCCCATCGAGTCGGTGATGCCATCCAGCCGTCTCATCCTCTGTAGTCCCCTTCTCTTCCTGCCCACCATCCCTCCCAGCATCAGGGTCTTTTCCAACCAGTCAACTCTTCGCATGAGGTGGCCAAAGTATTGGAGTTTCAGCTTTCAACATCAGTCCTTCCAATGAACACCCAGGACTGATCTCCTTTAGGATGGACTGGTTGGATCTCCTTGCAGTCCAAGGGACTCTCAAGAGTCTTCTCCAACACCACAGTTCAAAAGCATCAATTCTTCAGCACTCAGCTTTCTTCACAGTCCAACTCTCACATCCATACATGACCACTGGAAAAACCATAGCCTTCACCAGATGGACCTTTGTTGGCAAAGTAATGCTATCTAGGTCGGTCATAACTTTTCTTCCAAGGAGTAAGCGTCTTTTAATTTCATGGCTGCAGTCACCATCTGCAGTGATTTTGGAGCCCCCAAAAATAAAGTCTGACACTGTTTCCACTGTCTCCCCATCTATTTGCCATGAGGTGATAGGACCAGATGCCATGATCTTAGTTTTCTGAATGTTGAGCTTTAAGCCAACTTTTTCACTCTCTTCTTTCACTTTCATCAAGAGGCTTTTTAGTTCCTCTTCACTTTCTGCCATAAGGGTGGTGTCATCTGCATATCTGAGGTTATTGATTTTATTTCTGCCAATCTTAATTCCAGCTTGTGCTTCTTCCAGCCCAGGGTTTCTCATGATGTACTCTGCATATAAGAATGGTACTTAAGGATAAATAGGAGAAGGCAATGGCAACCCACTCCAGTACTCTTGCCTGGAGAATCCCATGGACGGAAGAGCCTGGTAGACTGCAGTCCATGGGGTTGCGAAGAGTCGGACATGACTGAGAGACTTCCCTTTCACTTTTCCCTTTCATGCATTGGAGAAGGAAATGGCAGCCCACTCCAGTGTTCTTGCCTGGAGAATCCCAGGGACGGGGGAGCCTGGTGGGCTGCGTCTATGGGGTCGCACAGAGCTGGACACGACTGAAGCGACTTAGCAGTAGCAGCAGCAGAAAGGATAAATATCATCAATATTCCAAAAAACTTATTTTTTAGGTGAGGGGATTGCTTTATATCTGACTTTCAGTTCCTAAGACAATATTTGCATATATTTTTCCAATTAAAGTATTAGTTACATTCTACATAAAAACTGTATATTTTTCCTTCAGAAAATAGCACCTTGGTTTTTTCTTTGTTTGCCATGTCACAATTACCATTCCCTCATAGAATAGTTTTGCTCTCAAGTACCACACTTTACAATATAATCATGGGAAATGGTAAAGAGTATTCTTCTTTTAAAAGGATACTCTGGCCCATTTACTATGTAATGAAAACAATCTGTGAGCATTCATAAAATTAATAAAACATTTGTAGGAGAAAAAATTAGCAAATTATATATCTGATAGGGGTGTATATCAAAATACATAAAGAAATCATACAACTCAGTAGAAGAAGACCAAGCAATTTGATTAAAATTGGATAGAGGAGCTGAATAGACATTTTTCTGAAGAAGACATACAAATAACCAAAAGGTATGTGAGTAGATTTTTAACGTCACTAATGGTTAGGAATGAATATATATATTCATTCCATGTATATATATGGAATATATATATATTCAGTTCAGTTGCTCAGTCATGTCTGGCTCTCTGCGACCCCATGGACTGCAGCACACCAGGCCTCCCTGTCCATCATCAACTCCAGGAGCTCACTCAAACTCACGTCCATTGAGTCGGTGATGCCATCCGGCCTTCTCATCCTCTGTCATCCCCTTCTCCTTCCACCTTCAGTACCACCTTCAAAGTTGGTGATGGACAGGGAGGCCTGGTGTGCTGCAGTCCATGAGGTCACAAAGAGTCAGACACGACTGAGCCACTGAACTGAAGAGGCTTATGGAAGCTTCCTGATGGGAGAAACTGACTGAGGGGAAACTGGGTCTTGTTCTGATGGGCAGGGCCATGCTCCATAAATCTTTAATCCAATTTTCTGTTGATGGGCTGTGTTCCTTCCCTGTTGTTTGACCTGAGGCCAAACTATGGTGGAGGTAATAAAGATAATGGTGACCTCCTTCAAAAGGTTGGCCAGTGCCCCCGACCCTTTGGCAGGCCACCGCTGACCCAGCCTCTGCCTGAGACTCCTGGCCACTCACAGGCAAGTCTGGCTCAGTCTCCTGTGGGGCCTCTGCTCCTTTCTCTTGGGTTCTGGTGCTCACAAGGTTCTATTTGTGCTTTCTCAGTGTCTGTTTCCCCAGTCCTGAGTAAGTCCAAGCAGCTCTGTGGGGGGGTTCATGGCGACCTCCTCCAAGAGGGCTTATGCCAGACCCCGGTCTGCTGCACCCAGAGCCCCTGCCCCTGCGGCAGGCCACAGCTGACTTGTATCTCCACAGGAGACTCTCACGCACTCCCAGGCAGGTCTGGCTCAGTCTCTGTGGGGCGCACAAGGTTTTGTTCGAGCCCTCCAAGTGTCTACAGTGGGGATGGCATTTGATTCTAAACACAATTTCACGTCTCTTACCATCTTGCTGGGGCTTCTCCTTTGTCCTTGGACATGGGGTATCTTTTTCTGGTGGGATCCAACGTTCTGCTGTTGATGGTTGTTCACCAACGAGCTATGATTTTGGAGGTCTTGCAGGAGAAGATGAGCACACGTCCTTCTAATGAAATGTTTTCATCCATAAAAAGAAGGTGGTGGTGGTGGTTTAGTTGCTCAGTCGTGTCCGACTCTGTGACCCCATGGACTGTAACCCACCAGGCTCCTCTGTCCATGGGATTCTCCAGGCAAGAAGACTGGAGTGGGTTGCCATTTCCTTCTCCAGGAATCCTGCCATTTGTGCAAGATGGATGGACCTGGAGGGCATTATGCTAAATGAAATAAATCAGATATATTACTATATGATCTCATTTGTTTGCAGAATCTAAAAACCAAAACCAAAAAAAAAAAAAAAAAAAAAAAAACCCTAGGCAACAAAATGCCACAAATTCTTAGACAAAATCGATTGTTCATTGCCAGAAATGGGAGTTGAGGGAGGAGGAAATGGTTGAAGATCAAAAGGTAGAGACTTCCTGTTATAAGATGAAAGAGGTTGTGGGATCCAATGCACAGAATGTTGACTCTAGTTAACAATGATTTTTTGAATATCTGCATATTGCTAAGAGAGTAGATCTTCAAAGAGTTCTCATCACCAGAAATAATTATAACTAGATGAACTGATGATGTTAGCTAAACTGGTAGTAATCATTTCACAATATATGCATATATTAAAATGTGTTGTAGACCTTAAGTGAGTACAATAGTGGTGGGTTAGTCACTGTGTCTGACTCTTGTGACCTCATGACTGTAGCTCACCAGGCTCCTCTGTCCATGGGCTTTTCCAAGCAAGAATACTGGAGTGGGTTGCTACTTCCTTCTTCAGGGGATCTTCCCAAGGCAGGAATTGAAGCCAGATCTCCTTCACTGCAGGCAGATTCTTTACCAACTGAGCTACAAGGGAATCCCAGATGACTACTATATTACATATCAATTATATCTCAATAAAACTGGAAACTATTGAAAATCCTTACAACACTTGAGGAGTATTTTCAAAAAAGAAACATTTTATAATGTGTGCTTTTGAGTAATCTCTTGACTTGCCATAATTTTAATTAGAATAGTGAATTTTTTTTAAGAATTTTATTTTAAAAATATGTATATGCATATCTGTATACTTTCAGATGGTGATGTGCGCTGATAACATTCTTACAAGATGATTAGCCTTTGAACAAAGCAGTTAGCTAAAATTTAAAGCTGTCATGCTTACTATAAAGTTGATCTACCACACTTTCATTTAAAAAAAAAAAAAATCACATATACAACTCTCACAGGTGTTTGGCAAAAGGCAAACAACCAGATCTTGAGATGAAGTACTTTGAATCATAGTTATATATGTTCCTTTTTTTTTTTCCTTTTTTATACTTTAGGTCTGAAACTGTGTTCCCTTGCCAATAAGTTCAGATTTGTTGTGATGTGGGTATAAGATGCTGCACTGCCTTCCTGCGTTCTATCTGAATTGAAATAAGTGATACTCTAGGTATCTAGTGGCTCATCAAGCCCCATATATCTTGGTTGTCAGTTTTAAATGCAAAATGACAATCATTTTAGAGGGAGACAGCACTTGTCTGATCCAGTGACTGCAATGCAGTCATAAACTAACTAAAATAACCTATTATGTTGCCATGCACTTAAGCAGTTTAATGTTTGTTATTCATAGATGCCAGCCTACTCCAGGCAACCACAAAAAATGGTTTCATGATACTTAGTAGTTCTTTGCAAATAAAGTGTTTGTTAAACTCTTTCTGGTTAGTTCACTAATAATCTTACATATTTGAAATGTTTCTGTACTGGTTTGATTTTATTATAAAGAAGAAAATCTACTTCTTAGTAATGTACGAGGCCAGTGAGGTTGGAAGGCAAAAGAATAAAACTTTATTTTATTTTTCAAGTTTTTTCTTACAATTTTTTTTTTCTGCAATGAGATTAGATTGTTAATATTGTTGGAAATTTCATTTGATATCCTAGAATTGTCTTTCCTAAAGTATACCCCAAAATGTCCAGATATCATCTGAGAAGTACATGAAATTTGAAAATTCAAACAGACCATTTAAACATTCTGAATAATTTTTTGACATTTTGTTTAATTTGTAAGATGACTGTCTTCTAATGCCCCACTAGTAGCAAATCCCTACCTCCTTTCTTAAGTAATTATTTTCCTCTCCAAAAAGGATCATGTCATAAAAGTCAGAGTGATATTGAGTTTGCATTCCTCATTATCTACAATTTCACTCTGAGATGCTGAATAGAAAGCTATAAAAATTAGTTGAACTGAGAAAATATAAGAATCACTACATGCAACTAAATCCCAAATCTTCGAGGTAAGTATCTGAGTATAAAAACAGTATTTGGGAAGACTCTGCAAAGGATATACAAAATATGTCCATACACAATTTTTCCTCATCTTATGTATATATGGAAATACCTTACACAAGTGGCAACTACCAATATAGCATAGGGGAAGTGATCAAAATATGTATTAAACCATGCTTATAATTAATTATTGTAAGATATGAGTAATCATTGTTAAGAAACTAGTCATATTGTTTATGGAATTTGTTAACTAGTTTATATTTAAAATATAAGCATTTTTTATTGGACATACTACTAAAATCAGTTTGAATGTACCAAATGGTTACGTCTTAACAATGGAGAAGAAGAGACTATTAATTTAGGCATGGGAAAAATTCCTTTAGGAGAATTAAAGTTAAAATTCGAGTGAAATTTTTTAAACTTGTAAATAACAAATTGGGAAATTTGAATGAATTTCCTTGGAGTCACGGAGACAACTCTTCCCCCAAAGAAAAATAGGAAGCTCTCCATGCCCAGTGGACTCCTTTGCAAATGCTTTTTTGTTTCCTGCTAATTGATCTTTTTCCCGTGAGTTCTTATTTGCATTCCAAAAGGCATGTATGATGTGACTTCTTTTACTATTACATCATGATTGTTCACTTCTCAGAGTTCTGATGGTGATGGTTATTTCTTTTGAGGTTTGAAAGAATATCAATTCTAATTATGCATTTAGAAGGTGAAAAAAATTTAAAAGCAATTTTAACATGCAATTTTGCAATCTTAACTTTTGTAATGTCAAACTAGCAATTTGACTACTATCACATTTGTCCCTCTAGTCATCTATACCATTTTTTTCCCATGAGAATACAACTGCTTTGCCTCTCAGAATATCCAAATTTATGTTTCCTTCATTTATTTATTTTTAGGTCTAAGATAGTGAAATACACAACTCCACATGTTAACAATTGGGCATGTGAGTTCACTGCATGTGTGTGTGTATACTAAGTCATTTCAGTCATGTTAGATTTGGTGTTTTCTTGCAAGCACATCTAAAGCAATTTGTCAACATAGAAGTATTCATTTATAAATCTAAATACAATTAAACACCTAAATAAAGCCAAATTCTGAAGATATAATTTAGCATATGTCCATCTTAATAAAGAAGAATGGCTGGAGATGAAAATTTTTTGTTCCAATTTGTTTTCACTAAATTATTGCTATTTTCCATCTTTGAAGTCAGTGTTCACTTTAACTTTATACCAAAAGTTTACATTATTGTGAACATTTGACAATTTGTAATTGAATGCTTACAGGCTAAAGAGGCTCTGCTCTTTCATTTGATGGATTGTGTCATGCCAGACTCTGGCAGTGCATTTTATTTGACCTTTCTCCTTAGCTCCATTCATCTTAAATCCCTTGTCACATGAGTGACAGGCCATCATGATGTGATGGAACACAAAACTTCAAAAAGATGCATCACCTTGTCAGATAAATGTAGATCAAAATATTAAAAAAATGTTTAGTGAGTTGGAGGGAAACAGGCTAAATTCAATTATAATGTTGAAAAGTAGTATAAACTTTGGAAATCAAAGATCACTGTTGGAATAACTCTAATAATACTTACAAATGAAAAATCAGAAGTATTTGTATGATCTTTCTGATAAATTAGAAGTGTAAAAGGTACAGAATTTTCTTTTTTTTCCATTTATTTTTATTAGTTGGAGGCTAATTACTTTACAATATTGTAGTGGTTTTTGTCATACATTGACATGAATTAGCCATGGATTTACATTAAGAAGGTTATTAGGGAAAATAATTTAACTAGATGTGTGTGCATAGACATATACACACAAACACACACATATGCCCATAGTTTAATTTTGAGCATTTATTTTAAAAAAAACAAAAAATTTCTCTTTGTAGGGAGATACACAAAGCTTCATTCATTCTGGGATGTGATACTGTCAGGGATTTGATACAGCTGAGGATGGGCAGCTTTATGTTACTTGAAGAGAAATCATATATCTACTCACAGAACAGACATCGTCGAGGTGAAAAAAGGAGTAGATGGTCTCATGGTTTGTAGGTCATTCATCTCACACCCAAGACTTTTTATTACAAAGTCCTGAAAGATTCTCTGCTTTGTGTGTTTATACCAATAGACAGAGGCCATTCATATTGTAAATCAATGAACCAGTTTCTTATTTTGACAGGATCTGTTGTGATTTAGTAGTGGAATATAAGCACAGAGTAAAGACACTGACCTGACACATTTTTATCCCTTCTCCTGTGAGTAAATTTTTTCTACCATGGAAGAAAAGAAAAAAATACATGAGAAACAAAATAATCAAGTTAGAGATACTATAGCCCTGGAAAAGAAACTGAGAGAAGTAGAGACCTGAGTCCTCTATAACAAGATACTGGACTTTGATAATATTGTTTATCTGTTGTAAGAGCATAGAAATACACACACACACACAGAGATACATGTAGAAACATACATACATTGGAATTAATATTTTGTTTGTTCTTTCATGTATTGATATTTAGTCATTCTAAGTCATATGTTGTATATTTTTGAATAATGAAGCCATCAAAGACAACATGAAATGACTCATCTCCAAAGTTTAACATATATGAAGTATATATGAACATATATGCAAATATATGTATGTATGGGTGGTAAGTCACTTCAGTTGTGTCCGACTCTTTGTGACCCAGTGGACTATATATCTCCAGGCTCCTCTGTCCATGGGTTTCTCTAGGTAAGAATACTGGAGTGGGTTGCCATGCCCTCTTCCAGGGGACCTTCCCAAGGCAGGAATTGAGCCTATGTCTCTTATATCTCCAGTACTAAAAGGTGGGTTCTTTATCACTAGAACTACCTGGGAAGCCCTCAGCCACCCCCTTCCCCCCAAAATAATACCTGACTATTAATACTGAATATTGTATCAGATTAAAATGTAAAATGAAACTTGTAAACTATTTTGCAAGGTTAGGGTAGTGTGACCTTGTTGGATAGGGACAAGGTAGAATTAGGGGGAAAGGAATAACCAAAAAAGTAATGCAGATTTTTAATAAAATAATGATGTATTACAGAAGCAGTAATGCAACTATACAACTTTTCTTTTAAGTGGCCCAAATAGTTCCATTACCACTGTGAACAAACCATTCACATTGTGGTTAGGAAAGTTTGTTTTAGCAATTTCCATGCTTAAGGGCTTTCACTAAACAATAATTCTATGGTGGGGACTTTTTGGTGTGTCTAATTGTCCATAAAGTAAGCTTGAAACTGGAATTTCATGTCATTTAGAATTAAGAATTCAAAATATAATAATAATATAATAAAATAAAAGATTTACAAGGCTGGTCATTCAAGAAAAATAGGGACTTTAAAATGTCAAAGAGCTTTATATATATGTATATATACACACATATTAAAATAACATGACTAAAAATTCAAAAAATTAAATAAAAATACTATAAAACATACTGATTTGAAATTACCTTTGCTGTTGTAGATTTCTTTTTTAGCAATCAGTATTCATCAACTTTATTATTTTAGCATTCCTAATGCAAATGGCACTAGCAAATGTTTGAAAAGTGAAAGTGAAGTCGCTCAGTCATGTCCCACTCTTTGTGACCCCATGGACTATAGCCCACCAGGCTCCTCCATCTGCGGGATCTTCAAGGCAAGAATGCTGGAGTGGGTTTCCATTTCCTTATCCAAGGGATCTTCCTGACCCAGGGATCGAAGCCAGGTCTCCCGCATTGTAGGCAGACGCTTTACTTTACCGTTTGAGACACCAGCAATTGTTTAGAATTTGTCTAATATTTTCTAAAGTATTTACATATTTGTTCTCATTGCCAAGAAGTAATTGCCCTTTGTACATATGTTATAGATGTGCAACATTACCAAAGAACTCTGGCTTTTAAAACCTATTTATATGTTTGTGAGGCAGAAAGGAAAGATTCTCATTGTAAGCCCATCTGGAAACTAGTGCAACCCTCAGGATAGTCTGAGTTTTAGCTGGCCTCTGAGAATATTTACAAAAACTGATGAAATTTCATCATTACAGCTCTCAGTGATTGAAGCCAACATATCCAATAAACCTCTATTGAACTCTGTGCTGAGGTTATGAGCACGATGCAGAGATAATTTGGAATAGAGTAGGCGTATGTTGTTTTGGTCATAATGAGTTTTTGGTCAAAAGAATGTGTGCTTTTAAAATAATGGGACTGATTTTTCTTTCTAGTCTCATAAAACTTATAAAGCTTCTTATAAAATTAAGAAAAAGAAGTTTCCAATATTTTAAAGATAGTCAACCTGTTGAGGTAAGCATGCATCTATTGTTGACGACTTTGAAGAGGGCAATATGTAATTGTTTTTGATACACTAATTGGAAAATTAGCTTTAATAATGTATAACCACATTTTGTACAGAAAGATGTGTTAAAATTTCCTGTCAGTACTATCTTAAATCTTTATATCAATTCTTTATACCAACATATTTAATAATTATATGATTTCTTAAGGGAAAGAGTCACTAATCATTTTCTATTGAAATGAGAAGATAACTTGGTCTAGATACATGTCCCTATGATCACTGGGACATGACAGAAAACGTAATTTTCTATTTTCAGCTAAATGCTTCTGCAAAAAAGGATTTTTAAAATCAGGAACTATATTATGTTTAATCAGTCCTTTTATTTTAAGAATAATGAGGTTTGTTATTAGTCTTCTCTGGGGAAATAGGCTTACTTTGTAAGATTTCAAGCAAATAAGATTATCTGTAAAAGTGTCATTGACAAAAAGCCTATATCTTTGCACATAAGTAATGAATAAATAAAAATAAAATTGATAAAGATCTCATATAAGATTCTTTTAAAAGTATGTGCTTGGTCATTGATTATTCTGACAGCCTTATAATGCAATCACAAATACTAAAATTGTTTGGCATTTAATTAATATTTTCACATTTATTTGATGATGTTGTTAGCTCTGTCCATTCCACTAAACAATGACTTTTTTCTGCAAAACAGCTGCAGGACACCTGAACCTTCTTCAACCTTCAGTACCAACTAATCTACATTTTCTGGATGAAATGTATATATATATATATATGTGTGTGTGTGTGTATTATATATATAAATGTGTATGTATATATATATATGTGTATATATATATAAATGTGCATATATATTTTTTTATTGGCATTCATAATATTTGTTAGAGAAAATCATTTCCATATCCAACTTTCTAAGTCAGATCCATCTTTCTTATTCTAAATTTCAAGCATATTTCATGCTGCTCATTCTAACATTTTGTCCTCACTTCCTGACACAGGCATAGCCCTTAGTAATCTAGCTAATCAGTTTTGTTTATGATCCCAATCCCAATTGTCCCCAATCTTATCAGGGTCCATAATATTTTAATAAATTTCTCATTTATATGTGATAAACTACTTGTTCAGTGTTTTCAAATAATTTTATCAGCACCTGACTAGAGAAGCATATTGGTGAAAGAAAGCAAATCATCACTTTGGCAACAGAAAGCGAAGAAAAAAACCCTTTGAAATGCCTCAAACTCAATGGCATAAGAGAATTCTAAAGAACATATTTAAAGAAACATAAAGAGTCAATGGAAGTGAGTTAATATTTTCTGTTTACTTGGAAATGTTAACAGAGAGAAAAGTAAAAGTACTGTTTAAGATTCAGAAATTGGGAGTGGAATATAATAGGATATAAACAGGTAACAGAGTTCTTGATGGGTAAGATTAAAACAAGAATAAAAAGCCTAAAAGAAAAATTCCACACAAATGTTATGGTAGAAAAAGAATAAGGTTTCAATGACTTGTAATGATGGTGACATAAGGGTAATGTATTCTAACATGGACAGCTCTCTACCGCAAGACAGAAAAAAATAACAAAAAACCACTAATGTTTATTGAACTCATTTAAGGCATAGTTCTGAGGGCTTTTTTTTTTTTCCACTAATTCACATAATAGTCATAAAAGATCTGTGAGGTAAGAGATAATAGTTTTCTATTTTATAGATAATAAAACTTATGACATTTCCAAGGTCAACAAATCAGTTAATGACAGACCCAGAACCAAAACATGACATGCATCATTATGCAGCCATGCTTCCTTTCAATTGAGAAAGAAAGACATGTGTATTACCTGGGAATATCAATCAGTTCAGTTCAGTTCAGTTCAGTCACTCAGTCATTTCCAGCTCTTTAGGGTCCCATGGACTGCAGCACACCAGACTTCCCTGTACAACGCCAACTCCCAGAGCTTTCTCAAACTTATGCCCATTGACTCAGTGATGCATTCCAACCATCTCATCCTCTGTCATCCCCTTCTCCTCCTGTCTTCAATTCTCCCCAGCATCAGGGGCTTTCTAATGACTCAGCTCTTTGCATCAGGTGGCCAAATTATTGGAGTTTTAGCTTCAGCATCAGTCCTTCCAGTGAACATTCAGGACTAGTTTCCTTTAGGATGGACTGGTTGGATCTCCTTGCAGTCCAAGGGACTCTTAAGAGTCTTCTCCAACACCACAGTTCAAAAGCATCAATTCTTCGGCACTCAGCTTTCTTTATGGTCCAACTCTCACATCCATACATGACTACTGGAAAAACCATAGTTTGACTAGATGGACCTTTGTTGGCAAAGTAACGTCTCTGGTTTTTAATATGCTGTCTAGGTTTTTAGTAGCTTTTCTTCCAAGGAGCAAGCGTCTTTTAATTCCATGGCTGCAGTCACCATCTGCAGTGATTTGGGGGATAGCAATAAGAACAGCAAAGTGAAGTTGCTCAGTCGTGTCTTCCTCTTTGCAACCCCATGGACTGCAGTCCACCAGGCTCCTCCATCCATGGAATTTTTCGGTCATTAGTATGAGTGAGTTACTATTCCTTCTCCAGCAGATCTTCCTGACCCAGGGGTAGAACCCTGGTCTCCCACATTGCAGGCAGACGTTTTACCATCTGAGCCACCAAGGAATGGCAAAGCTATAGTTAAATGGTGCAGAGTATTCCATGGCAACTAGAAAAAGGGTAGCCATCTCCATGATCTCAGAACTTACTTTTGAAATTAAGTAAATTTAAAATAGGGCTTCCCTGATGGCATTAGTGGTAAAGAACCTGCCTGCCAATGCAGGAGGTTCTGTCCTGGGAGATGTGGGTTGGATCCCTGGGTTGGGAAGATCTCCTGGAGGAGGGATGGCAACCCACTCCAGTGTTCTTGCCTGGAGAATCCCATGGACAGAGGAACCTGACGGGCTACAGTCCATGGGGTCGCAAAGAGTTGACATGACTGAACTGACTTAGCACACACACGGAATTAAAATAAGTGAAAAATTAGGGCAAAGATAGAAGGGAGTGGTTGGACTTGAAGTGTTCTAAGGTTCTAAAATTATAGAGTGAGAAAGAATAACTTCATATTAATAACACATTTTTAATACATCTTAGAATATAATGCCATTGTCTCCACAGTAATCTCTTGAGAATCCATTAAAAGAATAATAAAAAAAACAAAATAATTATAGTCACTTTAAACATATGGATACCAAATGGCAAATAAACATCTGAAAATCTATTCAATAGTCACCAAGAAAATATAATTCTATTCCTAGATACATACTCAAAAGAAAATATTTCTGTGTATGTGTCTGTGTGTTTCATCAAAAGCACACTTACAAGGATAGCAAAACTCTTCCAATAGCCTGAATTGGAAGACAAATAGTCATCTACATTGAGATAAATAGATACATTGTAGTATAATCATACAAAACTTTATATACAAACATGAGAGTGAACAGTTTAAAACTACCTGAGTCTCACAAATATAATGATGAGTGAAAGAAGGCAGGAACAATGTATGCTGCACAAATTCATTTACATACAGCTCCAATAAAGTAAAGATTAACCTATGGTGTTGGAAGTCAGTGGTTTTTCTGTGAGTGGAAACAGTAATGAGAAAGGGTTTGCACATAGACTCTAAGGCATGGTTAAGACTTTGTCTCTTGATCTGTGTGCTAGTTAAGCAACTGTTCCATCTGTGGAAAACCATTAAGCTGTGTATTTGTGAACTGTTATTTATATGAATGTATTTTGTGAATGTTTTGTTTCTATTAAAGATTTCCATGAAATTAAATTTGCCAGATGGAGTTAGATGTAGTGAAATATATTTCTATTTTTTTTTCCCAATGGCAAAACATGAACTGATACCTAAAAGGACATTGTTTACTTTTAGTAATACAATCAACAAGAGATAGTCAATTATCTGTACCAGTTTTATTATTCAGTTTTTTAATTTATATAATAGAATTTAGGATTCACATTTTAGCATTATGATTATAGGTTGAGAAAGAAAATGAACCTTATTCACAAGTATGGTCATTGGTGCTAAAACTTTTCAAAAGCTGTGTACAAATTTTTTAAATGTTTCATTGTAAAAGTTGCATTCATCTAATTGATTGTGAGAAGAGAAAACACATTTTTTAGCCTCAAATGTTCAAAGCAAATAGCACATGCTGCTATTAAAATTAAAGAAATTTTCCATCTCATCTTCAGGGTAATGAGTCTCATAAAAAGGCCATTTTCCCTCTGAATCTGAAGAAAAATTCAGATTTCTTTCTTTTGGAAAAATGTAATTTGATTCTTAATGTTTTAGTTGATTCTCAAGCGGTAATAATGAGCATGAAACAAAAAAGTTACCTTTAGTATATATTTATTGCTACATAGGATTAAGTCTTTGTAAGTAGAAAAAAATAAAAATGAATGAATAATAAGAAAGTTTCCTGGAATTGGGTATAGTTCCTAAATTCTTTACCTGTATGTAGCACATTTTAATTCTACGCTATTTTGAAAATCAGCACAGTTTTAGTTTTCTAAGAAACTTTGCTGTCACTGGAAATTCCATGACAATTATTGGCAATTAAGATGTATGAATTTAAAAGTTCCATTATGCTGCCTGAGAATTCAAAGGTACAGATGTTGGTTAAAGGAAGGAATTGTACCATAATTTTATAAACTCTTCACTGTTTTCCCCTTCTCCTCCTTCCCATGAGCCATTCTAGCCAAAATAAAACTGTGGACCATTTTTTGTTAGTCCTGTCACCTAGAAATATGAAATAAATGATACATAATTTTATCATATAATTATTTTGTGAAAAATGCAAATTAAAATCATTTCAAAGCAGCTGTTATGGATGGGGGGAAATGTATCGATAACTATGGCTGAGGGAGGCAGAATAAGGATCTTCCAAAGATGAGCTTGTGAATATGTTGCAAAACATGCAAACAGAAGGTGACCTTCTGGATGCCATTAAAGTTGCAAAATTGCCAGATAGGTTAATTATCCTGGACTATTTGGGTGGGCAGAATGTAATTGCCAGAGTACTTAAAACTGCCCAAAAGAGGTAGAAGAGAATCAGAGGAAGAGATATGAGGACAGAAGGAACGTCATCGACGTGGTCTGAGAAGAACTGGACCTTTGTAGATGGAGAAAGAGGGCTGAAGGCCAGGAGCCAAGGAGTGCGGGCAGCATCTATCAGCTGGAAATGTCAAGAAAAGAAATTCTCCTTTTGGCCCTCCAGAAGGGAACCCAGCCCTGCCAACCCCTTAGTTTTAGCTCGGTGAGAAATGTGCTGAACTTCTAACCTACAGAAATATAAGTTAATACATTTGTGTTGCTTTATGTTACTAAATTTGTAATACTTTATTATATCAGCAGTAAAAAATAATAATAATAAAACTGAGACAGTCTAATGAGCTGTATTTTCCAAGCAACAAAACAGGGATGCTGTTACAATCAGCTCCTCAGATTTCATGGGCAGGGACTAAGCACCAAAACAAGTGTTCAGCAGATTTTATAAAGCTGGGTGAGGAATCTCAAACTTATTCCAGTTTATAAAATATAAAACGTGCTTCCACCAGCACATTTCTGTTGGAAAGCAAAAGAATATGCTTCACTGTGCACTGTGGGGAACTGGCAGAACCAAGATCGGTTCCAACCAGAGTTCCTAATGCTGTCACTGAGGCCTGAAAGGCACCTGCTTACACATCATCTGCTTTAGTACCTCTGTCTCTGGTTATTGGGCAATGTTTCAAGTAGTACATTTTGTGCCAATCCAAAGCAATTCTATACACATTCCCTGCAGATCAAGCTCTAAGAGCCGAAGGTCACTGTGAACTAGCAGTAACTTAGAGGTGTTTTACTGAAAGATCGAAGGAAAAAGATTAAGCTATGGAATATGATTTGAAATGCAATTAGTCCCTGCTATTGCAAATGTAAATGAAGACTCAAGTAACAGAAAATATTGAATTCCCCTTTTGCTGATGCCTATGATTGTATTCTCTCAGTATACAAATAAAAACAGAGAAAAAGAATCTATCAGAGTCAAATATGTTGGAAAACAGCTTAAGCTCACTCCTGCCAAAGTTGGCATCAGAATTGAGCTGTCTCTGGTACTCAATTGCTAACAGCTGAAATGTAAACCACAGAGAGAATAACTTCACACAGAGATACTGAATCTGTAAAAATTGTTCATTCATGAATTGGCAAGAAATAGATGGAGATAAAGTATATAGACTGAAATTCCAATGTGGGAGTAAATAATTACTGAAATATAATTTTAATTAGATTAGTTCCCAATGTCTACATACAAAATATAAAAAAGAAGAAAGAGATTAGGTTCATTCACATGCAGTGTATGAGTCACTTTCAAACAAGGAGTATTAATTTTGCTACTAGAAGCCAGAGTATGATAGGGTCACTGGATTAATTGGATCCTTACGAAATAGATCAGGTTGTGTAGGCTGCCTTAGTGATTTTTTTTTTTTCCCTACGCTTTTACAGTCAAACTAGCAAGGCAGAGGTTGACTGACTGTTTTGGATAAAATATCAAAATGGAGTCTTCGCAAATCTGAACTTTTCCAGGTTCAAAACACTAGGGAAGTGAAAGTGACACTTACGTATTTTATAACTTATTTTCACTGTCTCTGATTATTTCAGATTGAATGGAACTATGGAAATATGGGACCTTCTGACATCTCATGACTGATGAACTATAGCTCTGATTTTTATGATGATTGATTTTATTTTTCAATTGTTTTGATTTCTGAAAATTTAAACACCCACTTAGCATGAGATTGATAATGGTTATTTGTCATGTAGAAATTCTGACTTAGATTTATGGAATTGCTTGACATATTTCAGACCTGCTTGTACGTGAGAATCCCTATTATTTTGTTCATATACGATTTGAAATGAAGCAAGAATATATGCTATTAGATTAGCATGAGAAGGGCAAGTTTTTATTATTGGCATTTTGATATGATTTTGGTGACAAAAAAAAATACTGCAGTTTATCACGTTACTCCCAGAAGAATGTATGTGTAAATATACACATATGTATATATTTACTTCTTCCTCTCAAAATAAGCCCTTCTAGCAATATCACATGAATTTAAGAATGACTGTTCTTTGGGGATGAGCCACTATCAAATGACCAAATAAGTTTTTAAATAGGAATTGCACATAATAAAAAGAAAGAAGAGTTTATTCTTGGACCCAGCTGGCTAGCAGACATTTATTATCTGTGATACTTATATATGTCAGTGTGAGTTCATCAAATCTAAAAGATTTTTCGCTTTCACCTGAAATAATCATAGAAATTTTGAGTTGGAGCTGACCTAAGACATAACCGTGCTTAACCATCTACCTAAAGTAGAAATTATCAATGTCATTATCTCTGACAAGTGGTCATTCATTATATGCTTCAACTACTACAAGTGGTAAGTCACTCAGTGCTCTTTGATTCAGATTTATTGTTGAATAGACCAGTTTTCTAACAATATTGTCCTCTACGGTGAGGCATATGCATCTTCTTAATACATATCCATTGACTCTTTATCTGTTCAGTCTTATAGCTCTAAGACTGTTGTAGCTGTTACCGTCTTCCTCCCCCTTTTGTCTCAACTTCTGTTACTCTTAATCCTATCTTTGCTCTTTAGACATGTCCTCCAAAGCTGTTGTATACCTTGCTCGCCATGTTTTGGATCCACACTGATTTTTCAATAGACTTTTAAAACTTTGGTTTGAGAACATTATTGGATTTTTTCAGTGTAGACAGACTTCAGAGTTAGATACTGGCTTTCAGTCTTTCAAATACCATTTTTCCATGGAAGACCATTCTTTGTATTATTATTTAAATCTTCTTCTTTTCTTGGGCCTCAAGTTAGACTTTGGGTTTATTTCATTTTATTCTATCTGAATTAGTATTCAGCCAGACTGCCCTCTGATTCCAGAATCACCTGCATCCCAGCCCCATATTATTTGCAGTTGATTTTTTTTTTTAACATGAATGCAACACTTCACAGTTTCCAATGTCAGGGAATATTATTGCACTAATTTTAAAATTGTCTTATGCAATGCAGAAGTAGTTATTCCTCTAGCATAATATAATCTTTTCAAGGCTGGATTCTGAGTCTTCATCCATGTCATCTATTAAAAAAAAAAAAAAAAGTTTTACAAGAATGAGCCCAATGACTGATTTCTATGGCCTATTTTAAGGAGCCTCTTTCCATTAATCATCATATATAATGTAATATTTCCTTGACTTGATATGAAGTCCTTTTGTTACTTGAATAAATGTTTCCTGAAACAACACATAATATCATTCAAATGTCTAGGCATTTTCTCATTATACCTGTTCTAACTCAAGCATATTCATACATGTTCAGTTTCTTTTAATACACCCATTTTAGTTTGAAGGCCATGCTATACCCTAGCAGGACACTGGAGTGGGTCACCATTCCCTTCTCCAGGGGACCTTCCCAAACCCGGGATTGAACCCAGTTCTCCTGCATTGCAGACGGATTCTTTACCAGCAGAGCCACCGGGGAAGTTAAATAATCATTATTCTCTATTCTAGATTTCCTAAAGCTATTATTTGTGATTAGCACCATTTTATAAAATGTTATCTTTAGAGATGGACACTTCTTCCATCTTTTGCACACAATATTTTCAAATATTGGCTTTCTGCCAAATTTAAAGAGCTTTAGAAGCAAGGAAGTTATAATAAGTAACTAGTTGCTATTATAACTCATTGCCAATTCTGTAACCTATAACAGAAGTTCACAAATATACCTACCATCTTAAATATAGCCAGTGGTATTGCCATAATGTTGGTGCTGTGTAATTTAATTTGGAAACTCATTCATAAATATATAGTCTTAAGTTTTCTGGATATTTATGTGACTATATATGTTTCTCATGTCCAATTTTTCTATATAGTCTTTTTGTAATTAAAAATATATACCTTTTCTTGGAAATAATACAATCAAAAGACCAATTTTATTATGTGGGAGAACCAATAAAGTCAATTAAAATCGGGTGGAGAGGGAGGTGGGAGGGGGGATCGGGATGGGGAATACATGTAACTCCATGGCTGATTCATGTCAATGTATGACAAAATCTACTGCAATGTTGTGAAGTAATTAGCTTCCAACTAATAAAAATAAATGAAAAAAGAAAAACGTCTAAATGAATAGACATGAAGACAAGGCACAATAGATAAATCAATGGATTTTACCAAGATTCTTATGTTTAACATTTTCAGATAACAGTGTATTCTGAGTCTATAGTAATTTTTTTCCCTCAGTGACATTTCTGTTTCATTATTAAAAGTACAACTTCTTAAAATAGAGCTTGTCAGGAAAAGACTGTACATACTAGTATTTGATGGGGCTTCCCTGGCGGCTCAGTTGGTAAAGAATCTGCCCGCTGTGCGGGAGACGCGGGTTCGATCCCTGGGTCAGGAAGATCCGCTGGAGAAGGAAACGGAAGCCCGCCCCAGTACTCCGGTGCCTGGAGAGTTCCGTGAACAGAGGAGTTGGGCAGGTTACAGTCCACGGGATCGCAAAGAGTCAGACACGACTGTGTGGGGAACTTTCACCCTCACTTCATTAGTATTTGACTCTTGTTAAACTCGGGACAATACAGAGAGTCAAAAATGACTAATACTTTCTTCATGAGTCCTAAAATATGCCTGGATATCTATACAGACAATATAGCAAAGCAGTATAACTGCAGTTGAATATACATGTAGTGATAGCAATGCTGTGAGTGTTCAGAAGAATACAATATTTGAATATTATAAACAAGGAATTATTTGTGTAAGGGTTATGGACTAGTGTCCTTTCAAAGTTCACATTTGAAGCCCTAGTCCCCAATATGATTGTGCTGGGAGATGGTACCTTTAGGGAAAAAATTAAGGTTAAATAAGGCCACAAGAATGGGAACCTAATCCATTGGGACTGGTTCCTTATGGAGAAAAGAAAAAAAAAAGTCACTATCAGTTCTCTCTCTCTGCATATACAGAGAAAATTACATATGAAGATGTTGTGAGACGCTCCCTTATAAGTACAAGCGAGAGACCTCACCAGTAACAG